>NC_080680.1:16566411-16869442 GCF_030445035.2 Dasypus novemcinctus | reverse complement strand
TGCGAATATGGTGAATAATTCTGTATTGTGAATATTCTGTGTTGTGAATAATGCTGCTATAAATGCTGTACCTGCCTTCAATTCTTTTGGATACATACCAAGAGGTGGGATTGCCGGATCATATGGTAATTCTATTTTCAACTTCCGGATGAACCATCAAATCAATTTCCACAGTGGCTTCACCACTGTACAATGTCAGCAACAGTTCCTATTTCTCTACATCCTCACCAGCATCATTTTGCTTTTGTTTTTATTTTTTAAAAAAAGATTTATTTATTTATTTCTCTCCCCTCCCCCCTCCCAGTTATCTGCTCTCTGTGTCCATTTGCTGTGTGTTCGTCTGTGACCGCTTCTATCCTTATCAGTGGCACCAGGAATCTGAGTTTCTTTTTGGTGCGTCATCTTGTTGTGTCAGCTCTCCGTGTGTGCGGTGCCATTCCTGGGCAGGCTGCACTTTCGTGCTGGGCGGCTTTCCTTACGGGATGCACTCCTTGCGTGTGGGGCTCCCCTATGCAGGGGACACCCCTGCGTGGCAGGGCACTCCTTTTGCACATTAGCACTGCGCATGGGTCAGCTGCACACGGGTCAAGGAGGCCCAGGGTTTGATCCGCGGACCTCCCATGTGGTAGGGACGCCCTATCCATTGGGCCAAGTCCACTTCCCTTGCTTTTGTTTTTAATTGTAGCCATCCTAGTGGGTGTGAAGCAGTATCTCATTGTAGTTTTTTTTTTCACATTCCAATGTTTATTTAGTTTATCACCTTCACAACACTCTGAGTTATGTTACAATCAAAAGGAAAACATTTGGAAATTAACATGAAAGTTCAGGACATATTTATATAACATGAATATGAACATAAAACCCAAAGAAAACAAGCATGTCATTAAGTAATATTTAACATATAATCTTCCCCAATTTATCTATTTAATTTATGCTCATGGTTCTGGAGGTTTTCCATATTTTTCTCCTATAACTTTGTGCCATTTATTTAAAATGAAAAGTTTTTAGTCACCAGGATAAAGCAATTAATTTTCTTTAATGTTTTGTGGTCAGAGGTGTATTTGCCTTGCTCAGGGTAACGTGAAGGAGAGCCAGTTCCAAGATTCATCACTGGCAGATACTCAGCAAGCCTTGACCATCATGACTGTGTTTGCAGGAGCAAAAAACAGGCACAGCGGCTCCATAGGAGAAATTTTGGTGATGGTAAAGATACGGGATCTTTCTCTAATGTCACAAAAGGAAATGTTCCCAAAATTCATATCCAGGAAAACACTACTCAGTGTAACCAAGGGCTCACCTGGCTTAGTACTGGCTGAGTAGAGCTCTCCATTTCTTAAGCCCACGATCCAGAAGCCAAGTTCTGAAGACAGCAGAATTTCCTCTTATTGATTAACAGATTCTTTGCAAAGACCAAGATCCCTTTCTTTGCTCGCTATCACATTCATCTCCCAGTAATGAATCTAGAGGTGCCTAGGACACAAATTGAATCGAATCCCCCAGTACCCTTTTCACAATTCTGTTATAAATACCCACATTTGACACTCCATAGGTAATCAGAAATGATGAGGTAGTTATTGGCTGAGTCAATATCCAAGGTCATATCCACTTGGAACTTCAGAATCCTTGGGTTCATCTGTAGACTGTCTTTCAGGTAGGGCTCCAGCTCTTTGATCTTGGAAATCAGATTTTCCAGTTTCCCCTTGGGCCTGATGTCATTCTTTTGAGAGACTACAGAAGGGGCACAATAAAACTTCCCCGTAGAATACCTTCTTCAGTGAACTGATGCAGTGCAGGCAGTAGACATATCCACATTTCAGGAACATGGATTTTTCAAGGTAAATCATGCTGATGGGACATGTTCTTGCTCCTTTAAAGTGTTTAGCTCTGGTCAGGATCTCTCCTCTTGGTTCTCCTCTGGCCTTCAGCTGTTTCCACTGACAGCTCATTTTTCTCACTGTATTTTTGATTTGCATTTTGCTGCTAACTAGTGATGTTATGTGCATCTTTTCATGTGCTTATTGTTCATTAGTATATCTTCTATGGAGAAATGTCAATTTGAGTCCTTTGCCCCTTTGTTAATTGTATTATTTGTCTTTTTTTGTTGTTGAATTTTGGCAGTACTTTATATATTCCAGATATTAAACTCTTATCAGTTATATAGCCAGCAGTTATTTTCTTTTGTTCTATATGATGTTGTTTCACTTTCTCAATAGTGTCTTCATATACAAAAGTTTTTAATGTCAAAGAAGGCCATTTTATCTATGCTGCATGTGCATTTGGTGTCACATCTTAGAAATCACAACCAAATCCAAAATTATGAAAGTTTTCCCAAATATTTTCTTCTAGTTTTATGATTTTAGCACTTATGTTTCAGTCCTTGAACTATTTATAGTTACTTTTTGTATAGGGTTTGATGTAGGGGTCTGTGATGGTTGGGCTAATGTGTCAATTCAGCCAGGTAATGGTGCCCAGTTGTTTGGTCAAGCCAGCACGGGGCTAATTGTAATACAAGGACATTTAATGGACTTTAACATCAGTGAGTTGATTGCATAGATGATTGGTTACAACTCCAGTCAACCAAGGAGATTGCTGTTAGCAATGAGTGGCATCTTATCCAATCAGGGTAAACTCATGAAGGACCTTCATTGAGCCCCTGGTTTGCTGCTTGCCCTGAGGAATTTGGGCTTCTGCATTCCCATGGTCGTGTGAAAGAATTTTTAAAATGCTCATACTATTTACAAATATCGCCTGTTGGTTCTGTTTCCCTAGAGAACCCTGACTTAATACAGCTTTGTACAGGAGTAGTTTTTGAGAAGCAGGATCTTAAAAATGGGATTTCTGAATTAGTTCTGGCATTTTTGCAATTGACTCTCCATTCTGATTGGATTCAAAGGTACTAAAGACTCCTTTTCCAATAACCAAGAGGCCATTGACAGTCTGTGGCATGAGTTGGCAATGGAGATACGCAAATTATCACCACTGGCTTAGACTACATCCATACTTATAAGAGGCAAGGATCTGGGTGAGAGTAATTTCAACACCTTAACAGAGTTTTGTGGAGTCAAAAACTACAGTGATGTTGGCTAGATGTTCTTAAATAATCTGGACACAGTTACCACAAGGAAGGATGAGCTAAGGCTTCAAACTTGCAACTTAAATGCCGCATGAATGATGTGAAAATTTCTATGTGTGCTCTGAAAGAAAATCTTGTTTTTTGCAGTCACAGACTTGAGAGCTTCAAAAACCAGACTCAGGGTCTCATTGTATGAGTAGCAGAATTACAACACAAACCAAAATATCAACGTTGCAAGAGTGTCTGCTGTTAAAGTGAGGGCATTGACTGGAAGGGAGTGGAACACTGAGGACTGGGATAGAGACTTATGGGTTGATGATACTATTGGTGAGGACAGTGAAACCCTAAATCCTGTGAGACGTTGCTAGATAAACCTGTAGTGGGCTGCCCTATGAAAACCACACAATGTCAAAGTTGTATTAGCCAGCCTCCTGCCCAGCTCAGAGAGTCTGGACCTCCTCCCTGCCCTGAGGTGGATGCCATCCAAATTCAAGCCTGCACTGCCCAACCTCTAGCCTACCCCAGGAAGTCAGGACCCCCTCCCTGCCTTGAGGAGGGTACCACCCAACCTCAAGCCTCCATTGCCCAATTTCCAGCCTGCCCCAAGGAACCTTCACCTCCTTCCTGCCCTGAAGAAAACATCACCCAACCGCCACCCTGCCCTGAGGAGTGTGCCATCCATTCCTTGCCTGAAGAAATTAATCCTGTCTCACCAGATGACACTGAAAAGGAATGGCCAGAGGTCAGTAACTTGCAAGACACTTCTTACTCTTCTCCTTACCTAACTTTACCACCCCCTCTTCTCTTCCAGACCTATTACTAAACTAAAATCACAACAAGCCCTCAGAGGCAAAGTACAAAGTGTGACCCATGATGTAGTATGCTATACTCTAGAAGAATTGCATGAATTTTCCAATTTAAACAGAAGAATATGTGTGAGAATGGATATTGAGGGTATGGGATAATGGCGGAAGGAATATAAAGTTGGATCAGGCTGAATTGATTGATATGGGCCCACGAAGCAGAAATTCTGGATTCAGTGCTGTAGCTCAAGGGGTTAGAAAGGACTATAACAGTTTGCTTGGGTGGCTTGCTAAAACATGGACCAAAAGATGGCCTAGAATGTCTGAAGTGGAGATGCTTGATTTACCTGGTATACTGTAGAAGAGGGAATTCAAAGGCTTACAGGGATTGGAATGCTAGAATGGATTTACCATTTAAGCCCTGCCCACCCACCCCAGGAATGTCCAGAGGATATACCTTTAACCAGGACTGTGAGGAATAAATTTGTAAGAATAACTCCATCTACCCTGAAGAGCTCTGTGGTTGCTCTTCTCTGTAGTCCAGATATTACTGTGGGAAGTGCTGTCATGGAACTAGAATCCTTAAACATTATCAGGATGATTGGATCTTGGGCTGATAGAAGCCCAGTTAATAAAAAAGACAAGATGGCATGGCTACCACAATGAAAGGCAGACTCTAATCAGCAATCAAAAAAGTCTGAGTCTCACAGATATGTGGAGTTGGCTAATAATAGATCATGGGGCACCTAAAAGTGAAATAGATGGGCTGTCTACCAAATTCCTACTTGATCTGTATAAATAGAAGAATTTTAAGTGGAGTGAACAGAACCTTAACTTGAACTACAGACAGAGAATCATGGCCCCTTAATCAACTCCCAGAACGAGACTGTTTACAGACCCAGAGCCCCTTGAATAAGGAGAAGGCCAGGTGCCCTTGGAGAAGGATCCTGTTACACTGCCAAAAATTTATACGGTTAATCTTCCTCATAGCTTTCCCCAAAGAGACCTACAGCCTTTTACCAGAGTAACTCTGCTTTGAGGAAAAGGACATGATCAGTTGCTTTAGGGATTATTAGACACTGACTCAGAAGTGACATTAATTCCAAGAGACCCTAAATGTCACTATGGCCCATGAGTCAGAGTAGGGGCTTATGGAGGACAGGTGATTAATAGAGTTTTAGCTCAGGTACATCTCATAGTGGGTCAACAGTTTCCCCAGACCCATTTGGTGGTTATTTCTCCAGTTCCAGAATGCATAATTGAAATATACTCAGTAAATGGCAGAATCTCCACATTGGATCTCTGACTTGTGATGTGAGGGCTATTATGGTAGGAAAGGCCAAATGGAAGCTACTAGAACTGTCCCTACCTAGTAAAATAGTAAATCAAAAGCAATATCAGATTCCTGGAGGGATTGCAGAGACTAGTGCCACCATCAAGGATTTGAAGGATTTAGGGGTGGTGATTCCCACCTCACCCCCATCAATTCTCCTGTTTGACCTGTGCAGGAAAAAGATGGACATTGGAGGATGATAGTGGATTATTGTAAATTGAACCAGATGGTGACTTCAGTCTCAGCTGCTGTCCCGATGTGGTATCATTGCTTGAGCAAATCAATAAATCCCCTGTACCTGGTATGCAGCTATTGATCTGGCAAATGCTTTTACTCAATTGCTATTAGTAAGGACCCCCAGAAACAGTTTGCTTTCAGCACGTAAGGCCAATAATATACCTTCACTGTCCTGCCTTAGGGGTATATCAATTCTCCACCTTATGTCATAACGTTGTCCACAGGGACCTTGATAATCTCTCCCTCCCACAAGACATGATACTGGTCCATTATATTGATGATATGTTGATTGGACCGAGAGAGCAAGAAGTAGCAATGACTCCAGACTTATTTATAATTGATCAAAAAACAAGCATGATGCTTAGTTGGTCTCTTCAGATTTTGGAGACAACATATTCCTCATTGGGTATTCTACTCCAGCCCATTTATCAAGTGACCAGAAAGGCTGCTGTAATAGTTTTGAGTGGGGACCAGAACAAGAGGAGGCTTTGTGACAGGTCCAGGCTGGTATGAAAGTTGCACTGCCACTTGGGCCATATGAGCAATCAGATCCAATGGTGCTGGAAGTATCCGTGGCAAATAGAGATGCTGTCTGGAGTCTTTGGCAAGCCCCTATAGGAGAATCACAATGCGTACCCTTAGGGTTTTGGAGGAAAGCCCTGCCATACTCTGCAGGTAACTACTCTCCATTAAAGAAACAGCTTTTGGCCTACTGCTATGCTTTAGTAGAGACTGAATGCTTAACCATGGGCCACCAATAGACCTGAGTTGCCTATCATGAGCTGGGTATTGTATGTAAAACCAAACTATAAAGTTGCATGTGCACAGCAGTACTCCATCATAAAGTAGAAGTGAGATAGAGCTCAAGTGGCTCCTGAAGGGACAAGTAAGTTGCATGAGGAAGTGGCATAAATACCCAATGGTCACCACTCCTGCCACATTACCTTCTCTTTCCCACCCCTCAGCTATGGTCTCTTGGGGAGTTCCTTACAATCAACTGAGGAAGAGAAAACTTGGGCTTGGTTTACAGATGGTTCTGCCAGGATATACAGGTCCCACCCAAAAGTGGGCAGCTGCAGCACTTCAGTCCTTTTCTGGGATGTCAAGTGGTGAGGGCAAATCCTCCCAGTGGCAGAACTTCGAGCATTGCACCTGCTTGTTCATTTTACTTGAAGAAGAAATGACCAAAAGTGTGTTTGTACTCATGGGCTATTGCCAATTGTTTGGCTGGATGGTCAGGCACTTGGAAGGATATGACTGAAAAATTGGTGACAAAGAGGTCTTGGGAAAAGGGATATGGGTAGACCTGTCTGAGTGGGCAAAAAACATGAAAATATTTGTATCCCATGTGAATGCTCACCAGAGGGTAACTTCAGCAGAGGAAGATTTTAGTAATCAAGTGGATAAGAGTGCTCTGTGGCTAGCACTCAGCTTCTTTCCCCAGCCACTCCTGTCATTGCCCAATGGGCTCATGAATAAAATGGCCATGATGGTAGTGATGGAGGTTATGCATGGGCTTGACAACTTGGACGGATTGCCAGATCATATGGCGGTTCTGTATTTAGCTTCTTGAGGAACTGCCAAACTGTCTTCCATAGAGGCTGCATGATTCTACATTCCCCCCAACAGTAAAGGAGTGTTTCTATTTCTTTTACTTCTAGGACCAGTGTAGGTTATTCATATGTTCCTAGGAATTTGTCCATTTCACCTACATTGTATAGTTTTGTGTGGTGTACAGTTGTTCATTGTATCCTCCTGTGATCTCTTCTATTTCTCTGGGGTTAGTAGTAATGTTCCCATTTCCATTTCTGATTTTATTTATTTCCATTTTCTCTTTTTCTTTGTCAGTCTAGCTAAGAGTTTGTCAATTTTGTTGATCATTTTGAAGAACCAACTTTTGGTTTTGTTAATTCTATTGTTTTTCTGTTCTCAATTTCATTTATTTCTGCCCTGATCTGTGCTATTTTGTTCCTTCTGCTCTTTGGGAATAGCTTGCTGTTCTTTTTCTAATCCTTCCAGCTGTGTAGTTAGGTCATTGATTTTAGCTTTCTTTTTTAATGTAAGCATTGAGGGTTATAAACGTCCCTCACACCACTGCTTTCACTGTATCCCATAGGTCTGATATATTGTGTTCTTATTTTCTTTTGTCTCTAGATATTTACTGATTTCCCTTGCAATTTTTTCTTTGGCCCACTGATTATTTAAGAGTATGCTATTTAATCTCCATATATTTGTGAGTTTTTCCTTTTTCTGTCCATTGTGGATTTCCAGCTTTATTTCATTATGATCAGGGAACATGCTTTGTATAATTTTGATCCTTTTAAATTTATTGAGATCCGTTTTGTGACCCAACATATGGTCTATCCTGGAGAAAGACCCACAAGCACTTGAGAAGAATGTATATCCTGATATTTTGGGGTGCAGTGTTCTGTATATGTCTATTAGGTTTAGTTCACTTATCTTATTATTTAAGTTCTCTATTTCTTTACTGACTCTCTCCCCAGAATGTCTATCCAATGATGAGAGTGGTGTATTGAAGTCTCCACCTGTTATTTTGGATACACCTATCTCTCCCTTCAGTTTTGCCATTTTTCACCACATGTAATTCAGGGCACCCTGGTTAGGTGCACATACACTTATGACTGTTATTTCTTCATGATGAACTGCCTCTTTTATTAATACATAATGTCCATCCTTGTCTGTAATAAAAGGTTTACTTTTAAGGTCTACTTCATCTGATATAAATATAGCTAGCTACTCAAGCTTTTTTTTTTTTTTGGTTACTGCATGCATCGAGTATCATTTTCCAGCCTTTTGCTTTCAACCTATTTGTAGCCTTGGGTCTAAGATGAGTCTCTTTTAGAAGGTATAAAGATGGCTCATCTTTTCTTATCCATTCTGACAGTCTGTGTGTTTTCATTAGGGAGTTTAATCTATTACCATTCAATGATATTAATGTAATGGCAGTTCTTACTTCTCCCATTTTGACCTTTTGATCTTATCTGTCATATCTCGTTTTTTTTTTTAGCCCCTCTTACTTATCTACTTTTATTTTATTTTATTTTTATTTATTTATCTCCCACGTCCCTGCCCTACCCTCCCCCCCCCCCAGTTGTCTGCTCTCTGTGTCCATTTGCAGTGTATTCTTCTGTGTCTGCTTATATTCTTGCCAGCGGAACCGGGAATCTGTGTCTTTTTCTGTTGTATCATCTTGCTGCGTCAGCTCTCTGTGTGTATGGCACCACTCCTGGGCAGGTTGCACTCCTTATGGGGTGCACTCCTTGCACATGGGGCTCCCCTATGCAGGGGACACCCCTGCATGGCAGGGCACTTCTTGAGTGCATCAGCACTGTGTGTGGGCCAGCTCATCACATGGGTCAGGAGGCCCTGGGTTTGAACCCTGGACCTTCCATGTGGTAGGTGGACACTCTTATCTGTTGGGTCAAATCCGCCTCCCCATATCTTGTTTTCATCACTCTTTTTACACTTTTACTTTTACTGATATAAGTTTCATTTCTAGCCTCTCCCAAGCTTCTCTCTCCTGTCTTTACTTTTCAGCTGCAGTTCTCTCTCTTTAGTATATCCTGAAAAGCTGGTGTCTTAGTTACAGACTTTCAGTTTTTATCTGTGAATATTATAAACTTGTCCTAATTTTTGAAAGGCAGTCTTTTTGGATATAAGATTCTTGGCTGGCAATGTTTCCTCTTTCAGTGTCTTAAATATATCATACTATGGGAAGTGGACTTGGCCCAATGGATAGGGCATCCGCCTACCACATGGGAGGTCCGCAGTTCAAATCCTGGGCCTCCTTGACCCATGTGGAGCTGGCCCATGTGCAGTGCTGATGTGCACAAGGAGTGCTGTGCCACCCAAGGGGGTCCCCCGCGTAGGGGAGCCTCATGTGCAAGGAGTGTGTCCCATAAGGATAGCTGCCCAGTGCAAAAGAAAGTGCAGCCTGCCCAAGAAAGGTGCTGCACACACATAGAGCTGATGCAACAAAAAGAAACAAAGATTCCCGGTGCTGCTGATAAGGATAGAAGCAGTCACAGAAGAACACACAGTGAATGGACACAGAGAGCAGGCAACTGGGGGGTGGGGGGAAGGAGAGAAAAAAAAGAAAAAATATATATATATCATACTATTTCCTTCCTGCATCTAAGGTTTCTGGTGAGAAATCTGCATTAAATTTTATGGGGCACTCCTTGTATGTGATGAATTGCTTTTCTCATGCTGTTCTCAGTATTCTCTCATTATTAGTAATGGAGAAGGTATATTTGGGTTTATTTGGAAGGGAGTATGTTGTAATTCTTGGACACGGATATCTATGCTCTTCAATAGGGTTGGGAAATTTTCTAACACTATTTCCTCAAATATTCCTTCTGCCCCTTTTCCCTCCTCCTCTTCTCCTTCTGGGACACCCATGCCATGTATGTTTGCATGTCTTGCCATCATTTATTTCTCTGACACCCTGTTAAATTTTTTCCATTAATTTCTTTATCTGTACTTTTGTATGTTCACTTTTGGAGGCCCTATCTTCAAGTTCACAGATCCTTTCTTCTCCCTCTTCAAATCTACTGTTTTATATCTCCAGTGCACTTTTAATTTCATTTATTGTGGCTTTCATTCTCATAGTATCTGCTATTTTTCTATGTGTGCTTTCAATTTCTTTTTTGTGCTCACCAATATCATCTTTTTTTTTAGGAGGTACTGGGATCAAACCCAGGACTTTGTACATGAGAAACAGGCACTCAACTACTTGAGCTATACCTGATCCCCAGGATCTTAATATCCTTAATTTCTTTAGCCATCTCATTGAATTTATTCAGGATATTTGTTTGAACAACTATTACTAGGTGTCTTTAGTCCTTTATGTCATCTGGAGGCTTGGTTTGTTCCTTTGACTGTGCCATATCTTCCTGTTTCTTGGTATGGATTGTTAATTTTTTGTTTGTGTCTTCACATCTGATTTACTTAATGTATTCTGTGCTCAGTTTCTCTCTTTAGTCTAGGGCTTTTTATTTGATTGGCTTGTACTACAGCTGTTCTTTGATACTTGATTCAACTGAATTCCAAAAATTAAAGCAGCTTGTGTTTAGCTAATTTGAATTTTCCAGTTCATTTTCATCTGTTTCTTGCCCTTTCTCCCATGCTGGTTGTGGAATAGGAGTCAATGATGTGGTTAGTACTATAAGCCATGGAGGTTGAAACTGCTTTTGTTGCCCCAGGAACTGATGGAGCTTTTCCCACCTTTCTCCCCTGTCAGGGGCAAGAAAGGAGCCACTGTCATGTGCAGCAATCCAAGCAGTTCATGCCAAAACCATCTGTAGTTGCCCAGAGACACTGATGAAGGTCCATGCCTTCATCATCCCTGGTTCAGGGATGGAGCTGCAAGTGTGGGCAGTAAACTAAGTGTGTGGGTCAAAAGTGACTGCAGTTGCCCAGATAAACTGATGACACACCAATCATCCTTTTCCCCTGCCAGTGGTGGGGATGGAGCCACAGGTTTGTGTAACAATCTTGTCCGTGTGGGCCAAAAGTAACTGTAGGTGCTCAGAGAGGCCAAGGGAGCACTATCCCTCCTCCTCCATGTGTGGGACTGGCATGGATACACAAGCATGCCCAACAATCTCGTCTGGGCAAGTCAAATATAACTGCAGTTGTTCAGGCTGAGGGAGCCCTGTCCCTCCTCCTGCCCTGTTAGGGGCAGGGATGGAGCCATAGATGTGTCAAAAAAATGCAGTCCATGTGAGCCAAAAGTAGGTGCAATGTCCCAGAGGGGCTGAAGTTGAACTCTCCTGCCTCGTCAGGGGCAGTGATGGAGCCATAAGAGTGCCCAAGAATTTAGTCAGTTTCCCAGAGAAGTTGAGGAAATACTGCCCCCCTTTCCTATTGGTAGAGGGGATGGTGCCACAGGTTTGCCCAGCAATCTATTCCAGGTGGGCTAAAAGTGACTGCAATTTACCTGGAGAGTCTGAGGGAGCACTGTCTCTCCTACTGCCCTTTCAGGGGTAGGCATGGGGTCAGAAGATATGTGCGCAACAGTCTAGTCGATTCAGGCCAAAAGTTTTTGCAGTTGCCCAGAGAGGCTAAGGAAACATTGCCCCCAGTCCTGTCCTAATGGAGGCAGGGATATAGCCATACAGGTGCCCAATAATCTAGTCCATGCAGGCTGAAAGCAACTACAGTTGCCCAGAGAGGCCATTGCAAGTTCTCCCAGCTTCCTCCCTGCTAGAGGTGGGGGTGGTGTCCAGGCTATAACAGCAATCCAAACTGGGTGGAATAAAGCCAGTCCCTACTGTTCCTGTGATTTTTCAGTCAGCCCCAATTCCCTTCATGCCAGGGTTGGTGTTAAAATGGAGGCTACCAGTGTCTTTCCAACTTGGACAGGTTCAAACATTAGCTGTACTTGGTTTTGGATTCTGTCAGCCAAAATTACTAATCAGTAGTTGAAGTTGGTGCCTGACCATCTCTTCCTCCCATTTCTGGGAAATGAAACTTCCAACTCCAGCCAGGGAATAGCTACTGAGGCATCTTGCACTGTCAGTAGGGGATGGGTACTGGCCTTACTGGCCTCCACAGTGCGGAGTACTCTACTCACTAATCTTCACCATAGAAGGGAAGTCTCCTCCTTCTGTTCTTCCAAGGATGTTGCAGGATGCTCTTTTGGTCTCTTGGGACCCCCAGACAGGTGATTTTGATAGCTCTGGCTGATTACTAACTGCAATGTAGGACAAGCTGACTTTTGAGGTGCCTTACTCTACTGCTATCTTGCCCCTCTCCTGTTCCTGTTCTTCTGTTTCTCCGGATGTGAAGTTAGGTTGTTGATTTGACATCTTTCTTCCTGTTTAATATGTGCTCAAAGTTATACATTTTCCCTCTAGAACTGCCTTTGCTGCATCTCATAAATTTTTGTATGTTGCTTTTGTTTTCATATGTCTCAAGGTATTTCCTAATTTCCCTTGTTTTTTCTTCTTTGACTCATTGTTTAAATGTGTTAAGTTTTCCAGTTTTCCTTGTTATTGATTTTTGCTTCACTCCACTGTGTCAGAGAAGATGCTTAGTATAATTTCAGTCTCTTAGAGTTTATTGAGACTTGTTTTGTGGCCTAAGATGTTGTCTACCCTTGAGTATGATCCATGTGCAACTTGAGAAGAATGTGTATTCTGCTGTCACTGGGTGGAGTGTTCTCTCTATGTCTATTAGGGCTAACTCATTTATAGCAATGTTCATGTCCTCTATTTCCTCATTGATCTTCTGCCTATATGTTCTATGCATTACTGAAAAGGGTATATTTAAGCCTCCAATGATTAATGTAGAGTTGTCTATTTCTCTCTTCAGTTTTGTTATTGTATTTTGTATTCATGTATTTTGGGGCTCTATGATTGGATGCAGAAATGCTTATAATTGTTATACTTCATGTAGTGACCATTTTCTTAATATATTGTCCTTGTAATAGTTTTTGACAAAGTCTATTTTGTCCAATGTTAGTATAGTCAGCCCAGCTCTCTTGTGGTTACTATTGCATGGAATGTTTTTTTCTATCCTTCCAATTTTAACATATTTGTGTCTTTGTATCCAAGATGGGTCCCTTGTAAAAAAGCATACAGTTGAATCATGCTTTTAAAAATTCCATTCTTTCAGTCTGAGTATTTTTATTGAAGAGTTTAATCCATTTGCATTCAGAATAATTACTGATAAAGCAGAACTTTATCCTTCATTCCTTAGTTTCTTGTATGTCTACACATTTCCCCCCCATCTCTTCCATTGCAGTCTTCTTTTTTGTATAGTTGATCTTTTGTAGTGCCACAAATTGATCCACTTTTTATTTCCATTTCTTTATATATTTTAAATACTTCTGTGTTATTACCATGGGTTTGTATTTAACATCCTAAATCTACATAATAAAGTATATGGGGAAACGGACTTTGGCCCAGTGGTTAGGGCGTCTGTCTACCACATGGGAGGTCCCCGGTTCATACACCTGGCCTCCTTGACCCGTGTGGAGCTGGCCCATGCGCAGTGCTGTCCCCCGCGTAGGGAAGCCCCACGCGCAAGGAGTGCGCCCCGTAAGGAGAGCCGCCCAGCGCGAAAGAAAGAGCAGCCTGCCCAGGAATGGCGCCGCCCACACTTCCCGTGCCGCTGACGACAACAGAAGCGGACAAAGAAACAAGACGCAGCAAAAAGACACAGAGAACAGACAACCGGGGGAGGGGAGGGGAATTAAATAAATAAAAAATAAAATCTTTTAAAAAAAAAAAAAGTATATGAATCCATAACAAAGTATACTTTGAAGTGATACCAACTGAATGTCAATGGCATACACAGTCTCAGCTCTTATAGCCTATTCTCTCTCTTTATTTTGTTATTTTCACATATCACCTTTCTATATTTTGCATATTTTCCCTTTTTGTAATTATGATTATGTCTTATGCAATGGTAATGTAAGAAATCTTGTAAGAAAATAAAATGTAGTGTTATATACTGAAGATACAATAATACTATAATGTTGATATTTGTATTTACCCATGTAGTTACTTTTACTGGAGATATTTATTTCTTCAAATGGCTCAAACCTACTATATACTGTCCTTCTCTTTCAATGTTAAGAACTTCCTGTACTATTTCTTGTAGGGTAGATCTTTTGGTGACAAACTCCCTCAGCTTTTATCTGGGATTGCCTAAAGCTTGACCTTATTTTGAAGGACACTTTACCACACAAAAAAATCTTGGCTGGCAGTTTTCCTTTTTCAGTCATTTAACGTTCATGTTAAATAGAGTGAACTGTATGGCATATGAAGTATATCTCAACAAAACTAGTTTTGTTTTTTTTTTTTAAATGGAGAGTTTCCTTCATTAAAAGAAATCTTCTGAAGCAATTTCTTATTTATCTATACAGGGTCACATGAATTGATTTCCTAGCCTAGTCCACATGGAAAATGGTAATGTAAAACTATTAACCTACTTATTCTAGCTTTAACCTATTTATAGCCATATATTTAAGAAATAAAGTATTTTGATATTTTATTTACACTTGTATGTCCAATGGCCAAAATATGAGGGCTTAGTAACTGCAGGAACCATGTGCACTATTTCACATTTTCTAACTCATTTAATTCTTAGGAATATCCTGCAAGGGGTACAAGGATGCCCTCACTACAAATGAGGAAGCCAAGGCCCCAGCTACACAGTAAACAGGTGGCAGAGCCTCGCTCAGAGTCCCGCACCCCAACCATCCTGCCTCAATCCCTGGTTTGGTCTCATTGGGTAGCATTTTACCATCACCTCACAACTCTCTCCCTTGAAAATTTTAACATTTTCCTACTATTGTGCTTTATGTTTAGGTCCATTAGTTTTCCATGACAGATTATAATGGTCAATTTTGCAAAAACAGGTTTCTCAATGAAAATTATGGACTGCTACACAAATTTCCGTGTCATCCTTATATAGGAGTTATGCTAATCTTCTCTGTATTGTTCCAATTTTAGTATATTTGCTGCTGAAGTGAGCATTTGACAAGTTATTTTTAGCAGGCAAAAGCTTCTTAATTTTATTAGGGCCAATTTTATCGATCCTTTCTTTTATCTCAATATTTTTTTCTAAGAAAGCTTTACTCTATATACTGAGATGCTTAACAAAGAATAGATATGAGTTCAGTAGGGGAGGGAGCTGTGACTGTATGGAGAGTTCAAAGTTGCAGTGGACCCAGAAATGTTAGACTTTCACTAGACTGAGTGCAGCCATCATGTACGCCTTGTGTTTTTAATTATATATGTATTTACTTATTTTTTTAAAGATTTATTTTTATTTCTTTCCCCTGACCTGCCCCCCGCCCCCCACCCCAGTTGTCTGCTCTCTGTGTCCATTCGCTGTGTGTTCTTCTGTGTCCACTTCTATTCTTGTCAGCGGTCCCGGGAATCTGTGTCTCTTTTCGTTGCATCATCTTGCTGTGTCAGCTCTCCATTTATGTGGCGCCACACCTGGGCAGGCTCCATGTATGTGGAGCCACACCTTGGCAGGCTTCACTTTCTTCACACTGGGTGGCTCTCCTTATGGGGCACACTCCTTGTGCATGGGGCTCCCCTATGCGGGGGACACCCCTGCATGGCCGGGCACTGCTTCCGTGCATCAGAACTGGCCGTGGACCAGCTCCACACATCAAGGAGGCTCTGGGTTTGAACTGTGGACCTCCCATGTGGTAGGCACATGCTCATTTGTTGAGCCAAGTTCGCTTCCCTATATGTATTTCTTATACTTATATTTTTTATTCTTCTATATGGTGTAAGAAAAATCTAATTTTAATTTTTCAAATAACAACCCTGTTGTCCCAATGTTATTTATTATAATCTGATTATTTGAGATGTAATCTTTCTCATTTACCAGTCTTCCATTCATACATGGGGCTTTATTTCTATTCTTGAACTTATTTCTATTCCATTCATCTATTTGTCTATTCTTGTACCAGTACAATTCTGTTTTAATTATAATGCCTTGTGTGGCATGGTTCAATATGTGACAATGTTAATCCTCCTTCATAGCTCTTTATTTTTCAGTGCTTTCCTAGCATTATCCTTATTTTTTCCATAGAATTTGATAATATCAACTTGTATGGATCCAAAAGATCACCAATAAAATCCAACTTAAATTAGCTTGGGGAAAAAGAATTTACTGTCTCACAAGATCAGAGAAAGGGCAAAACTGCCATTACATAGGTGATTATATAATAAATTTCATCTTAGGTAACATTAGAACTAGATATCAAAAGTTGTCCAACAACAACTTTTGCCTCTGTCACTAATTTGTTTTTCCATTTTTTCCAGTGATCCTATGTCCAGGGAAAAAGTTCTGATTGATCCCTTATGGAGAAGTATTCACCTTTGGGACATCTGTTGATGGGATAAATTCATGCAACCATTTTACCTTCCATCCTTGCAATATAAAACTGAAGAGAGAGCAATTTAATGACTTTTCATGAATCTATCAGAGAAATGATGACAAAGAACAAATAACCATACTAAAGTCCTGAGAAAGTCAGGCACTGTCAGGGAGACACAGGACTCAAATGTATGCTTAAGTAAGACAGAAGCCACCAGGTGCCATACAAGCTGGTAGAAAGATTAAAGAGAAATTTCGATAAATTGCTAAAGGATGAATGTGGACTACCATGAAAGTGGGGAGCTCCTGGGAACTCTTGCAGACTTTTTCTCCGGGAATCACAGAAGGCTTTTACAGGGAGGTTAGAGATGAATGAGTACAAGGCACCCCCATTGTGCTGGCTAAGGGAAGGGAACAGAAGATATGAAATCTACCCAGGCCATTCTCCACTAGGTAGCAGAAGGGATAATCAGCAGGAGGAAAGACATTAGAGATCTAAAGCTTAGAGTAACTAGTTGATTACCAGAGTAGCTAGGAGTTGGTAACTCCATCCAGACACAACCCTTCTATCTCACCATATTAAAAAACAAACTAAATCAAGGGCCCAAACCTACTTGGCAAAGGACTTCAAGGTTATCGACTTAGTAGATTCAGAGATAGTCTATACTGTGGATAAGGAAAAGAGAGGCAAAAATACTTAGGAAGGCCCACAAAGACACAATCCCACTCTGCATTCCAAACACTAAGACTTGAACGGAACTCCCTTTTCCCCATACCCCATCACCATATACAGGGGTCCATAATAATAGTAGTGGATTGGGGAGTACCACACAGGGAAGACACAAAGCTAAGAGGGGAGATAAAAACAAGGCCACTAAAGGGAATTTGAAATCACTGAGGTCCATAGAAACACCAGAGTTCAACACAGATGACCACAGCAACGGCAAACTTCAAACACAGCCCAATTCCTGACTAGATTAACACGAATCCTGAAACTAGCGACCTGTTTACCTTAGTACACATTACATTTTCTTTTAGCTCATGATCTTTATATAAACACCTAACAAAATTTTCTGAGCTATTATAAAAAATATTGAAACATATTATCAACATATTGTTGATATTTTCAATGTAAATTCATAGTTACATTACAATTTTAGTAACTTCGTGGTTTTCTATTTGTAACTTAACTGATGTTTTCAAATGTAACTTAACTGATAAAACCAAAAACTCTAATAGGTTAAAGCCCAGGTCACTCAACTGATTCCCTTTTTTGCATTTTTTCACTCCCATCTAAAGCTTCAGGCCTTTATTATGTCTACTGCTTATGGTCATGTTGAGTGAAATAAGACAGACGTGAAAGGACAAATATTGTATGATCTCACTGATATTAAATAACTAGAGTAAGCAAATTCATAAGAGTAAGACACTAGAATACAGGTTACCAGGGGCTGGATGAGGGGAGGGAATGGGGAGGTAATGCTTAATGGGTACAGAATTTCAGTTTGGCATGGTGGAAGTTTTGGTAATGGGTGTTCCTGTTGGAGGTGCAATATTGTGAATGTAATTAATACCACTGATTATTTGAATGGGGATAATAAAGATAATTATAGGTTATATATGTGTTACTACAATAAAAATTTAAAAAAAAAACACCAAAGCCATAGGACTATATAATGCAAACAGTGAACCCTGATGTAAAATGTGGACTACAGTTAACAGTACAATTATAATATTATTCTTTCATCAGTAGTAACTAAGGTACCACACTAAGGCAAGGTGTTGATAATGGAGGAGGGGTGTATATGGGAACTCTGTGTTTTCTGCATGATTTTTCTGTAAACCTACAAATTCTCTAATAGAAAATATTTTAAAAATATAGTATGAGACAGAAAAAGACAAAAGAAAGTCCTCCACCATCAAAACTTCTATCAACAGATGAGTGGATTAAAAATGTGGGATATCCATGTACTGGAATATTATTTGGCCATCAAAAAGAATGAAATTCTGTAGCATGTTACAACATGAATGAACCTGAAAAACATTCTGGTAATTGAAAGAGGCCAATCACTAAAGCATACATTTTTTTATGAGTGCGTATATATGAAATAAGCAGAATATACAAATCCATAGAGACAGAAAGTAGATTAGTGTTTGTCAGTGGCTGGTAGGAGAGGGGAATCAGGAGTGACTGCTAATGGCTAAAGGGTTTCTTCTTTGAGTAATGAAAATATACTGGAATTAAGATAGTGGTGATTGATACATAACTTTGTAAATATACTAAACACCAACAAGTTATACTCTTTAACAGGATGAACTTGGGGGTATCTGAATTTTATCTCAATAATGGTGTAGTTAAAAGAAAAGAAAAATAATAAAGCACTCCAAATCAGAGAGAATGGTGTAAGTAAACTTAAAGATATAAGAACAACTGGCCACTCATCTGGAAGGAAATTTGGGCTGATGCTTAACTCACTCCCCATCAAAAGAGGCCAGAACATTCAGGGGTTAATAGATTATTCACACATTGTATATGGGAGACACACCTGAGGTAATTTTATTTTTGCTGGTAATATGTCAACTCTTACAGCAGAGAAACCTTTTTCACACAAAGGTATAATGAATAATTTAATTAATTATGGAGGAAAACTTTCCACATCAAAGTTTCACAAAATTTCCTCAAAGTTCACACTGGACATGACTAGGTCACATGCAGTATCTACATAAATCAAATACTGGAAGGGTGTATTTCCATGATTATCCCCAGGTCATCTGGTGCATATCCCTGCATCATCAGGTGATGGGGTGTATACAGGCGAGGGGTAATGTAAGGATGAAGAGGAGAATGGGTCCAGAATAGCCAACATACTGAATCTGTCAATTCTAATTACATTTTTTTTCATCATAAATGTAAGAAATATTGATGATGGGGGTGGTAGTAATAAAAACACTAATAATGATAATACTGCCATACACATACCATGTGACATGCACTCTTCCACCTGTTTTATGTAGATTACTTTCTTGAATCCTCATAACAATTCTGAGGTAGGTGATGTTACCATTTTGCAGATGTGGACACTGAGATACAAAGTTTCTGTGTCTTACCAAATACCTCACAGAGATCTGGGATTTGAGCACAGGCAGTCTGGCTGTAACTACGTGTTCTCAATCACTGTCATGCCATCAACACAAGGCTTCAAACCTAAATAAAAAATTAGAATATGAGACAGATTTCCACTAAGCACTGCTATACCTGTAGGTCAAAGGTTCTAACTCACAGGTTTCAAATATTTCTAATTTCGATATACTCTTTGATTAAATCATTTAAAGGCTTACTTTGTATTTCAATATTTTAATAATTAGTCTTTACAGTTTCCAGTTTTATTGACTGCAGTATTTCAACTTTGTCGAGTTCATTAAAGTTTTCTTTTGCCTTAAATTACTTTTACATTTTCTGAATGTTTCATCATCAATAGTTTGTTCTTTTTTTCCCAGACTCTACAGTTTAAAATAACTATGTAGGTATATATTGGACTTACTGTATAAAATACTGGTGTATACCTGCTAGAGTATGTTTCTTATCTATGGCTTTATTAACATTTCTGGTGGGATACTTCCATCTTCTGGGCAGTTGCCCTGTATATTACAGGATATTTAGCAGCATCCCTAATTCTGCATGAGATGTCAATAGTAACTGCCTTCAGCTCTGACCAAATAAGGCTCCAGACATTGCTAAATGTCCCTGGTGGCCAAAACCTTGCCCCCTTCCCTAGTGGAAACCCACTAGTAGGGGTCAGCAAACATTTTTTGTGAAAGGCCAGGTAGAAAATATTTTAGGTTTTATAGGCCATATGGTCTTTGTCACTCATCAACTCTGCTCTTGTAGTATAAAGACAGCAAATGATGACACATAAAAGAACTGGCATGACTGAGTTCCAAAAAACTTTATTTAAGAGAACAGAAAAGGACGGACACAGAGAGCAGACAACTGGGGGGGGGGGCAGGAAAGGGGAGAAATATAATAAAAAATAAATCTTAAAAAAAAAAAAAGAGAGCAGGAGGGAGGTTAGATTTGCGCACAGGCTTTAGTTTGCTAGTTCTTGTTCACGACCCTTAGTTGTTGTCCACCATATTTGGTATAAAGTCAAAGAAATATATTAAGGTCTACTATATCTAATGTGTTTCTCTTTCTCCTTATATATCATACCATTGCTCATGTGTGGAGCTTGTTGATATATTATTTGATGCAGCTATTCAAAACTTTTTTTCTGTCCTTTTAAAATGGTCTTTTAAAAATGTTATCTAAGTTTAATATAACATTAAAAAAAAAGAAAAAATATTATCTAAGTGTGCCCTCTTTTTCTGATTTAATATATTTTGCCTGAATTCAATCTTAAAAAATAAATAAATGAATCTTGAATTATTAGTATGCTAATGGGTTTATTTACATGCTACTTAACATTTTGAACTTTCCGTGCTAATTTTAGGTGTATCTCTTTGGTACAATATGATAGCATTTTCTCTTCATTGGTGACTTTAATGCATTGACATTAGTTGATACAGTAAATATGTTCGTCTTTCTTTATGCTAGGTTATGGTGAGTTTTACAAGAATTCTGTTTTCATTGTTCTGTTAATTTTTCTTCTAATAATTAGGAAAGTTGCATGTTTGTTCTATAAAATACCTTTATAATTATAAACATATGCATCATTAATCATCTATTTAAAATTACTAGAACAGTATCTAGTAATTCCATGTTACATAACTAAAGATGAAATTAAATGTTTCTCTCCCTGTCCATCCTTTAGCCCACAATTTCAGTTTCTTTCTTAATCTTTCTTATTCTTTAATCCTTTATCAAATACAACTCTATAACTTGATTTGTCAGTTGTAAATTACATATCCAGGCTACCAGCTTTTAAAGATCAGAAAATCAACATGCTTATGCCACATCATCTATAGTCTATTTTCACCTTTCAAATTGTATTGTTCTGTATTAAAATTACAAATCTAAAGGCCTCTAAGTGTTCACCTCTAACTGATCACTTAGAATTCAATTTCCCCTGGATACCTTCTGCTAGTGCTAAAGAGTTCACCTGAATTACTCTTACTCAGAAGTTCTCCCTCTGAAAAGCATGGATCTTTTTTGTGCTCCAACTTAATGGAACACTTCTGGTTTTATAAAATAATACCCTGTAACTAAGGAATAATTTAGGATTTTGATCAGTTGCATGGGCTTTGATCGTTCTGAATATAAAAGCATAGTTTCAGGAGCTGAGCAATGAAGATGCTAATTTAATCCTTATTGGGGGTTTGTAACAAAAGGAATAAATCACCTTCAAACCCTGAATCTTACACTGAAACGCTGCTAAATTTTCATATTGGTTCAGATATATTGGGCTTTATGAAAGGGACTACATGATACTTCTACTTCTGGCCATGATTGAGTAACTGGGACCAATTTACCTACATGTAAACAACTAGAAAACACACACACGCACACACACAAACAGGGAGTGCAAGACGGATTCCTAAGAAAATATAAACAAATTAGGGAAACTCTATAATTGTCACAAGTTATAGGCTAGACAGTTGTCAGGCTACAGAACAGAAAGAGAAAATGAAATGAGAGCCTGATAATCTCAGTAAGTAGATAAAATAGAGCTGGGAGTTTAAAAAGGCCAAAGTTACGAGAATTCATTGGACAAAATACAGAGAAAAAGAGCTGCAATAAGGGAGAGCCATGGAGTGCTACAGAATGGTCCCTTTGAATGTCTGAGTACTGACTTGTTCAAATATAAGAAAATTCTCCAGGTTGGCAAATATCAGGAAAGGAGTAAACTGAAAATTTTCTGAAACACATAGAGAGTGGGAAGTTTGTGATTCCACCAACCTGAAATAAAGAGCTCTTCACATACCAAGGTTGTGCTACAATAATCTGAAGGGAACTGACTTAGGAGAAGGATCAAATAGCCCATAGACAGAAAAGTGCACTGACTCTAATATAACAGAGCTTAAAAACAAACCTTGAAATGATCATATTAATTCCAAGTAACTTCACGGCATGCCAGAAAAAGCCCCGAAATATATAAAAGAATACAACAAATAAAGCACTGAACAATGTAAAATTCACAGCATCTAGCATCCAATTATAAAGCACCAGGTAGCAAACAAGACAGCACTTAAGACCCTCAGGGAGAAAAGCCAATCAATAGTATACTGGGTTGAATAGTGTCTCCGCCCTAAAATATGTTGAAGTCCTAACCCTGATACCTTTAAATGTGACCTTATTTGAAAATGCGGTCTTTAACCAAGTTCAGATGAGGTCGTACTGGGTTAGGGTATCCCCTCAATCAAAATTTTTAAAAAATTTTCCTTATAAGGAGAGGGAGATGTGGAGAAAAAAACACTCAAGAGGCCATGTGAGGACAGAGACAGACATTTGAGTGATGCAGCTACAAGCTAAGTAACACAAAGCATTGCCAGCAATAACTGCAAGCAAGGAAGCAATAAGGAAAGATTCTACAGAGGAACATGGCCCTGCTAACAACTTGCTTTCAAGTATCTGGCCTTTAGAACTGAGAGAAGAAATTTCTGTTGTTTTTAGCCACCCAGTTGGTGGTAATATGTTATAGCAGCCTAGGAAACAAACACAAATAGTAAAAGGGCAGGAAGGAAGAACAAACTAACAAAATAATTATATTTTGTGAAAGATACATGATAAGGTTGGCTCACCCACTGAAATGAGGTGGCTGTAGTTCTCCAGCATCACATCTCTGTACAGGGTCCTCTGAGCAGGGCCCAGGTGCTGCCACTCCTCCTGGGTGAACTCCACAGGCACGTCCCTGAATGACATTGGGGCCTGAAACAGCACATTGCTGGTCAATCTGAAGGGTCCAGGTGAAAAATGGAAAATACCTTTGGAAACTCTTATCATGTTTACTGTTGATAATTTAAAACAAAATACTACAAAGGATGCTATTACAGCTCTAATTTTTCTTATACCTCTTACAGGTGATACCCGATCTGAACAAATATTATTCTGATGCCCTAATTCATTTGTAAATAATTATACAGTACAGATCATATATTTGATCATATATAACTGACCTATATTTGTAAAATATTTGTAAAATATAGGTCAGTTAATATAGTATTGATAAAGATTAGAACTTTAATTTTTATTTTGAGGATAAAGCTTTTATGAATAGGCTTCATATAATCTTTTCCTATACTCTCCTGGACTGTGGTAAGCATCCTCTAGGGTACACACAGCCCAACTCAGAATTCTCTGCTGGGGTAATGGGAACCAGTGAATAGGTATACGTGAGCCTTGCAGGTATTATACACAGCCAGACCTAGCAATGCCCTAGAAGATTGGAGTATATTTAAGCAGCTAGAAAATACAAAAATTTTAGAGATGACCACCTCTATTAAGGCAATAGAATGAAGATAAAATGAGATAAAAGTTGTTCTATCAAGCAAAAGAACAAAATTTGGCCATCATTTCACGAGCAATTACCAGAGCAGCTGCATGGGGTAGAAACTCATGCTAAACAGAGAACTAAAGAATGAAAGTACTGATTTGGGTAGAGGGTCAATGGGGTGCCAATCTTGTCTGAAAAGCCTCTGGAGATACAGGTGGAATTAGCCGTAATCCCACCTCTAGGATGAACATATAATTGAGGAGACATTAACTATTAAGGTGGCAACTGAAGTTTTGAGATAATTTCTGTTTGCTTAGAAAGGATATATAAACTAAAGAGAGAAATTAATCAAGTGCAGAATTTGAGGAAACACCAATTTTTAAGAGGCTGGCAGGAAAATAGGCCATGAAAGTTGAGATGTTATATTCTGAATGTTCAGAAGACAGAATGGAGAGACTCAGTGCAGGAAATTAAAAGAGACAATTTCAGGCATAAATGACTATTCTAGTTCAAGAAAACAGACTCAGCACACAGATTTTCATCCTTTGCCTCCAAAAGCATATTCAGATGAAATACAAAATCTACTATAAATATATGACAAAAGAGGAATACAGGAAGTATGCCAGCAGAAGTCCAGAAACTTTGAATAAACTCTGGTAATTATAAGGTAATAGAGTACTACAATAACAAAAACCAGGCAACATTACTTAAAAGTTAGCATAAATATAGAGGTGGGCAAAAAGGAGTAAGGCACTAAAGCCCAAATATATGCTCCAAAATGTAAATGAATATGATTTAGAATCAATCTGTGTTGTGAGTTGAAGGATGGGCAGAGCAATTAATTGAAGAACAACCAGAGTCTCGTTTGCTTATATACCCCAGACATCTTCAGCACATCCTGATGAGAAGGGCTCTCTAAGTAAGGTTAGGGGAAATGCTTCAAGAGCTTGGGTATAGATAAGGCAGCCAAAGGGAGAAGCAAAGAGCTCTTGACATATTTGATATTTCATTGATGCTACTGTTGAGTTTATTGCACTTTAAAAATCTCAATTTCTTATTGTTCTTTTTTTTAAAGATTTATTTATTTCTCTCCCCTCCTCCCCTTCCCCACCCCAGTTGTCTGTTCTCTGTGTCTATTTGCTGCGCCTTCTTTGTCCGCTTCTGTTGTTGTCAGCGGCATGGGAATCTGTGTTTCTTTTTGTTGCATCATCTTGTTGTGTCAGCTCTCCGTGTGGGCAGCCCCATTCCTGGGCAGGCTGCACTTTCTTTCGCACTGGGCGGCTCTCCTTACGGGCATACTCCTTGCGCGTGGGGCTCCCCTACGTGGGGGACACCCCTGCATGGCAGGGCACTCCTTGTGTGCGCCAGCACTGCACATGGGCCAGCTCCACATGGGTCAAGGAGGCCCGGGGTTTGAACCACGGACCTACCATGTGGTAGGCAGACGCCCTAACCACTAGGCCAAGTCCGCCACCTCTAATTGTTCTTTAGCTACTTGCTATCTTGTTTTATTAATTCTAATAAAGACTTCTGCATTTCTACATGTGGCATCACATCATCTCTGTAAAAGGGGGCATTGGTTCTTTTCCAATACTACAGCTTTTTTTTTTTGTTTATTTGTTTGCCTTATTTCATTGACTAAGTCTTGCCTACAATGTATAAAATTTGAGGGAAAAGTCTTCCATATTAAACTATAAAATATGATGTGGGCACCAAGTTTTCTTGTAGATAATATTGTGGGAATAAGAAAGTGCTCTTCTATTCTTGCATGTTAATAAGCTTTGTTGTGATGGTATTAGTTTTAAATTAATTTTTTATATAAAAAATATTAGATGATTTCTCTCCTTAGATCTATTAATGTAATAAATTATTTACATTTATTGTTATATTACTGGAATATATGCAATTT
The DNA here is from genome assembly GCF_030445035.2 of Dasypus novemcinctus. Classification (NCBI taxonomy): domain Eukaryota; kingdom Metazoa; phylum Chordata; class Mammalia; order Cingulata; family Dasypodidae; genus Dasypus; species Dasypus novemcinctus. The sequence continues at coordinate 16,843,785 of NC_080680.1, read as the reverse complement.
GGTCATGATGCATTACTGCTTCTATATATATATATTTGTTGTTTTGCTTATATTAGCATCATTAACATTGCTTATCTTAGTCTGAAAATTATATGGAAATCTGAACAAGCATATTTATTACACATAAACTGTTTAAGAACAATATCGATGATGTTGACTGTTGACCTACCAGATATTGAAACATTTTGTAAACTGCAATAATTAAAACAGTGTGGTTTGGTACATAATTAGATGGGCTCATTTAAGAAACATATAAGAAAAGAGAAATATATATATATGTATAATTTTGTAAGTGTGTTAAAGGTAGACATTCAACTGAGTGGGAAAAGGCTGGGGAAATGCCATAGAGGTACCTAGACAGCCATCAGGCAAAAGAATGTTAGGTTTATATTTTACACTAAAAAAACACAAAACAGTATAACTTTGAAACTGAGTAAAGACCTGAATAGGAAAAATTAAAATAAATCAAGCTCTAGAAAATTATATGGAAGTTTCTTTTACAAAGAGTGAAAACTGTCTAACTAGACTTAAATTCTATGAATCATTAAAAAAAAAAAACCTGGTAAATTTGTATAAAATTAAGTTTCTTTAACACAATTTGAAAAAATCACAGGGAAAAAAAATGACAAATGAAATTTCAATCACTGGAATAATATTTGTGCCTGTAACTTATTTATTGTGTCTATCAGCCAAATTATTTAAAAATGATTTAAGGAATAAAGAGTTTGACAATAAAGAAAAAGAAATTAACCACAAGCAGAAGAAAAAGATGTAATTCTACTCATAACAAAAGACACGCTTACAAAACTAGAATGAGATCTTTTTTTATCATTTTGGCAAAAATAAGTAAATGGCAAGGTAGCCCATAATAATAAATTGGAAGACTTAATATTAAGATGTCAATACTACCTAAAGCGATCTAAAGATTTAACACAATACCAGCCAAAATTCCAGTAGCATTATGTGCAGAAACAGAAAAGTCAATTCTCAAATTTATAAGGAATTGTAAAGGGCCCCAATAATCAAAACAATGCTAAAAAAGAACAGAGTTGGAGGGTGAACACACCTGATTTCAAAACTTACTAAAGACAACAGTAATCAATAAAGTGTGGAATTGGCATAAGGAAAAACATACAGACTGTTGGAATAGAAGAGAGTCCAGAAATAAACCCATATCAGTATGACCAGTTGGGTTTAATAACCCATTCAATGAGGAAATAATATTCTCTTCAAAAAATGGTGCTGGGATAACTGTAAATCCCCATGCAAGAGAATAAAATTCCTGTCTGCCACCATACACAAAACTTACAAAATTGATCCAGGATTTAAATTAATTTAATTTAAACATAATCTCTTAGAAGAAAACAAAGGGAAAGAACTTTGTGCATAGTAGTTGGCAAAGGATTTTTAGGTGTAACTCTAAAAGCATGAGTAAAACAAATCAGATTATTTTAACTTCATTAAAATTATAAACTTTTTCGCATCAAAAGACATTGTCAAGAAACTTAATCTTTTGGGAAGATGGCAGACTAGAAAGACATGGTACTCTCTTCTCTCCCAGAAAAAGAGTTTAGAGGACAGGCAGACATGGCCTGAAAAAAAAAGCCTGGACACCACCCAGAAGAGAAAGGGGCAAAGGAAAAGAATGATTGCAAAACTGTGAGTTAAAAGCAGCAACAGGGAGAAGACGTGGCTTAGTGGTTAAGCACTGGCTTCCCATATACAAGGTATCAGGTTCAGGTTCAATCCCCAGCCCAAGTACCAAAGGGGGGGGGGGAGCAGCAGCAGCAACTGTTGCCATTCTCCTCCACCCTGGGCTGGTGGCTACAGATCCCAGGGATCCACCTCCCCAAGAAAGGGCAGAGAGAGGGGCACAATCTAAGGCTGACAGCTTTTGACCCATAAATTTGTTTGGCTTTGTCTCACGAGCCCTTCCAGGCCGGGTAGAGCCACACCACTGTTTGCCCTGGGAGTCAGCATAGGACAAAATAGATATGACCCTCTCAGTCTCCTTCTTCACTGACTAGGACTGGTTGTTGAAGACACAGAGGGGAGTGGAATTATTTCCCATGTGGGAAAAGGGAGGGGGCTGCCAGCAAGTTTGGAGAACTGCCTTGAGAAGGTTCAAATTACGGGGCTCTTAGCCTCCAGGCAGGATCCTCTATCACATTGATCAAATGTGTTACAGCCAACACTCTCCCACCAGGCTTTGAAGAGAGAGGGCTGTCAAAGACCGCCATCTGCTGGCAGACCACAGAGGAGGAAATTAAATAAGTAAGTGGCTTTTTCTGGCCTTTACAACCTCTGGCCCCAAGGCCTTTGAAAGCGGATCTGCAACCCATTACTAGGTCCAGGTCCCAGATTTGAGCAACCAGCAGGGACAATCCTAAAGACCAAGAAATGGCTGAACCAAGAATCAAAGTACAGCAGTAACTCACAGTCTCCTGCCACTAAATCCTTACGAAAGAGAAAGAAAGTAAGCTTCTGCGTAAACTGACCATTCTATTCAGGTATCTAGACATCAGCAAAAAATTACAAGCTATGCTAAGAAAATCCAGTATCCTTTCTTGATATAACATTTTGAAAGATAGGAGGAAAATTCCTCAATATAATAAAGAACATATATGAAAAACCCACAGACAACATCGTACTCAGTGGGGAAAGGTTGAAAGCTTTCCCTCTGAGATTGGGAACACAAGACAAGGATGTCCACTGTTACCACTGTTATTCAACATTATGCTGTAAATTCTAGCTAGAGCAACCAGACAAGAAAAATAAAATAAAATAAAAGACATCCAAATAGGAAAAGAGGAAGTAAAACTCACTATTCATGGATGACTGGATTCTATATTTAGAAAACTCTGAAATGTCTACAGAAAAGCTACTTCAGTTCATAAGTGAGTTCAGCAAAGAGGCAGGTTGTAAAATCAACATGCAAAAATCAGTAATGTTTCTATACACTAGAAGTGAACAATTTTGAAGAGGAAATCAGGGGGGAAATTCCATTTACAATAGCAACAAAAAGACTCAAATACCTAGGAATCAATTTAACCAAAGAAGTACAGGGCCTATATGCAGAAAACTACAAAACAATGCTAAAAGAAATCAGTGGGGGATTACTACCAAGCACCAGCTGATGATATAACTAGAAAAAGACCTTGAATAAAGGGGTCACCTCAGACCGCCAGAATATCTCAGCCTACATGTAATATCAGGTGTTAAGAACTGCTTTTTGACTTTGGATAAAAGGGGGAAATGTAAAGGACAAGTGAGTTTATATGGCTATGAGTCTCCAAAAAAGAGTCGGAGGTCATGAGAGGGGTGATGCTTATGCACTCCTCAGCAGGGTACCAGACACAGCCAAGGTAGATGGAAACCCAGATGCTGGTTCTCCTGAGGGCTGCAGAGACCCACAGGTTCTATGGTCATGGCAGATGGCTCTGGAGTTCAGGGCCATGTCAGTTGTCCTACTTTGGAGTTTGTGTTCCTGAGTGTGATGGATTTAGACTCAGATATGACCTTTCTACACATGCCTCTCCTGTTACTTTTACCAGACCTGTGGTTGGCGTTTGGGTTGGTGTATACACAGGAGACCTGGATCTCTGGACTGTCCATGTGACGGCCAGGCCCTGGGCCTCAGCAGACTTGCGGCTCCTACCCTTTGGTTTGTTGGACTTACTCTGGCCAGCAGACAGGGAGGTGAAGAGGGTCAACCACCACACCAGGGAGCCAAGAGTGCCTACAGCTGCAAGCAGGAGAATTGTATCCATCATCCATGTGGAATGTAAGGCTCCTCTTGATGTAGAAGGGGACTAGACATAACCATCCCAGGGTCCACAAGATGGAGGAATAGAGTATGGATTAGAGTGGGCTTACTGGTGTTCTGCTGGGGAACTATTGTGATTAGTAAGGGAAGAAATTGTAGTAGTGATGTGGAGAGGGTGGCCACAGTGGCAGCTGATGGTAGGGAGACAGAAGAAGAGATATAGTGTGGGGGCATTTTCAGGATTTGGAGTTGTCCTGGATGGTGCTGCAGGGACGGATGCTGGATGTTGTGTGTCCTGCCGTGGCCCACTGGGTGGACTGGGGGAGAGTGTGGACTACAATGTGGATCACTGTCCATGTGGTGCAGCGGTGCTCCCGAATGTATTCGCCAGATGCAGTGGATATGTCGTGACGATGGAAGAGGCTGTTGTTGTGGGAGGGGTGGGGTGGGTGGGATGGAGTATATGGGGACCTCATATTTTTTGAATGTAACTTTTAAAAGAAAATAAAGAAGAAGAAAAAGAAATCAATGAAGACCTAAACAAATGGATTGGAAGACTAAATACTGTGAAGATGTCAATCCTACCCAAATTAATTTATACATTCAATGCAATACCAATCAAAATTCTAACAACCTACTTTTCAGAAATAGAAAAGGCAATTAGCAAACTTATTTGGAAGGGAAAGTGCATCTGAATAGCCAAAAGCATTTTAGAAAAGAAGAGCAACATGGTAGGAAATTCACTTCCTGACCTTGAAACATATTACAAAGCTACAGTGGTCAAACAGTATGGTACTAGCTTAAAGATAGACACATCAATCAGTGGAATAGAATTCAGAATCCAGAAAGAAGCCCTCATCTCTATGGCCAACTGGATTTTGACAAACCTACTAAGTCCATGTTGACAGAAAAAAAAGCAGTCTCTTCAACAAATGATGCTGGGAGAACTGGATATCTATAACCAAAAGATTAAAAGAGGACCCCTATCTCACTCCCTATACTAGAATCAACTCAAAATGGACCAAAGACCTAAATATAAAAGCTAGCATCATAAAACTACTAGAAGAAAATGTAGGGAAACATCTTAAAGACCTTGTGGTAGGTGGTGGTTTCTTGGACCTTACACACAAAGCATGCACAACAAAAGAAAACATAGATAAATGGGACCTCTTCAAAAGTAAACACTTTTGCACCTCATAGGACTTTGTCAAAAGGGTGAAAAGGCAGTCAACTCAATGGGAGAAAATATTTGGAAATCACATGTCCATAGGGTTTAATATCTATGATATATAAAGATGTTACTACTCAACAACAAAGACAAATGCCCAATTAAAAAATGGGCAAAAGACTTGAATAGATATTTGCCAAAGAAAACTACAGAAGAGTGTGCAGCGAGTGGACATAGAGAGCAAAGCAACAAGCAAGCCGCGAAGGGGGGGGGGGGAGACGATAAAGAAAAATAAATACAGACACACAGAGGAATGTGCAGTGAATGGACACAGAGAGCAGACAGCAAGCAAAAAGCTGCAATGGGGGAATTGAATAATAGGGGGAAACAACTAAAAACAATAGAGGATTAGTAAAATAATATAATAAAGTATACCAGACAATAAGACACAATTCTTTGGTTAAAATTAGCATAGCACAAAAGTATGCTCTATTTTTTACCTATTGTCCAAATAATAGTGTTTAGCCCTTTAGGATATAGACGTTTCGGGTAAAGAAATTTGAAAACCGTTTAAACGCAGTGGCAGTTTCTCACAAGGCCCTTTCAGAGGCCTTTGGTGACTGACCCATGACAGGGGTAATGGCACTGTCATTGACTTCTGGATCTATCACAAGCTAAGTGGCCCTGGACAATTCTCTCATGTTCTCAGACCCAATTTCTTGAAAGGTTTTAATCAAGTCAGAAGTAGAAAAGCCTGGAAACTCTTCCTAAATCACCATGCTTGGAATCTCTGAGGTAATAGACATATGTGAGAGGAGCACACAATTTGTGAAGAGTGTAGAGGGAAAGGATGGTGTCAGGAATAGGTTTGGACAAAACTCCCTCACCTCTTTCTGGTTTCCCTTACCCCAGACTTCACCTGTAGTAGGTGCTCCTCACACTGCCCAATACACCTCACTCTGCCCAAAGCTGACCCACACCTTCCACTAACACACAGATTATGGTGACTTCTGGCAATGGTGACATCACCAGGTCTGGTTCATTCTGGGTAGGAAGATCAAGAACTGCTTCTATCCATGCAAATCTAGGCCCTGCTTTTTTTCTGGGCTCTTCAGCTTCTGACCTAAAGCTCTAGAGAAAGTTATAAGGCCAAAGGGACTTTCCCTTCCAGGTAAGAGTTCTGTTCCCAGAGGCCCACTGCTTCCTCAAAAGAGCTGTTTTGTTCTGAAATAAATTTATTTCCCAGCAGCTGGGATATGGACCTGGGTAATTAATTTTAGGATTAAATCCTTCCCTTGAAATTCACTATAATCTCAGACTACAATACAGACAGTATCCCAAAGCAGGAGTGATCAGGGAATTTGTCTGACACAAGAGATGTCAGACAAGAGACACTAGAAATCCCAGAAGACTTTAGCCAAAGGGTGAGATTCCATCTATATACATTCACTTCCCATAATATCACTAGGGATTTTGGTACAGGTCACTCTGTCAAGTGCTGTGAAGGCTGAGACCCTGTGTTATAGGCAGAAAAGCGAGCCTGTAATTGGGAGTTAGAACACACTCACCATTGAATCCAAATTTCCTTACCTGCTAGCTTGTGGCCCGAGCACATTGCTTCACAACTTGAGCCCTAGTTATTATTTTTAATGGGTTATGGTTATACTGACCTCATAACATGGCAGTTTGAAATGACTTATGAATCCCCAAAAGAGTGGTTATGTTTGTAAACTAATATATTCCTCTGGGTGTGATACTCTTTGAGTGCATTAGATTCAGCTGACATGTCTTGATTAAATTACCTGTTAAGATTAGAGCTTTGATTCAACCATATCAGTAGGTCTCAAATTAAGACCTTACCCTTGGTGAGCTGATATAAACCAACAGTCATTCAAGAAGACACCTGAATAACATTCACATGTAAAAAGATCATTGCTGGGGAAGGGGGACAAGGGGTTGATGTTGAGTATATGGGAGTTCCCTATATTGTATATGTGACTTTACTGTGATCTAAAACTTTTTTGAAAACATAATCAAAATTTTTTTAAAAAAGGATGTAGACACTGAGGGAGGAATGGAAGAGATTGCCTGGCCACTGAACATACAGGGCAACACCTATTACAGTGATGAAAGGCAAAATGTCAAAAACAAAGTTTTATGATATTTCTCATTTTTTAATACCCTAATTTATTGTTTACTTTCAGTTTTTCTAAATTATTATGTATTCTATTTGTAATCTTTAAACCTATCATTATTATTTCACTTCCCTACTAATTGAATTTGGCAATACATTAGGCTTCATTTTTGAAGAAGTTTTAGATCACAGAGGGATTCAACTATGGCAGGGGAGGAGCACTGGGATAGGGTGTCATTGATGGGGAATGCATAGGTAGGAGGGGAGTTCTCCAGGGCATATATATAGGGTATATAAATATGTTCAGATATTCATTGGGTATTGTCATAGTAGGGAGAGTTACACATGACAACTGAGGGAGTGCGGAGTTCCCATCTGGGGGCGCTCTGTCACATTCCTCAGTGGAACAGCAACAATCCCCCAAGTGCAAGGGCAAAGACCAGTGAAGAAAGATGGTCCAATGATGGGCCCTGGATACTGATTACTATCCTTATGAGCCTGTGTGCTTGAAATTTCAACTGGGCCTAAAGCTACAAGGTGCCTAAGAGTTACCTCCTGAGAGCCCCCATGTTGCTCAAATGTGGCCACTCTCTAAGCCAAATTTAGCATGGAAATGCACTACCTTCCCCCCAACATGGGACATGACTCCTGGGCATGAGCCTCCCTGGCACCAAGGGATTACTATTAATCACCAACTGGTCATACAACTAGAAAAAGACCTTGAATAAAAGGGAGAAATGGTAAAGACAAATGAGTTTTTATGGCTAAGAGACTTCAAAAAGAGTCAGGAGGTCATCAGAGGGGTTGCACTTACACACATCTCAGCAGGATCCCAGAGATAGCTAAAATAGATACAAACCCATGTGGTGGTGCTCCTGAGGGCTATGGAGACACACAGGTACTCTGGTCATGGCAGATGGCTCTGGTGTTCAGTGCCTTGCTGGTGGGCCCTACTTTGGAATTTGTGCTCCTGAGTGTGATAGAGTTGGACTCTGATGTGACCACCCTATCCATGCTGCTTCTGTTACTTTTACTGAACCTGTGGTTGGTGTATGCTCAGAAGACTTGAATCTCTGGACTGTTCATGTACCAGCTGGGCCCGGAGCCTCAGCAGAGTTGTAATACTTATTCTCTGGTTCGTTGGACTTACCCAGGTCAGCTAACAAGGAGGCAAAGACAGTCAGCCACCACACCAGGGAATGGAGAGATTACAACTGCAAGCAGGAGAATACCATCCATCAGCCATGTGGGATCTAAGCCGCTCTCAATTTTGAGGTGGAGTAGACATCACCATCCCAGGGTCAACAGGATGGAGGAATAAAATATGGATTAGAGTGGACTTACTGGTGTTCTACAATAGATTGTGACTCTAGCAATGGGAGAAATTATATCATTGATGTGGAGACCATGGCCATGGGAGTTGCTGAGGGCAGGGAGAGGGACAAGGTGTGATATGGGGCCATTTTTGGGACTTGGAGTTGTCCTGAATGATGTTGCAGGGACATATGCAAGACATTATATATCCTGCCATATCCACTGAATGGACTGGGGGAGAGTGTAAACTACAATGTAAACTATTATCCATGTGGTATAGCAGTGCTCCTAAATGTATTCATCAAATGCAATGAATGTGTCACACTGATGAAAGAGGTTGTTGATGTGGCAGGAGTGGGCGTAGGGGTGGGGAGTGGGGTATATGGGAACCTCATATTTTTTAATGTAACATTTTGTGTGATCTATGTAGCTTAAAAAAAAAAAAAGACAATAACATAAATAAAAAGACACCTGGGAAGAGAACTTTGTCATTTTGCGTCCTGCCGTGTGATAGAAAGGAGAAGACTAAAACAGCTAAAGCCCCGGTAAGAGAAATGAGCCATTTGCCTGATAGTTTGCAGCAGAAGAGAACAGAAGAGCTAAGAAAGTCGGAGGGACCAGGCAGAGAGTTCCCCCACCATTTTGTGTCAACAGACTTTGGTGACAAAGCAGCCTTGAGTTGGACACTTCAGGGCCTTATAACTATAATCTTTCACCCCAATTAAATGCCCTTTATAAAGCCAACATATTTCTGGTACACCTGGCACACTGCGGGGACACAGAGACTTCTCCTGACAAGGACTCATTCAGTTCACCTGTGACGCGGAACCGCGCCGGGTCTTTTCCATACATCCATGCCAAGTTCAGTGCTGGAGAGTTCCGGCTGTGGGGCTCGGAGGCTAACCGCAGCACAATCAGCCCACGCTGGGTGGTTCCTAAACCGAGCCAAAGTCCCATCATCCAGTGTTGGCACATGAAGCACAAACCCCTCCGCACCCCCTGAATCAGGGAAGTCTTGGAGGAGCCGTTCTGGCAAACCAGGGTATGGGAACTCACAGCTACACCACCACATTCACTTGCGCAGAAGGAGATTAGAAAACTCCTTCCCAGAATGCAGTGCGGAGAGCCAGCAGGATTCAAGACCACATTACCGGGAACCTCCACTGGATTCGTGACGTGCTTACACCGTTTTCGCTTTTTTAAGGCGGTTGTAGGACGTGCGACTTAGGCTCTCTCTAGCCCACGTTCCCTCGGAGTCCCTAGTAGTTATGTTAAGGCTGAACTTTATGGTCAAATGTACTGTGTGGTCCTCTATCAACTGTTTCCAAAGCCGCTGGAGACGTTTGCGGAGGCAGCCATCGCGCGACCTGCAGCCTTTTCCCTGGCCCAGCCCTGGGTCCGGGGCGTTTCCTTCTGTGGTGCCCCGACTCAATGCCTAGATTCGTCTTTCAGATTTAGAGATCCTTACCCTGTTCGGGGTACACAGGGAACTTCTTTATACTGCTAAAGCTTGTGTGTCAGCTAGCACCTCACCATCCCCACTGGTATATCTGTTCCTGGCAGGGAAGGAACGGGGTCTTCCAAATACAGCAAAGCGACATGAAGAAATAAAGATCTCCAGTAAAGAGTCTTAAACTTCTGAACATTCCTAAGAGACGTGAGAATTAGAAAACTGGTTAAGCACTGGCTTAAGAGGCTCTCAACTCCAGGAAAAGGAAAAGTGTAATTTCAAGTTGGTCTGGTTTAATGATATGCCACATATTTCCAGAAGCTGAAAAAGACATTATAGGGAAGCCGACTTGGCTTAAGGGATAGAGCATCCGCCTACCACATGGGAGGTCCATGGTTCAATTCCAGGGCCTCCTTGACACATGTGATAAACTGGCCCACGTGCAGTGCTGATGCGTGCAAGGAGTGCTGCGCCACGCAGGGGTGTCCACTGCGTAGGGGTGTCCCCCGCGTAGGGGAGCCCGTAGGCACAAGGAGTGCACCCTGTAAGGAGAGCCGTCCAGCGCAAAAAAACGTTCAGCCTGGCCAGGAATGGCGCTGCACACACGGAGAGCTGACACAGCAAGATGACGCAACAAAAACAGACACAGATTATCGGTGCCACTGACAAGAATAGAAGCAGATGCAGAGGAGCACTCAGTGAATGGACACAGAGAACAGACAATTGGGGGGGGGGGGGGGCAGAATAAATAAATAAATCTTAAAAAACAAAACAAAAACAAATACAGCAACAGAAGGATGTTTGTGCGTAACCTTCCCAGAGGGGACCCATGGGTCATGGGAGACCTAGGCTCACTTTGATGCTGATCTTGCTGTCTGTGTCTCTTACATGAGTAAAGCGTTGCTCCAACCAGTGATTTGTGTCTTTCTCAGCACCTACAACACCTTGATAGCATGTGGGGGATAGAGGTTTTCAGACTCCGACTCCTGGTAGCTAGCATAATTATTTTCTTTGCTATCCTCCACACAATGGTAACCAGTGTCTTTTGCTCAACAGAGACAATTTGGTAAATTTGATATGGACTATGGATTAGAAACATTAAGGAACATGACAGTTGCTTTTGTTAACAATATTGGAGTTATGTAGGAAGATGTACTGCTTTTATGAAGGCATACATAATGAAGCAATTTGGATCAGAATTATGTAGCTGTAAATTTATAAATTGTCAACATAAACAATTCAACAAACCATAAAAAGCAAAAAGTTAAGATTATTAATTAATCAAGGAAATGGGTATATATGGGTGCTTATTTTACCATTTTATACTTTTCAGCTTTTGAAAATTTTGCAATACCACAGGAAAAATAAGTATGGGTTGTCTATCAGTGTGCCTTTTAACCTCAAAGCTGCCCAAAGGCATGAAGGTAAGGCATATCTCTTGGGGGAAAGACTGAGACGTGAATAAAATACTTGAAAATAGAGCCCAATATTATTGTAAAAAAAAAAAAAAGTATCTGTGACTATCACAGTTTATCTCCAGAAAGGGGAAAAAACTATTAAAAACATGAAAATACACACAATGAAAATAATAAAGTGGATATGCAAACCATGCAACTCATAGAGGTGATCCTAATTAAATCTTTATGAGCATCCTCTTGATTGTAAAAATTAGGATATGTGGGCATTAAAAGCATAAGAAGTCCTTTTTACCAAATTACATATATTGAGCATGCTTTTGGTCAAAATAATTTATAACATCCATCATTTCTTCTATGACAACGATAATAGTTCTGGTTTTTTTTTTTAAGTACCTCCTATTGTCACTGTGAAAGGAAAGATAGAGTCATCATAAAGTTAGTGTAATCTATGTGAACACAAGGTAAATCTTTATTTCTCAACTCATTTCCTAGGAAACTCTTACAACCAGCTCCTGTCTGTAACCCTGACCCTGAGCCCTGCCCATGCCCACCTGCCCCCAGCATATTGCCCCTCCCAGAACTGTGTTCAGCCTTCTGGGGTTGGTGCTACTGGTGTGGACACTGCACTGGTCCTAATTTGGTTTGGTATTATATTTACCATTCCATTAAACAAAGGAATAGCATTACACACATCTGCTATTCTGATTCAGTGGAAAAGATGACACAAGTTCATGATGGACATTTTGGGTCAAAGTCACTTCCTATCCCATATCCAGGTTATTAGTCTCTACCATGGTCCAATAGCTATTCAGAAGCTGCTTTTCAAAGAGTGTATAGTTGCTAGGAAAAAGCGTACCTTACTCCAAAATCTTAGGAGTCTGGATTATGTAAGATTCTTCCAGTCTATGAAAATGTCTTTCCTTTTATTTAGGTCTTTGATTTCTTTTATCAACGTTTTGTATTTTTTACCATACAGATTGTGAAAATGTTTTGTTAGATTTATTTGTTCTAATTTTTGTTGCAGCAATTGTAAATATATGTTTTTATTTCAGTTTCAATGTTCATTATAAATATATAGAAATATGATTGATATTTATGAGTGGGCCTTTTATCTTATGATCTTCCCTAAACTCCTTAGGAATTTTTGGTAGAGTCATTGGTATTTTCTATGCAGACAAGCATGCCACCTCAGTTAGGGGCAGATTTACTTCTTCTTTTCTAGATATAGAATTCTGGGTTCTTTCCTTGCAGCTTGTGAAAAATGTTCTATCACTTCCTTCTGGTCTACATAGTTTCTGATAAGAAATCTGATGTCATTTGAATCATTATTCCCTAGACATTAAACCTTTTTTTTCCCCAAGGAATTTTCTTTCTGTGTAATAAGCAGAAATTTGATTATGATGTGTCTTTCCATGGCTTTCTGTGTCAATAGTTTCTGCAGCTTCTTGAATCTGTAGCTGGATGGCTTTTGTTAAAATTTGAAAGTACACAATCATCATTTCTTCAAATATTTATTCAGCTCCACACTCCTCCCCTTCTTCTAGCTCTCCAGTGGCATGAATGGCAGATCATTTACTTATGTTCCACAAGTCCTTAAGACGTTTTCTCTGTCATTCAGATTGGATATTTCTACTGATATTGTTCAAGTTTACAGAATGCATCTTCTTTCCTCTAGTGAGAGTGCCAAGTAAATTTACTTCAGTTATTGTATTTTTAAGTTTTAACAATTTCTCTTGGTTCTTCCTTATATGTCCTATTACTTTGCTGATGATTTTTTAAAAAAAAGATTAATTTTATTTAATTTATTTCTCTCCCCATTCTCCCCCCGCCCACCCATTGTCTGCTCTCTTGTGTCCATTCGCTGTGTGTTCTTCTGTGTTCGCTTGCATTCTTGTCAGTGGTACCAGGAAACGTGTCTCCTCTTATTGTATCATCTTGCTGGGTCAGCTCTCTGTGTGCGCAGTGCCACTCCTGGCCAGGCTGTGCTTTTTCTGTGTAGGGCAGCTCTCCTTGCCAGGCACACTCCTTGCATGTGGGGCTCCCCTCCGTGGGGGACACACCTGTGTGGCACGGCACTCCTTGTGCGTGGCAGCACTCTGTGTGGGCCAGCTCATCACACAGGCCAGGAGGCCCTGGGTTTGAACCCTGGACCTCCTATATGGTAGGCAGATGCTCTGTCATTTGAGCCACTTCTGCTTCCCTTTACTAATGATTTTTATTTTTGGGTTTTTTAAGAGTTTTCACAATTGCCTAAAATTTTTATGATTGGTGCTTTAAAATCCTTGCCAGATATTCCCAAAAATCTGTGTCATATCAGTGTTGCTGTTCCATGATAGACATTTCTCATATGTGTTGAGATTTTCAGTTGTTTTTTTTTAACAGGCTAGTTGAATTGAGGTTTTGTTGCTACTTATATCGTCCCTTTTAGCAGGCAGTAAGTAAGATTAGAATGCACTTCCAGGCACAAGTGTGGGGTGTTGTTTTAGTTTTCTAGGCTACCTAAAGCAGATACCTTCACAATGGGAATTTATTAACTTTTGAGGATGAGAAAAATGTCCAAACCAAGGTATCATCAAGGCAATGCAACTTTACTTTTATCTAGTTCAAAAACATTTTCAAAATCCCCAAGGAGACCCCACAAATGGTAAGCAGCCACTTCCCATTCCCTAATGCCCCCAGTCCTTGGCAATAAATAATGTGCTTTGCCTTTATGGATTAATCTAGTCTGGATATTTCATATAAATTGAATCATACCACATACCATCTTTTATGTCTGGCTTCTTCATGTAGCCTAATGTTTTTGAGGTTCATCCTTGTTGTAACTTGTATCAATAATTAATTTCTTTTTGTGGCTAAAATAGTCCATTGTAAGGCTATAACTTTCTTTAAATGTATTCATCCACTGATGGATATATGTGCTGTTTCCACCTTTGCTATGTGCAAGTACTTGTTTGGGTGCCTGTTTTCAAATCTCAAGGGTATACAATTAGAAGAAATGTTCAGTCTTACAGTAATTCTATGTTTAACTTTTTGAGGAACTACTAAATGGTTTTCCACAGCAACAGTACCAAATTATATCAGCACCAGCAATGCATGTCTGCTAGATCTAGTTGGTTTATACTTTATTTCCTCATAGATAATTTTTCTTGTTGTTTTAGCCATTATTCAATGGGGGTATTTAAGTTTCCAAATGCTGTAATAGAATACTGAAATCTATTCACTGTTCATTTTAGTCAATGATTTTTTTCATGGTTTGATTTTAATATTTGGTTATTTTTTCAGTATTTGTCATATTTTCTAATTTATTGCTATTATGTCCAGATAAGATTTTTGTATGGTATCAATATTTTAAAAATTGTTCCTCCAATTTAACATGTAACTCTATAACAATCATGTTTGATTTGATATCAACTTAATTTCAGTAGCACACACACACCCTGTCCCTATACTCTTCAGTACCCCAGCTTTTTATTGTACGTGTTACAAATTACATCTTTATACATTGTACTTCCAAAATTATAGATTTATTGTTAATTTTTAGGCATTTCCATTTTAGAACCTGTAAGGAGTAAAAAGTGGAATCATATACTCCCCCCCCCAAAAAAAAAACCCAACCAAACAAACCAATAGTACGGGTATTTATAATTACCCATATGGTCACCTTTACTGAAGATCTTCCTTCCTTTATGGCATTTCTTTTTTTTTTTCTTTTTTTTTTATTGACTTTGTAATAATATTACATTAAAAATATATATATGAGGTCCCATTCAACCCCTGCCCCCCACCCCACCTCTCCCCCCCCAACAACACTCGTTCCCATCATCATGACACATCCATTGCATTTGGTAAGTACATCTTTGGGCACCTCTGCACCTCATGGTCAATGGTCCACATCATGGCATTTCAGTCCACTGTTTAATGTCCTTTCCTTTCAGTCTAAAGACTCATGCATTGCTTGTAGGGCACATCTGATAGTAATGAACTCCCTCAGTTTTCTTTATCTGTGAATATCTTAATCTCTCCCTCATTTTTGTCAGATAGTCTTGGTGGATATTAAATCTTTGGTTGGCAATTGTTTTCTTTCATCACTTTAAATATTTCATACCACTGCTTTCTTATCAAGTTGGTTTCTGAAAAGAAACTGACACTTAATCTTATTGGGACTCTCTTGTATATACATTTCCTTTTCTCTTGCAGCTTTCAGAACTCTCTCCTTGTCCATGGCATTCAATAGTTTGCCCACTATGTGGCTGGACATGGTCCTTTTCAAGTTTATCTTGATTGGGGTCTGTTGGTCTTCCTGAATTTGTATATTCATGTCTTTCATTAAATTTGGAAAGTTTTCTGCCATTATTTCTCTGAATATTCCTTTTGCTCCTTTCCCTCTTTTTCTCCTACTGGGACTCCCATAAAGTATATATTGGTACACTTAAGAGTTTCCCACAGGTATCTTAGGCTCTGTTCACTTTTTTCCTTTTTTTCCCTTTCTGCTCCTCAGCCTACATAATTTCAATTTTCTTGTATTAGAGTTCAGAAATTCTTTTTCTGCCAGCTAAAATCTATTACTGAAACCCCCTAGGGAATTTTTTGTTTCAGTTATTGTGATCTCCAAATCCAGTATTTCTGCTTGGTCTTTTAAATTTTTTCTATCTTTTTATTACTATTCTTTTGTAGTTCATTCATTGTTTTCTTGATATGCTTTAGTTCTTTCTCCAAGTTTTGCTTCATCTCTTTGAGCATAAAGAAGATAATTTTTAAAATGTCTTTGATATATCCAATATCTGGCCTTCTTTGTTGATGGTTTCTAAAGTTTAATCTTATTCCTTTGGATGGATCATTATTTCCTCTTTCTTTTTTTGTCTTGTACTCTTGTCGCACACTGTACATTTTAATTTTCAACCTGTTAATTCTGGTATTTGGTCCCTGAGCTGTCTGTTCCTTAAGTTTGTATCAGCTAAAGATATGAAAAAGATTTCTTAAGTGCCAGGAGCTGACAAAAAGAAACAAATCAATGCAAAAAACACTTTTCACAGTCTTTGCAAATTGGCTCTGTGTTGCCTGGTGCTCATTTCAGTTTAGCCTTCCTATCAAGACAATCATCCCAAGGCAAAAATGTGGAGTCTTTCTGTCTTTTCTGAGCCTGCATCTTGTCCTGGACATCTTGGAGTTGTGCTCATGGCTTCAGGTATTCCTGATTATGAAATCTAAATGACTCCTCTACTCCCTATGAATCAGACTTAACCCCCACCAGGGTGCTCTATTTAATGTCTTAAATCCAGTAATCCTTTAACTCAGGCTGCTTTGATTTAATTGTTTATTTCACTTACAGCTGTTTTCAAGCTGCTTCTGCATGCAGGGTTAGTTCTTTGGGTGTGAGCCAGAGAGGTATGTCCTGCTTCAGTATTTCAGGCTGCTACCCAATAAATTGGCAACAACATACAGGCATTCCAGTATGCCACAAGGGTTACTCTGCCATCCAGAATAGAGCCAGGGACCCATAGTGGAAGGATGAGAGGTCAGGAAGAATGTTTGAGACGCATTTTCTCGATTCAGTACTAACCCAGTTGTACTATTTTCTGGAGTTTTGAGGAAGATGGCTCTGCCAATTTTTGCTACTTTTTTAGATTCTGTGGGGGAACAGAACCCTATAGTACATTAAACCACTACCTTGGTTGACCAGAAATTTGATCAAATAGATTTGCAAAGGATATATATATTCTTTTTATTTCCAGATTTTAGTTTTGCTCATATTGTTTGCAATTTCTAGTTTTAATGAATGAGGTATTTCAGTCTGCAGAATTCATGCATATATAAAATAATTTTATATTTTCTGAATGTTCTGTCAGTATTGGTTTATTCTGTTTCCAGAGTACAGAGTTTGAAGATATAACTAGAGATATATATTAGAATCACTTTCTAAAATACGTGTAATTTTTAGAACAGGGTTTTCAGCTTTCAACTATTCATTTTCAGAAAGGGTTAAATTTTTTTGTTGTTGAAGGCTATCCTGAACACTGTAGGATGTTTGGCAGCATCTCTAGCTTCTACATGGGATGCCAGTGGTACCTTTCCCAAGTTGTGATAACCAAAATGTCTCCAGACATTGCTAAATGTTCTCTGGTGGGCAAAATCATCCTTGGTTGAAAACCTCTGTTCTAGTGTAGGGGTGAGCAAATATTTTTTGTATAGGGCCAGGTAGAAAATATTTTAGGTGTTTTAAGCCATACTTTCCCTGTCACTAGTCAACTGTGCTGTAGCACAAAGACAGCAAATGATAATCTCTAAAAGAACTTCCATGGCTGAATTCCAAAATCACTTTTTTTAAAAACAGGGAGCGGGTGGGATTTGACCAGGGGATTCAGTTTGCCAACTATTGTTTTAGAGTCTCAGATATTGCACAGCATATTTGGTACAGAATCAAACAAATATATAAGGTCTACCATAGTTAATGTATTGCTATTTTTCTTTATCTCTCTTACAAATGTTAAGATGTGGATCTTAATAATAATTCTGTTATACAGATATTCACAATTTTATTCTATCTTTTTAAATGATCACTTAAAATATTATCCTAGTGCCCATTTTCTGATTTAATACTTTTGTCTTGATCCAATCTTGAGTAACAGATACATGAATCTTGAATTGTATATATATGTTTACTGCCTTCTTAAATTATGATTTCATATTTTAAACTTCCCAGGCTTTGTTCAAGTACAATTATTTGGTAGAATCTGATAGCATTTTCTATTAATAAGTGACTTTAACCCATTGACTTTACTTGAGACAGCAATTATATTTATCTTCTTTATACTGAGTTATTCTGGGCTTTATATAAGTTCTGCTTTCATGCTCTCTTAAGAGAATTTTTCTCCTAATAAGGTTGTATTTTTCCTTTATTAAGTACCTTTATAACCCTAAACATGTTTTCAGTAATCATCTATTTATTTAGAGAGTATCAAGTAACTCCATATTACATAACCAAAGATGAAACTAATGTTTTTTTCTCTCTCTCTTCCCATCTTTTAATCCCCATAATCTTTCTTAGATTTTAGCATTTTACTAATGAGCATAATCTATAAATTATTATGTCAGCTCTAAATGATATATTAGACCTCAGCTTTTATAAATTAGAAAACCAAAATGATTACATTGCATCACTATGTTATACTTTCATCTTACACATCATACTTAATCTATTCTTTTGAAACTGATAATGATAAAAGCATCTAATACAAGAGTTTTTAACCATTTTTGTTCCACAGACCCCTGTGCCAGTCAGGTGAAAACCAAGGATCCCTTCTCATAATGTAGTGACAGATAGTTTTATGACACTCAACTAGCGTTGGGTCTAACAACTACTGTAATTTCCAAATATGGATTAGTGTAAGTGACTTTTTGAGATTTGCAACAAGTGTAATGTGATACAAAATACTACTGTAATTTATCGCATACAATAGTAAGTGAAGAAATCTAGATTTCAGTTAGAGGTCAGAGAAAATAAAGAAAATAAGTTGATTTTTTTTTTCAATGCAAGCCCACAGACACCCCCTGGAATCTTTCCACAGATCCCTTGGGAGTCTATGGACCCCTGGTTAAGAACCCCTGATCTAATAGATCATTTTGTATTCAATTTCCCCTGGATACCTTTTGTTAGTACTCGATAACTCGCCAGGATAGTTTCTGTTTAGAAATTCTTCCTCTGCAGAGCATAGATCTGTTGCTTGCTCCAATTTGAAGAACAATTCTGGTTTTACAAAGTAATACCCTGTAAATGGGAAACTATACAGATTTGAATCAGCTGCATTGGTTTCAATACTTCTGAGTGTAAAAGAAGGTATAGTTTCAGAAGCTACACATTGAAAGTACTAATATGACCCCTTTTTGCAGAGGTGGCAAAATAAATAAATATTCTTAATTCCCTGAATATCAAACCTAAATAACATTAAGTTCTAATAATTGTCCAACTATTATATTTTGGGTTTGATTAAAAGAATTATATGGAGACTTCCACTTCTGATCATGATGCAGTCTCAGTGACCAATTTACCTTCTTGGTCAAACAATTAGAAAGCCAAACAGAAAAGGAAAACCAGTACAGGACATGGATTCCTAAGAAAAGAGAAGCATGTTAGATGAGCCCTATATTTGCTACAGCTTACTGGCTAGAGAGTTTTCAGCCACAGTACAGAAAGGGAAATAAAAAAAGAGTCTCAGAAAGTCAGTAAGAGAGGAGCTGGAGATGGAGTTTGGAAAATCAAAGCAATTAGAGTTTGTGGGACAAAATACTGGATAGGAAACTAAGTTGACCAATGGAGATTTGTAGAAAGGCTCCATGACTCTTTCACTGAGTACTGATTTGTTCAACTATAAGGAAACTAGCCAAGAATGGTCAAAAGTCTTTAGAAAGGAGAAAGGTGAGAAAATGCCAAAGGACCACCCAGAATAGAAAGATCACTAAATAGGCAGAGGATGCAAAAGATTAACATGTACAGTACTCCCACTGTAGAGTAGCCAGATTAGCCCCCCCCAAAAAAGGTGATATAAATACAACATGGAGCTGAATAGCAAATATTGAAATAATCAAATGAATTCTAAGTAAATTAGCTGCATGCCAGGAAAAGTACCAAAACATTGAAAAAAAAATACAACAAATCAATCATCCAAAAAGTGTAAAATTCACAATATCCAGCATCTAAGCAAAAGTTATCTGGTATGAAAGGATGGCACATATGAAACTCAATCAGGAGAAAATAGTTTTTACTGCAGCAGCAGTTTAATGAAAACAAACGCAAATAGAAAGTGTACAAGAAATCACACACATGATAAAAGTAGCAGTGAAGAATTAGAGAACAGGGAAGCAGATGTGGCTCCAGTGCTTGGGCTCCTGCCTACCATATGGGAGGTCTGTGTGTCAGTTCCCGGTGCCTCCTAAAGAAGACGGCAAACTGGTGCAATGGGCAGGTGCAGTGAGCTGACATGACAAGATGATGCAACAAGAGACACAAGAAGAAAAACATAATTAAAGAAACAACAAGGCAGGGAGCAGAGGTTCCTGGTGCCTTCTAAAGAGGACGAGTGGGATGGCAAGCTGGTACGGTGGGCAGGCACAGTTAGCTGATGCAACAAGATGATGTAACAAAAGATACAAAAGGAAAAAATAATGAGAGACAACAAAGCAGGGAACAGAGGTGGCTTAAGCAGTTAGGTGCCTCCCTCTTACATTGGAGGCCCTGGGCTTGGTTCCTGGTGCCTCCTAAAGAAACAAGGAAGATGAACAGACACAGCAAGTGCCAACAGTGAAGGGGAGGGGAGAGATACATAAATAAAATAAATCTTAAAAAAAAAAGGAACTAGAGAACAAACACAATTGTTTCTGTAGACTTTTTTCCAGAGAAAATTCAATTAATCACATAGTGAGTTAAACTGTAACCCCAAAAGATAGGTCAAAGTCATAACCAATGAAAACTAAGAATGTGATCTTATTTGGAAAAAGGGTCTTAACAATCTAATCAAGAGAAGACAAGGGTATCCTGGATTAGGATGGACTCTAAATCCAAAAAAAAAAAAAAAAAAGGGGGACCTTTTAAGAATAGGATGATTTTGAAGGGAAAAAGGCACACACATAGGTGAAGACAGAGGCAGAAATTGAAATGGATGCAGCTACAACCAAAGAATACCAGAATCTGCCATGCACCACCAGAAATTAGAAAGAGGCAATGAAGGATTCTTCCCTAGAGATTTCAGAAGGAAAACTATCCTGTCAATACCTTGATTTTGGACTTTGGAGCTCTGATTTTGTACCTTTGGAGCTCAAAGAGAATAAATTATAGCTTTCAGAAGTGTGAGAGAATAAATTTCCATTGTTTTAAAGCACCCTGTTGTGTAATTCCTTACTACAGCAGCAGTCCAATGAAAACAAACACAAATAGAAATAGTACAAGAAATAACACACATGATAAAAGTAGCAGTCAAGAACTAGAGAAAAAAAAATTGCCCGGAAGTGGATGTGGCTCAAATAATTTGGCTTCTGCCTACCACATGGGAGGTTCTGGGTTCAGTTTCTGATGCCTCCTGGAGAAGGCAGGTGTGGTGAGCTGGTGCAACAAGATGGTGCAACAAGAGAAACAAGGAGGAAAGACAATGAGAGACACAAAAAACCAGGGAGTTGAGGTGGCTCGAATGATTGAGTGCCTCTTTTCCACTTGGGAGGTCCCAGGTCAGGTTTCCAGTGCCTCCTAAAGAGAAGATGATCAGACAGAGAACACACAGTGAATGGACAGAGAGAGCAGACAGTGACCACAAACAATGAGGGGGCAGGGATAAATAAAATAAATCTTAAAAAAACACCCACACAAAATTGTTTTCTGTAGAAAAATGCATGGTAAGGTCTGCTCACCACTGAAATGAAATGACTGTAGTTCTCGAGCATCACATCTCTGTACAGGGTCCTCTGAGCAGGGCCCAGGTATTGCCGATTCTCCTGCGTGAACTACACAGCCATGTCCTTGAATGACACTGAAACCAGTAATGGTACATTTCTGGTCAAACATAAACTTTCAGTTACTATACTACTGATTAAGCTTAGTGTTTTCTTTTAACTTATTAAAAATAGGATTCCTATAATCTTTTCCTACACCCCAATAGACAATCCTGAGCACTTTCTAGGAAACACACACCACCTCCCCCCACTCGGACTTCCCTGCTGAGGTAATAGGAGCATATAAGAGACACATCTAAAGCCTGGAGGCATTACAGAAGCAATGCCCCAAAAAACAGGTAGAGAATGTCTTAAGCAGCAAAAAAGAAGAAACAAAGTTTAAGACGGCCACCTCTATTAAGGCAATGTAATGGGGATAAAGTAAAAAAAAACTAATTCTATAAGAGAAAGAAACACAATTTGGTCATTGATTTCTTAGGCAGGTTACCAGAGAAGCTACGTGGGCAGTGGGGAGGATGCTGATGCCATAAACTTAAGGTGGGAAGAATGGAAGCACAGGGTTGGTCATAGTGGGACCAATCTTGTTAAAAATGTCCATGGAACATGCAGGTGCAATTACTCATTTGTATACCAGGGACATCTAAGATGAAGATAAATATTTAGGAGACATTAGCCATCAAGGTAGTAAATGAAGTCATCAGCAGTAATTCACTGGCTCAGAAACTACAAATAAACTAAGCAGAGAAAAGGACCAAGTACAAAGTTCAAGGCTATACCACTATTTAAGAGGCTGGCAGAAAAAAAATCAGCCATGAAGGCTGAGAGTCCTACATGGTGTGATGAGACTGGAGAGGGCTGGGTGTTGAAAGTTAAAACTAAAGATAATTTCAAACATAAATGACTCCTCTGTTAGGCTATATAATAGACTGAGCAAGCACATTCCCTGCTACAAAAAAACACGTTAAAGTGAAATACAAAATCTAACATAACTTCCTGGTCAAAAAAGTTTACAGGGAAGTGAAATTTTCAGGAAATGTTATAGAGATAACTAGACAGTCAAATGGGAAAAGAATGTTAGATCTATATTTCACAACAGAGACCAGGATATTCTTGTATGGAATACAGACTGAAATGGGAAAAAAAGGCAATCAACTTTTAGAAGACTAAATGGAATCTTAGAGTAAAATAGGCCTAACATGAATAAGACTCCCTGAATCACAACAGAAAAGATGTTAAATTAGCAAAAAAATGAAGTTTCCTTATAGCAATTAGGTAAAAAACACAAGAAGCCAAAAATGCAAATAACAAATTAGGGTGGAAATACGCTGTTTAAATTATAGAAATAGGATTAATCTTCATAAGTTATAAACAGATATTGGACACAATAATATCAGAAAAACAATTTAAAAATGGGCTAAGGGAAATTCCACCCAGGTCAGATTGCTGTTCCAGCCTGGGCACCAATCCTGCCTCTGGCAAGGAGGAAGCTTGGGGGAGGGGGGCCTGCCCCCACCTCTCTGGGTAACTGTAGTTACTTTTGCCCTTCATGGACTAGATTACTGGGCACCCATGTGGCTACATACCTGCCTCCAATAGGACAGGAGGAGGGAAATTGCAGTTACCTTCAGCTAGCACAGACTAGACTGTTGGACACTCATGTGGCTACATCCCCACGCATGACAGGGCAGGAGGAAGAACAGTACTCCCTCAGACTCTCTCAGTAATGCAGCTGTTTTTGGCCTGTACTGACTAGACTGTCAGACACATCTGTGCATCCATCCCCACTTGTGACAGGGCAGGAGGAGGGACAGTACTCCATCAGCCTCTCCAGTCAACTGCTGTTGTTTTCAACCTGCACAGACTAGATTGTAGGGCACACTTGTGGCTACATCCCTGCCCCCATAGGACAGAAGGAAAGACAGGTTTCCTAGGCCTCTCTGAAAACTACAGGTGCTTTTGCCCACATGAACTAGATTGCTGGACACACTTGTGGCTCCATCCTGGCCCCTGGCAGGAGAGAAAGTGGGCCAGTGCTTTGTCAGGCTGTTTGGGCAACTGAGATCAGTTTTGTTGTATACAACTTGTTTACTGCCCATGCCTGTGGCTCCATTCCCACACAAGGTAGGGGAGGAAGGGGAGTGGAGTTCCGTCAGTCTTTCTGGACAACTACAGATGGTCTTATTCTGCATGACTTGGATTACTGCATATGACTGTGGCTCCATCCCCATCCCTGATAGGGGAGAAAGTGGAAGAAGATTAATTGGATCTTGGGGCTACTCAGGCAGCTACAGCTTCCACTGCTTATAGTAACAACTGCATCCTTAGATCCTACTCCACGCCCAGCAAGGGCAAAAGAACAAAAATATATGAAAAACAGCAGAAAAACTCAGATTGGCTAAACATAAGTCATTATAAATTTCTAAAATAAGTTGAACCAAGTGTCAAAGAGGGCTGTAGCACAAAGCCAATCAAACAGAAAGCTTTAGACTAAAAACAGAAGCTGAACTTGGAACACATAGAGCAAGTAAGTCAGACACCGAAACATCAACAAAAAATTACAAGCCACATCAAGAAACAGGAAGATATGATCCAGTGAAAGGAACAAACTAAACCTTCAGGTGACATAAAGGAATTGGGACAACTAATCATAGATGCTCAAACAAATCTCCTTAATAAATTCAATGAAATGGCTAAAGAGATAAAAGATATTAAGAGGACACTGCATGAGCACAGAGAGGAATTTGAAAGTATATATAGAAAAATAGCAGATCTTATGGGAATGAAAGGCACAATAAATGAAATTAAAAATACACTGGAGGTGAGAACCAGCAAGATGGTGGTGGAGTAAGGAGCTCCTAGAGTCAGCTCCTGCTACAGTGCAGTTAGCAAACACCCAGAGCTCTCTGGAGCTAGCTGAAGCACCTGTTTGGGGGCTCCAGGAGGCCAGAAGAGCATCCTGCAATGTCCTTGGGGGAGTGGAAGGAGGAGACTGCCCATCTGCATAGAAGACTCATAAGTAGAGTGCTCCACCTCCTGGAGGCTGGTGCCTATTCTCCACTGGAGGCACAAGCCACCTTGGGAGCTTTTCTGTGGCTGGAATTGAAAGCTCCACTTCCCCAAAACGGGGGAGGAAGAGACAGTTGGGCACCAATTTCAGCTATGATGAGGAAATCCAGTGGGCTACAATATGATCCTGAGAATAGATAAGGTGTGAGCCTGTCCAGATCAGAAAGAGGCTGGGAGCTGCCATCTTAACTCCACGCCTGGCACAAGGGGAAGTGCGGCAGACTGAAAATCCCAGTGCTGGTGGGGACCGGCTTCTTCCCATCCAGATCATATTGCAGGTCTAGCCTAGGCCCCAGTGCCACCTCCAGCAAGGGGAAAGCTGTGGGGACCTGCGCCAGCCTCTCTGGGAAATTACCGGCCAAGCCGCCGAGGCCGATGATTGTCCTACTCTGGAGGTCGCCCCAGTTGCTGCTTTGTGATGGGAATTGGAAGCTCCATTTCCCAGAAACAGGGGAGGAGAAGATGATTGGCTGCCGATTTTGGCTACTGATTGGTAGACTTGGCTGGCTAAGAAACAACCTGGGAACAGCTAGGGTGTGGTCCGACTGACTGAAGCTCTTAGTGTCGACAGGAACTAGTTTCTTTCATGCAGATCAGCCTGCAGCCTGCCTAGACTTCAGCCCTGCCTCTGGCAGGGAGGAGGCTGAGGAGCCCTGCACCAGCCTCTACAGGTAACTTCAGGGAATTTTGGCTGGCATAGACTGAAAATCAGAAATCCACCAGGGCAACTACAGTCATCTTAGGACCTGCACTGTGTAGATTGCTGCCCACACTTGCAGCTCCATCCCTGCCCCAGGTAGGGGAGAAAGGGATGTGAAGCTCCATAAGTCTCTCTGGGCAACTACAGTCTAGCTTTCACATGGATTATTCCACATAGCTGTGACTTTGTCCCTACCCCTGGCAAAGGAGAGAGTTGGAAGAAGCTTCATTGGTCCCTGGTGCAATGACAGCAGCTTGAGCCTTCACAGCCTACAGCACCAACTACATGCCTGGTGCCTACTGCACAACCAGCAAGGGAGAAATGATAGGAAGCACTAAACTAGAGAGAACAACTGCACCCAGAAAAAACACTCTAGTAAACCAGATGCCAAGACACCAACAAAAATTTACAATCCACACCAAGAAACAGGAAGATATGGCCCAGTTAAAGGAACAAGATAAGCCTCCAGATGACATAAAGGAATTGAGACAACTAATTATAGATGTTCAAACAAATCTCCTTAATAAATTCAATGAGATGGCTAAAGAGATTAAGCATATTAAGAAGACATTGGATGAGCATAAAGAAGAATTTGAAAGCATACATAAAAAAATAGCAGATCTTATGGGAATGAAAGGTGCAATCAATGAAATTAAAAAAAAATTGGAACCATATGATAGCAGAGGTGAGGAGGCAGAAGAAAGGATTGTGAACTTGAAGAAATAGCCTCTGAAAGTGAACATACAAAAGAAGAGATGAAGAAAAGAACGGAAAAAATTTAACAAGGTCTCAGGGAACTAAATGACAGCAAAAGGAATGCAAACATACATGTCATGGGTGTCCCAGAAGGAGAAGAGAAGGGAAAAGGGGCAGAAGGAATATTTAAAGAAATAAAGGTAGAATATTTCCCAACTCTATAGAAGGACATAGATATCCATGTCCAAGAAGCACAACGTACTTCCATCTGAAAAAATCCAAATAGACAAACTCCAAGACACATACTTATCAGAATGTCAAAGACCAAAGACAAAGAGAGAATTCTGAGAGCAACAAGAGAAAAGCAATGCATAACATATAAGGGATATCCAATAAGATTAAGTGCTGATTTCTCATCAGAAACCATGGAGGCAAGAAAACAGTGGTCTGATATATTTAAGATACTACAAGAGAAAAACTTCCAGTCAAGAATCTTATATCCAACAAGACTGTCTTTCAAAAATGAGGGTGAAATTAGAATATTTAGAGATAAACAGAAACTGAGAGAATTTCTAAGCAAGAGACCAGATTTTCAGGAAATACTAAAGAGTGTGCTAGAGCCTGAAAAGAAAAGACAGGAGAGAGGGGCCTGGAAGACAGTCTAGAAATGAAGATTATATCAATAAAAGTAACTAAAAGTGTCAAAAGAGTGGTGAAAATAAAATATGACAGATAAAACTCAAATAATCAGGAATAAACTTAATGATGTAAAGCACTTGTATTCAGAAAACTGCAACTCAATGTTCAAACAAATGAAAAAAAGCCCTAAGTAACTGGAAGAACATCCCATGCTCATGGATTGGAAGACTAAATATCATTAAGATGTCAAATCTACTCCAATTGATCATACATATTTAATGCAATCCTGATAAAAATTCCACCAGCATTAAAGAAAAAATTGAAAACACGATCATTAAATTTATTTGGAAGGGTGAGAAGTCCTGAATAGCCAGAAACAGCATAAAAAGGAAAAATGAACCCTCAATCTCCAGACTTTAAATCATGATACCTATGTATAGTGGTAAAAACAACATGGTACTGACCTAAAGACATACACAATGGACAAATGGAACCAAACTGATATTTCAGAAACAGACCCTCACAATTATGGTCATGTGATTTTTTACTAGCCTGTCCAGCAGACTAGATTGTCTGCTCAGGCAGAACAATCCATTTAACAAATGGTGCTGAAAGAATTGGACATTCATATCTGAAAGAAGGAAAGAGGATCCCTATCTCACACCTTATCCAAAAACTAACTCAAAATGGATCAAAAAACTAAAAATAAAAGCAAGAACCAGTCACATTTCATGTGACTGAAAATGGTAAACTAGTTATGTAAATGCCAATTGACAGAATGCTTGAGAATAATCTAGGAACTGGATAGCACAGTAAACCGAGAGGTGGATGAAAATTGTGGTTGAAGGTACAGATGCAAGAGTGTCCTTTGTTAACTAGAACAAATGTACATCACTACTGCAGGGTGTTGGGAATGTGGAGAAGCACGGGAAAAATACAGCTGGAGTGACCTATGGACTGTGGTTAGTAGTAATAATATAACATTCTTGAATGTATTCAAAAGATGTACTGTGTTGATAATGAGGCAGTATGGAAAATGTGAGCCAAATGTACACTATGATTATGGCAATAATCAGATGATATTATTTTATATGTAGCAAATGACACACCACAATGTGATGGAGGGGTGTTGTTTGGAAATTCTGCACATGTGCATGATTGTTTTATAAGTTTACAACTTCTATAATAAAAAATATATTTAAACAATAATAATTGGTGTGTTGAAAGATAAGGACTATGATTAGTGGCAAGATTTGGACAATAGTTTTTCATAATTTGTAACAAACGTCTCACGACAATGCAAGGTGTTGGTGGAGGGTTGATGTGTGGGATCCCTCTATGATGTCATGCACGTTTGCTTTGTAAGTTCTCAACTTTTACTATACATATAATTGTTTATGTATATTTATATATAAATGATATAAAGATAATAATAATATGGTTGGTTGGGGGGAAATGCTTTGGTTAGTAGTAATATTTTGACAATGCTCTTTTTTGTCTTTATTTTTTTAATATTACATTAAAAAAATATGAGGTCCCATATACCCCCACCCCCTCACCCCACTCCTCCCCCCATAACAACAATCTCCTCCATCATCATTAGACACCCATTGCATTTGGTGAATACATCTCTGAACACTGCTGCACCCTATGGTCAATGGTCCACATCATAGCCCACACTCTCCCACATTCCACCCAGTGGGCCATGGGAGGGCATACAATGTCTGGTAACTGTCCCTGCAGCACCACCCAGGACAACTCCAAGTTCCAAAAATGGCCCCGCATCTCATCTCTTCCTCCCACTCCCTACCCCCAGCAGCCACCATGGCCACTTTCTCCACACCAATGCCACATTTTCTTTGATTACTAATCACAATAGTTCATGAATAGATTATCTGACAATGCTCTTTAATCATTAGTTAAAAAGGTTCAATAACAATGCAAGTTACTGGTCATAGGGTGAGTTATGAGAGTCCTGTATCATGTTATATATATTTGCTTTGTAAATTCACAACTCTCATTATACACTCATTGTTTATGTATGTTTATGTATGAGTGATATGCTTCAATAAGTTAATTTTTAAAAAATACACTGGAGGCATATAACAACAGATATGAGGAAGCAGAAGAAAGATCAGTGAGCTTACAGACAGCCTCTGAAAGTGAACACACAGAACAGATAAGGAATTGAAAAAGTTGAATACGGTCTCAGGGAACTAAATGATAACCAGAAGCATGCAAACATACATGTCATGTGTGTCCCAGATGCAGAACAGAAGGGAAAAGAGGCAGCAAGAATATTTGAGGAAATGTCTCAACTCTATTGAAGGACTTAGATAACCATGTTTAAGAGGCACAAGGTACACCAATGCAAATAAATCTGAATAGACCTTCTCTGTGACACATACTAATCAGAATGTCAAATGCCAAATATAAAGTGAGAATTCTGAAAGTAGCAAGAGAAAAATGATTCATTAATATAAGGTATGTCCAATAAGATTAATTGCTGATTTCTCATCAGAACTGGAGGCAAGAAGGCGGTGGTACAATATATTAAGATATGAAAGAAAAACTGCCAGCCAAGAATCTTATATCCAGCAAGATTGTTTTTAAAAATGATGGCAAGTTTAGAATATTCACAGATAAACAAAAACTGAGTGACTTTGTAAACAAGTGACTGGTTTTGCAGAAAATACAAAAGCTATACAGCCTGAAAAGAAATGACAGGAGAGAGAGGCTTGGAAGAGAGTCTAGAAATGAAGATTTTATCAGTAAAAATGTAAAAAAAGTAGGGGAAATGAGATATGACAGATAATACTCAAAGGTCAAAAAAGGTGAAGAACTGCCTTTAGTGTAATACTATTGAGTGATAATGGACTAAACTTCCCAATACAAGACACAGACTGGCAGAATGGATAAGAAATAAAAGCCATCTATATGCTGTCTATAAAAGACTCACTTTAGACTCAAGGATACAAATAGATTAAAAGTGAAAAGCTTAAAAAAGATAGTCCATGGATGCAGTAACAACAAAAAAAGCAGGAGTAGCTATACTTATATTCAGTGAAAGACTTTTAAGGCAAAGCTGTTGAGGAGATGGGGCAAGATGGCATCTGAGTGAGTGCACCATCCAAGTGAGTGCACACTGGTCATCTCTCCTGCAAAAAACCAGCAGAGTGAGGACAGAATCCTGCCTAAGCAGGCAGTTTGGGGAAGCTACAAAGCAGGAGGTGTCTGGATGTTAGTCTGGAGAGACTGAGACAAAGGTTGTGCTTACTCAGGGTAAAAACCACAAGTTCTGAAGCTGTAGGAAGGCAAAAACCCTTCCCATAGGGCTGAGAGCTGCAGCATTCTCTGAACACCACTGGTCACATGGCAACATTCCCAAGCCCTGGGTTGCCCAAACATGCAATCCCCACACCTGTGTTTCCTGAATCTCACATTCCCTGAATGCTGCATTCTCCATAACCCACATTCCCCAAACCCATGTACTCCAAGCCTGCATTCTTCCAGGCCTGCATTCCCTGAACCTAGCACTCCCAGAACTCTGACATTCGCCTAGCCCTCCAGTCTTGGACAAACTCCAAGAGTGGGAGGGTTTTGGTGAGAGGTGCAGAGGGGCCCAAGGAGTGCAGGTTCAATTTTCTGGTCCCCTTTTTTTGAGCTTAGAGGAGAATACCAGCTGGAATGGGAGAGGCTAGGAAGAGAGGAGAGGTGAATCTGCTGAGAGAGCCCAATTTACCTAAATCCCCTGGAATAGGGAAACTTGATCTGGGAGAAGGTGGAGTCAGAAAATTAGCCCCCCATAGTACACTTAAAGGAGACAGACAATAGGATGTGCTTTGCAGGCTTCCAATAGCATATTTATTGTTCCTGGCAAGGTGTGGGTGCTCTCTCTCAAGAAACTAAGAGTCATTATTTTCTGTGGTGAGTTGATTCACCAGGGTCCCATTCGAATCTCTGAAGGAAGCCCTCACACAGCCTTCCTGATGCCCTGGGACAGCGGGAAGTGAGGAAGGGAGAAAGGGGGATGGTCAGACTCCTAAGCAGTTTATACAGTTACAAAGAGGATTCCTTGCTTGAGGCCTTGTCTGGTCTTTTTTGTTGGTTTGTTTTCTTGTTTTTCCTTCCTCTTTATCCCCCCATACCCCACCTTTTTTTCTTTCTTGACCTTTTTTTTTTCTTTTTCTTTTTTTCCCTTTTCTTCTTTTTTCTTTTTTCTATTAGGTGCTGTGGGCAGTGTTTCTTATTTGCTGGGCTTCCTCATTCTTGATTTCCTCTTTTCTATATATACTGATTTTGGCTACCAATGCTATCCCCTTTCCTTTACATCTTTCTATCCTCCACCGTCTATTGTTTCTCTTTCATTCTACCTCTCTTTGTTTAGCCCCCAATTTTTCTGACTTTTTATTTCTAACACATGTATTCTGTTTTTTATCTTTTATTCACTCTTCATGTTATTGCCCTTTCTTTTCTCTTTCCCTCTCTCCTGACCTCACTGGCCTTTTAATTCATACTATGTTCTGCTCCATAATCATTTTACCATCTCTTTGTAGGTACTCTACTTTTTTACTGTTATAACTCTACACAGCTTACATGAGCTTAATATCCATTCTCCTAGATCTCACATAGTTCTTCTATTAACACTTACTATCAATACTATCATTATACTTTTTCTTTTCTTACCCCTTTTGCTTTCCCTGGCTTAATATATTCCTTCAAGGGAACTTACACACACAAAAAAAGAAATATAAGAAGAAGAACAAAGTATCAAAGGGTAGACTTAGCACACACACACAAAAACAACACCTAAATAAGCCCCAAGACTAGATGGAGAAGCTAAGGAACTGAATAAACCCATCAGGATAAAATGATGACCAGACAGCAACAAAAAATTGCAAACCACACTAGTAATCAGGAAAACATGAACCAATCCAATGAAGAAACTAAAAACCAGGAAGAGGAGCAAAACATTGAACAACTAATCAAAGCTCTCAAAACATATATCATAGACCAACTTAAGGAAGTGAAGGAAGAGATTATGGGTATTAAGAAAACACTTGGAGAGCATACAGAAGAAATTGTAAACTTACACAAACAGATAATGGATATAATGGTGATGAACAGCACAAATACACTCTTAGCAAATAACAGCAGATTTGAAGAGGTAGAGGAAAGAATTAGTGTTGTGGAAGTCAGTACATCTGAAACAAACAGATAGTAGAATTGATCAATAAAAAGCTAGGAAAAATCCAGCAGGGACTTAAGGACCTGAATGACAGGCAAAATGCACAAATATATGCACTATAGGCACCTCAGAAGGAGAAGAGAAGGGAAAGGGGACAAAAGGGGTGTTGGAGGAAATAATGGCTGAAAACTTCCCAAACCTATTGAGGGAGATGGATGAACATGTCCAGGAAGCACAACACACCCCAAATAGCATAAATTCCAACAGGCCTACCCCAAGACATATATTTGTCAAATTATACAACGCCCAAGAAAAAGAGAAAATACTGAAGGCAGCAAGAGAAAAGAGAACCATTGCATACAAAGGCAGCTCAATAAGATTAAGTGCTGATTTCTCATATGAAAGAATGGAAGCAAGAAGGCAATGGTATGATATAGTTAAGGTACTAAAAGAAAAAATTTCCAACCAAGAATACTCTATCCAGCAAAGCTAGCATTCAAAAATGATGGAGAGTTCAAATTATTCACAGATAAATAGAACCTAAGAGAGTATGCCAATAAGAACATACCCTTTGAGAAATACTAAAGGGAGTTCTGGAGGAGGAAAGAAAAAAACAGGAGAGGGGGAATTGGTGGAGAGTATAAGAACAACCAAAAAGACAAAAAAAGAGAAAAAAGAAAAGACAAACACAAATCCAAAGACAATATGGCTAATACAAGTAATTCCTTGAAAGTAATAACATCGAATGTTAATGGATTAAATTCACCTGTTAAGAGACAGATTGGAAGAATGGATAAGGAAATATGACCCATCTATATGCTGTCTACAAGAAACACATCTTAGACCCAAGGATTGAAGGAGGTTGAAAATGAACAGCTGGAAAACAATCTTACAGTCAAACAGTATCCAAAACAGGGCAGGAGTAACCATATTAATATTGGACAAAATAGACTTTAAATGCAAAACTACTGTGAGAGACAAAGATGGACACTATATATTAGTGAAAGGGATAATCTTTCAAAAAGAAAGAACAATCATGAACATTTATGCCCCTAACCAGGGTGCCTCCAAATATGTGTGGCAAACACTGGAAAAACTAAGTGAAGAAATACAATTATAGAGGGGTCTTTAATACACCACTATCATCATAGGACAGAACATCTCAACAGAGAATCAATAAGGAAACAAAGACTTTGAACAATTTATTAGAGGAGTTGGACCTAATAGACATATACAGAACATTATACCCAAATACAGCAAGATATACATTCTTCTCAAGTGCACATGGATCATTCTCCAAGATAGGCCACATGCTAGGCCACAGAGAAAATCTCAATGAATTCAGAAAGATTGAAATCATACAAAATAATTTCTCTGATCACAGTGGAATGAAGTTGGAAATCTGCAAAAGCCAGAGACCCAGATTTGGCACCAAAATATGGAAGTTTAACAACACACTCTTTGACAAAGAGTGGGTCAAGGAGAAATCTCAAAAGAAATCAATAGCTACCTTTAAGCTAATGATAATGATAATATATCAAAACTTATGGGATGCAGCAAAAGCTGTGCTGAGAGGGAAGTTCATAGCCATAAATTCAAAAATCAAAAAGAAGAAAGAACTAAAATTGAAGACCAAACTGTACACTTGGAGGAGTTAGTGAAAAACAACAAACTAACCCAAAGGAAGAAGACAGGAAGAAATAACAAAGATCAGAGCAGAACTCAGTGAAATAGAATATAAGAAAGCACTAGAAAAGACCAAAACCAAGAGCTAGTTCTTTGAGAAGATCAATAAAATTGACAAGCCCTTAACTAGACTAACAAAGAAAAAAAGAGAGAAGATGCAAATACACAAAATAAGAAATGAGAGAGGGATTATCACCACTGACCCCACCAAAATAAAGACTATCATAAGAGGATACTTTGAAAAACTATATGCCAACAAGAAGGACAATTTAGAGGAAGTGGACAAATTCCTAGAACCATAGAAGCAGCCTACACTGATGAAACAAGAAATTGACAATCTCAACAAACCAATCACAAGTAGAGAGACAGCATCAGTCATTAAAAACCTCCCAACTAGGAATCAACCCAAATACCCATCAACAGATGAATGGATAAATAAAATGTGGTATATACATACAATGGAATACTACTCAGCTTTAAGAATGAATACACTACAGACACATGTAATAACATGGATGAATCTTGAGAACCTTATGTTGAGTGAAACAACCCAGGCATTGAAGGACAAATACTACATGACCTCAATGATATGAAATAAGTAAACCAAGTTGCTTAAGAGAGCTAAAGACTGGATGATAGGCTTAAAGAAAATTGGGGGGTAGAGGAAGGATGTAAGCTGACACCTACATGGGTGAAATCTATGATAAGCTGGAGGTAAGTATTTGTACAAGGAAGGGATAAAATGGGGGCATAGGGTTACCTTTGGGTGGGGCTTTGTGGGCTTGAGGGGGGATAGGGATGGGAGAATGGGTAA
Source organism: Dasypus novemcinctus (assembly GCF_030445035.2). Classification (NCBI taxonomy): domain Eukaryota; kingdom Metazoa; phylum Chordata; class Mammalia; order Cingulata; family Dasypodidae; genus Dasypus; species Dasypus novemcinctus. The sequence goes on along the minus strand of NC_080680.1, from coordinate 16,809,309 downwards.
TATTGCCCAAGAAATTGGGGGGAGAATGGGGGAACATACAAACATAGGAGATTGTCAGGTATTTGGTTGAGAGTATAATGCTGAGAAAACTTTTTCAAAAATATAATAAGGAAGGTTACCTGTTTAAGATGCTTAAAGGGGGTAATCTGATACAGGACAGGCTTCTAGGGAGTGTGTGAGTGCTCATTTTGTCATTGTGGGTTATATAATTGGATAGAGACCCATATAATGAGAGTGAAGGTATACTCACATCCTGGGGAGGACTGATGTTCTCAAATAGAGGGAATTGTATCTCTCAAGAGAAATGGTGGCTCCCAATGCATTAGGGTAGTTGAGCATGTCAAGCCCTCAACATTGTTGCAAGTATCTCTGAACATGGCCCTTCAAGCAATGAAGAGTGACTGTCGCTGTGGGCCCTAAGGGGAGGGGGAAAGAGGTATTGAATAGATGGAATCAATGTAACTGTGTGGGCAATAGAAGTGTCCCACAGGATTATGCAAGGATGGATATAAGAAATGTTAAATTACACCAAAAATGTGTAGGGGCTGGATAGGCTAAAATGTAAATCATAATGTAAAACATAAGATAACTAAAAATTTTTAAAAATTGTATAGTCTAAAATATAAACCACAATGTAAACCCAAATGTTACCTTGTTTGAATGCTATTGTCTCAATATCTGTACATCAGTTTCAGTAAATATAGTATGAATATGTAAAAAGATTATTGCTGTGGAAGGGAAAAGGGTTTTATGTTGGATATGTGGGAGTACTGTATATTATATATATGAATTACTCTGATCTAAAACTTTTCTGAAGATAAGCTTAATAATTAGGGAAAAGAAAGAAAGAAAGGACGTAGACACTGAGGAAAACACAGAAGAAGTTGCCTTGCCAATTTGCATACAGGGCAACACTTATTACAGTGATGGAAGGCACAACATCAAAAACAAAGCTTTTGCATTTTTAAATTTTTTGATACCCCTATTTATTTTTACCTTAATTTTTCTAAATTAATATGTATTCTATATCTAACCTTTAAATGCATCACTATATTCCATTTTACTATTAATGGAACCTGGCAATATATTGGGCTTCATTTTTGAAGAATTTTTGCTTCACAGAGAGGTTCAACAATGGCAGGGGAGGAATACTGGTGTGGGATGTTATTGATAGGGGACATATGGTTGGCAGGTAGTTCTCCAGGGCATATATCCAGGGTTCATAAAAATGTTTGGATATTTTCATAGTGGTTACAATTAAAAACAACACCTGAGGGAGTGCTGGGTTCCTAGCCAGGAGAGCTCTATCACAGTCCCTAAAGGAACAGCAATGATCCCCCAAGTGCAACGGCAAAGATCAAAAAAGAAAGAAGGTCCAACAATGAGCCCTTGATACTAATGACTATGCTTGTAAGCCTATATACCTGAAATAAGAACAAGGCCTAGAACGGCAGGGTGCCTAAGAGTTTCCTCCTGAGAGCCTCTGTGTTGCTCAAATGTGGCCAGTCTCGAAGCCAAACCCAACATGTAGATGCGTTGCCTTCCCCCCAGCATGGGACGTGACTCCTGGGGATGAGCCTCCCTGGTGCCAAGGGATTGCTGCTGGGTACCAGCTGATGATGTAACTAGAAAATAGCCTTGACTAGGAGGGTTGGCTCGGACCAGCAGAATATCTCAATCTACATATAATACCAGGAGTTAAAAATGCTTTTTGACCTGCATCAAGGGGGAAATGGAAAGGACAGATGAGTTTGTGTGGCTATGAGTCTCCAAAAAGAGCTGGGAGGTCATCAGAGGGGTCGTCCTTATGCACACCTCAGCAGAGTCCCAGAGACAGCTAAAGTAGATACAACCCCAGGTATTAGTTCTTCTGAGGGCTACAGAAACCCACAGGTTTATGGTCATGGCAGATGGAATTCAGTGCCATGTCATTTGGGCCTACTTTGGAGTTTGTGTTTCTGTGTGATGGTGCTGGACTGAGATGTGATCTTTGTTCACAAGTCTCTCCTGTTACTTTTACCAGATCTGTAGTTGGTGCTGGGGTTTAATATATACCCAGGGAACCTGAATCTCTGGACTGACCATGTGATAGCCAGGCCCTGAGCCTCAAAAGACTAGCAACTCCTATACTCTGGTTTATTGGACTTACCCCACTCAGCTAACATGGAGGTGAAGAAGGTCAACCACCACACCAGGGAGCCAAGAGTACCTACAACTGAAAGCAGGAGAATTGCATCCAGCATCCATGTGGAACCTAAGCCCCCTCTTGATATAGATGTGGAGTGGACACAACCATTTTAAGGTCCACAGGATGGAGGAATAGAGTATGGATTAGAGTGGACTTCCTGATATTCTATTCATGAACTGTTGTGATAAGTAATTGAAGAAAATGTGGCATTGGTGTAGAGAAGGTGGCTATGGTGGCTGCTGGGGGGTAGGGAGTGGAAGGAAGAGATGTGATGTGGGGCTATTTTTGGGGGTTGGAGTTGTCCTGGGTGGTGCTGCAAGGACAGTCACCAGACTTTGTATGTCCTCCCATGGCCCACTGGGTGGACTGTGGGAGAGTGTGGGCTATGATGTAGACCGTTGACCATGAGGTGCAGTGGTGCTCAGAGATGTATTCACCAAATGCAATGAATGTCTCATGATGATGGAAGAGGTTTTTGTTATGGGGGGAGGAGTGGGGTGAGGGGAGTGGGGGGTATATATGGACCTCATTTTTTTAAATGTAGCATTAAAAAAATAAAGGAAAAAAAAAAGAAAAAAAAACCCCAAAACAAAAAACCTCCCCAATAAAAAGAGCCCTGGTCCAGATGGCTTTACAGGTGAATTCTAGCAAACGTTCCAGAAAGAATTAATACCAATCTTGCGTAAACTCTTCCAAAAAATTGAAATAGAAGGAACATCACCTAACTCATTGTATGATGTTGACATTACCCTAATACAAAAGCCAAACAAAGACACCACAAGAAAGGAAAATTACAGACCAATCTCCCTAATGAACCTAGATGTGAAAGTCCTAAAAAAAATACTTGCTAATCATATTCAACAACACATTATATGAATTATACACCATAACCAAGTGTGTTTCATTCCTGGTATGCAAGGATGGTTCAACATAAGAAACTCAATTAATGTCATACACCATGTAAACAGATTGAAGGAAAAAAATCACATAATCATATCTATAGATGCAGAAAAAGCATTTGACAAAATACAGCCCCTTTCTTGATAAAAATACTGCAAAAGATAGGAACAGGAGGAAACTTCCAGAACATGAAAAGAGTATACATGAAAAACCCACAGCTAACATCATTTACAATGGTAAAATCCTAAAATCTTTCCTCTAAGACCAGAAACAAGACAAGGATGCCCACTATCATGCCTTCTATTGAATATTGTATTAGAAGTACTTGCTCAAGCACTGAGGCAAGAACCAGATATAGAAGGCATCCAAACTGAAAAGGAAGAAGTGAAAATTTCACTATTTGTACATGACATGATCCTATACATAGAAAGCCCTGAGAAATCTACAACAAAGCTTCTAGAACTTATAAATGAATTCAGTAATGTCTCAGGTTATAAGATCAATGTGCGAAAATCAGTAACATTTCTGTGTACCAACAAAGAGCAATCTGAGGAGGAAATCAAGAAACAAATACCATTTCAATAGTAAATAAAAAAATCAAATACCTAGGAATAAATTAACTAAAGATGTAAAAGACTTATACACAGAAAACTACAAAACATTGTTCAAGGAAATCAAAGAAAACTTAAACAGAATATTCCCTGTTCATGGAGAGAAAGACTAAATACCATTAAGATGTGTATCCTACCAAAATTGTTTTACATATTCGTTGCAATCCCAATAAAAATCAATACAGCATTTTAAAATGAACTAGGAAATATAATTATGAAATTTATTTGGAAAGGAAAGAGGCCCCAAATAGCCAAAGACATATTGAAAAAGAAAAACGATATTGGAGTAATCACACTACTTGACTTCACAACATACTACAAAGCCACAGTAGTGAAAACAGCATGGTTTTGGCACAAGGATAGATACATTGACCAGTGGAACTGAATTGAGAGTTCTGATAGATCCTCATATACACAGTCATCTGATATTCAATAAGTCCACCAAGCCCACCCAACTGGGAGAGAATGGTCTCGTTAACAAATAGTGCCTGGAGAATTTGATATCCATATGCAAAAGAATGAAAGCGGATTACCATCTCACACCTTATACAAAAATCAACTCAAGTTGGATCAAAGACCTAAATGTAAGAGCCAAGACCATAAAGACCTTGGAAAACAATGTAGAGAAGCATCTACAGGAACTTGTAATAGGAAATGGCTTCATGAACTTCACACCCAAAGCATGGGCAGCAAAAAAACAAATAGGCAAAGAGGACCTCCTCAAAATTAAAGCCTTTTGCACCTAAACGGAGTTTGTCAAGAAAGTGAAAAGACAGCCTACCCAATGGGAGAAAATATTTGGTTACCATATATCTGATAGGAGACTAATATCTTGTATATATAAAGAACTCCTATATCTTGAAAATAAAAAGACAAACAACCCATTTAAAAATTGGGATAGAGATGTGAACAGATGCTTCTCCAAAGAAGAAATACAAATGGCTAATAAACACATGAAAAGATGCTCAAAATCACTAACTATTAGGGAAATGCAAATCAAAACTACAATGAGATACCATCTTACACCCATTAGACTTGTGGCTATCAAAAAAAAAAAAAAAACAACAACACAGAAGATATAAGTTTGGAGAGGATGTGGAGGAATGGGAACACTCACCCAATGCTGGTGGGAATGCAGAAGGATCCAGCCATTCTGAATGACAGTTTGGTTTCTCAAAAAACTAGGTACAGATTTGCCATAAGACCCAGCAATTCCACTGCTGTGTATATACCCAGAAGAACTGAAAACAAGGACACAAACTGATATATGCACACCAATGTTCATAGCAGCATTATTCACTATTGCCAAAATTTGCAATCAACCTAAATGCCCATCAACAGATGAATGGATAAGCAAAATGTTGTATATACGTACAATGGAATACTACTCAGCTATAAGAAGGAATACAATAAGGAATACACTTGGGATAATATGGATGAATCTTGAAAACCTTATATTGAGTGAAGCAAGCCAGGCATTGAAGGACAAATACTGCATGATCTCTCTGATATGAAGTAAGCAAACTAGCTGTCTCAGAGAGCTAGAGTCTGGATGATAGGCTTACAGGAAATTGGGGGCGGAGAGAAAGGTTGTGAGGTGATGCCTAGATTGGTGAAATCTATGATAAAGTTGAGATAAGTGTTTGTACGGGGAAGGGATAAGATGGGGGCATAGGAATACCTTTGGGTGGGGCTTTGTAGGCTTGAGGGGGCTAGGGTTGGGAGGATGTATCAGATGGTCCAAGGTGCTGGGGGAGGGCTGGGGGGAACAGTTGAATATGGGAGATTGTCAGGTATGTGGTTGAAACTATAATGTTGAGGAAACTCTTTAGAAAATATTATAAGGAAGGATTACCTGTTTTAAGGTGATTAAGGCGGGGGGGGGGTGTATCTGGCACAGGGGTAGGCTTCTAGGGAGTGAATGAGTGCTCATCTTGTCATAGTGTGATATATATGTGGGTGGAGACCCATACAATGAGCGGGAAGGTGTACCAATATCCTGGGGAGGTCTGATGTTCTGAAATTGAGGGAATTGTGTTTCTCAAGATAATTGGTGACTCCCAATAGGAGAGGACAGTCTACTATGCCAAGCCTTCAGCATTGTTGCAAGTATCTGTGAATCTGGTCCTTCAAGCAGTGAAGATTGATTGTTACTCTGGGCTCTGAGGTGAGGTGGAGAGAGGAGATGGAAACAGCATAATTGGGGAGAAATGAAAGTTTTCCACAAGATTACACAATGATGGATATAGGACATGTTAAATTACACCAAAAATGTATAAAAGCCTATAGGGTAAAATATAAACCATAATGTAAACTAAAATTGAACTGTGTTTGATAGCTATGTGTCAATATCTGTACATCAGCTGCGATAAATATAACAAGAACATGTTAAAAGATCATTGCTGGGGAAGGGGGAAAAGGGTTTGATGTTGGGTATATGGGAGTCCCCATATTGTATATGTGACTACACCATGATCTAAAACTTTTTTGAAGACAAAATTAAAAATTAGAAAAAAAAAAGAAAGAAAGAATGTAGACACTGAGGGAGAAATGAAAGAAATTGCCTTGCCACTGTACATGCAGGGCAACACCTATTACAATGATGAAAGGCAAAATGTCAAAAACAAAGTTTTATGAAATTTTTCATTTTTTAATACCCCAATTTATTTTTGTTTTTCTAAATTAGTATTTATTCTATTTCTAATCTTTAAACCTACCACTACTATTTTATTTTTCCTATTAATTGAATTTGGCAATATTTTAGGTTTAAATTTTGGACCACGGAGGGGTTCAGCTATGGCAGGGGAAGAATGCTGGTGTGGGGTGATATTGATGGGGACAAATGATTGGGAGGGAGTTCTCCAGGGCATGTATATAGGGTACATAAAAATGTTCAGATACATGTTGGGTATTTTTATTGTACTTACAGTTACAAATAACAACTGAGGGAGTGCTGAGCTCCTAGCTGGGGCAGCTCTGCAACATTCCCCAATGGAACAGCAACAATGCCCTAAGTGCAAGGGCAAAGATCAGTGAAGAAGGATGGTCCAATGATGAGCTCTTGATACTGATGACTATGCTTATGAGCTTGTGTGCCTGAAATTTGAACTAGACCTAGAGCTGCAGGGTGCCTAAGAGTTACCTCCTGAGAGCCTCCATGTTGGTCAAATGTGGCCACTCTCTAAGCCAAACTCAGTGTGTAAATACATTACCTTACCCCCAGCATGGGGCATGACTCCCAGGGATGAGCCTCCCTAGCACTGAGGGATTACTACCAATCACCAGTTGGTGATGCAACTAGAAAAAGGCTTTGAATAAAAGGGGGAGATGGTAAAGATAAATGAGTATATATGGCTAAGAGTCTTCAAAAAAGAGTCAGGAGGTAATCAGAGAGGTTGTGCTTATGCGTGCCTCAGCAGGATCCCAGAGACAGCTGAAGTAGATACAACTGCAGGTATTGGTGCTCCTGAGGGCTACAGAGATACACAGGTTCTATGATCATGGCAGTTGGCTCTGGAGTTCAGTGCCTTGTCAGAGGGACCTACTTTGGAATTTGTGCTCCTGAGTGTAACGGAGCTGGACTCTGATGTGATCTCTCTACACATGCCTCTTCTGTCACTTTTACTGAATCTGTGGTTGGTGCTGGGATTGGTGTACAGTTGTTCACAGTATTGGGTTTTTTGTATACCCAGGAGACTTGAATCTCTGGACTCATGCCCATGTGCCATGTGCCAGCTGGACCCTGACCCTCAGCAGAGTTGCAGAGTTGCAGCTCCTACTCAGCTTTTGTTGGACTTCCATAGGTCAACTAACAGGGAAGTGAAGATGCTCAACAACCACACATGGGAACCTAGAGTGCCTACACCTCCAAGTAGGGGAATCAAATCCATCACCCATGTGGAATCTAAGTCCCCTCTCGATATAGTGTTGGAGCAGACTTCACCAACCCAGGAACCACAGGATGGAGGAATAAAATATGATTACAGTGAATTTACATTCTATTATAGAACTATTGTGATTAGTAATGGAAGAAACAGTAGCATTGATCTGGAGAAAGTAGCCACGGAAGTTGCTGAGGGCGGGGTGAGGGAAGAAGAGATTTGGGGACTTGGAGTTGTCTTAAATGATATTGCAGGAACAGATGCTGGACATTATATATCCTGCCATAACCCACTGAATGGACTGGGGGAGAGTGTAAACTACAATGTAAAGTATAATCCATGTGGTGCTGTAGGGCTCCAAAATGCATTCACCAAATGCAATGAATGTGCCACAATGATGAAAAAGGTTGCTGACATAGGAGGAGGGGGTGGGGTGGGGAGTGGGGTATGTGGGAACCTCTTAAATTTTTTTAATGTTACTTTTTTTTGTGATCTATGTTCCTTAGAAAAAAGACAATTTAATTTTTAAAAAGCTATTAATAGAGACAAGAAAGGGCATTATATACTAATAACTGACACAACTCACCAGGAGGAAATAATAATCATAAATGTATATGCACCTAATCAGGTTACCCCAAAATACATAAGGCAAACATTGGCAAAATCAAAGGGAGAAATAGATGTCTCTACAATAATAGTTGGAGACTTTAGTACACACTCTCATCATTCGATAGACATTCTGGGCAGAGGATCAATAAGGAAATGGAGAGCTTAAAAATATGAAAAATGTAGTAAACCTAATACAGATGTACAGACTTTATACCCCCAAATAGCAGAATATACATTGTTCTCAAGTGCTTATGGATCTTTCCCTGAGTAGATAATATGTTAAGTCACAAAGGAGATTTCAATAAATGAAAATAGTTAGAAGGTGCAACTCACTCTGCAGTATGCCTGTGGTCCATGCCTTGGCAGGGAACATGTACTTTTCTCATTTTCTTGTTTCTTAATAAACTCTTTACTCTCCTGCCTAAAAATAAATAAATAAATAATAAAAAGATAGAAATTATGCAAAGCATTTTCTCTAATCATAATGGACCAAAGTTGGAAATCAACAAGAGTTGATATGGCAATTAGACAATACACTTTTAAGTAATCAGTAGGTCAAAGAAGAAACTGCAAGAGATATCAGTAAATACCGTAAGATAAAAATAAGAGCACAATGTATCAAAACTTATGGTATACAATAAGAGAGAAATTTATCACCCTCAATGCTTGTATTTAAAAAGAAGAAAGAACTAAAATCAATGACCTAACTACACAGCTGGAGAAACTAGAAAAAGAACAGCATACTTTGCCCAAAGCAAGCAGAATGAATGAAATAACAAAAATCTGAGCATAAATAAATGAAATTGAGAAAAAAATAATAGAATCAACAAAACCAAATGTTGGTTCTTTGAGAAGATCAACAAAATTAACAAACCATTAGCTAGACTGACAAAGAAAAAAAGAGAGAAGATGTAAATAAATAAAATCAGAAATGAAATCTGACCCCACAAAACTAAAAGAGATCATAAGACAATACTGTGAACAACTGTACAGCAACAATCTAAAGATTAAAAACTTTCTCATTGAGATTCAGAATATAACAAGGATGCCCACTGTCACCACTGTATTTTTCTTTTTAAATTTATTTCTCTCCCCTTCTCCTCTGTCCCCATTGTCTGCTGTCTGTGTCCATTCACTGTGTATTCTTCTGTGTCCACTTGTATTCTTGTCAGTGGCACCAGGAATCTGTTTGTCTTTTTGTTGGGTCATATTGCTGTGTCATCTCTGTGTGTGTGCAGTGCCATTCCTGGGCAGGCTATGCTTTTTTATTTTGCATGGTGTGGCTCTCCTTGCAGGGGCATGCTCCTTGCATGTGGGGCTCCTCTACATGGGGGACATCCCCATGTGGCATGGCACTCCTTGTGCACATCAGTACTGGGTGTGGGCCGGCTCACCACATGAGTCAGGAAGCCCTGGGTTTGAACTCTGGGCCTCCCATATGGTAGGTGAATGGTCTGTCTGTTGTGCCAAATCTGCTTCCCTGTCATCATTGTTGATCAATACAGTGCTACAGGTTCTAGCTAGAGCAATAAAGCACGAAAAAGAAAGAAAAGGCATTCAAATTAGAAAGAAAGAATTAAAACTTACACTATTCTCAGATGATATGATCCTATAACTAGAAAGTCCTGAAAAATGTACAACAAAACTACTATAGCTAATAAACAAGTTCAGCAGAGTGGCAGAATCAGTGGAAAAATCAGTATTGTTTCTACATACTTGTAATCAGTTATCTGAGAAGCAAGTCAGGAAAAAATTCTATTTATGTTAATGACTGAAAGAATAAAATATTTAAAAATAAACTTAACCAAAGATGTAAAGGACCTGTATTTAGAAAAGTACAATGCATTGCTAAATCAAAGAAGACCTAAATAAATGGAAAGAAATTCTGTATTCATGGATGAGAAGACTAAATATCATTAAGGTGTCACTCTACCCAAATTGATTTACAGATTCAAAGCAATCCTGATAAAAATTCCAACAGCTATTTTTTAAAAAAGAAATTGAAAAGTCAATTATAAAATTTATTTGGAATTGTAAGGGCCCCCAAAAGGCCAGAAACATCTTAAAAAGGAAGTATGAAGTTGGAGAACTCTCACTTCCAGGCATTAAATCATACTACCTAGTTACAGTGGGAAAAACAGCATGTTACTGGCATAAAGAAGACATATAGACTGATGGATCTGAATTGATTGTTTAGAAATAGACCCTCACATCTGTGGTCAGGTGATATTTGATAAGGCTGTCAAACCCACTTATGTGGGCCAGAAAGTCTATTCAACATATAGTGCTAAAAAAACCTGGATATCCATATCCAAAAGAAAGAAAGAGGAGTCCTAGCTCACACCTTAAACAAAAATTAACTCAAAATGGATCAAAGACCTCAATGTAAAAACTAGAACCATAAAACTTCTAGAAAAAAATGTAGGGATATATCTTCAACAACTGATAGTAGGTGGAGGTTTCTTAAATCTTACACTCAAAGCATGAGCAATGGAAGAATAAATGGACAAATGGGACCTCCTCAATTTTAAACACTATTGGGCTTCAAAGGACTTTCTCAAGAAGGTGAAAAGGCATCCTATGTAATGGGAGAAAATATTTTTGAACCACATATCTGAAAAGAGTTTGATTTCCATATTATATAAAGAGGCCATAAAACTCAATGGTAAAAGGGCAAGCAATACAATTAAAAAATGGGCAAAAGACTTAAATAGATCCAAAACTTCTTCAAAAATGAAGCCAATAAAATAGCCAAATACAATTAATAAGAAAATGTAATAATAATGATAGTTTTAAATATAAGAAATAAAATACAATTTTTTAAAAACTAAAAATAAAACAGAAAAGTTGGGATATTAAAAGATAATGAAGGAAGCAGATTTGGCTCAACTGTTAGAGCATCCACCTACCATATGGGAGGTCAAGGGTTCAAACCCAGGGCCACCTGACCCATGTGGTGAGCTGGCCCATGTGCAGTGTTGATGTGTGCAAGGAGTGCCATGCCACACAGGGGTGCCCCACACACAAAGAGTGTGCCCCATAAGGAGAGCCACCCTGAGTGAAAAAAGCATAGCCTGCCCAGGAGTGGCACTGCACACATGGAGAACTGACGCAGCAAGATGATGCAACAAAAAGAGACACAGATTCCCAGTGCCACTGACAAGAATGCAAGTGGACACAGAACATACAGCAAATGGACACAGAGAGCAGACAATGAGGGGGAGAAGGAGTGAGAAATAAATAAAAAATAAATCTTTAAAAAAGATAATGAAAAAATATTAATTTTTTTTTACATTTTGCCTTTCATCACTGTAAAATCTGTTATCCTGTATGTACAGTGACATTGTTTTCTTCCATTTATTTCCTGTGTCTTACTTTTTTCATTTTCTCCTTTTTTATTGTATTTTTTGAAGATAGATCACAAAAATGTCACATTAAAAATATAAAAGGTTCCCACATACCTTACACCCACCCTCATTTTGTCTTCAAAGAAGTTTTAGGTCTCAGTAAAGTCACATACAGAATACAGGGACTCCCATGTACCCAACATCCTCCCCCACTTTCCCTTTCCCATATTAATAACCTTTTTATGTAGATGACACATTTGTTACAAGTGGTGTACAAATATTGAAACATAGCCACTAACCATGGTCAATGGTTTACATTATGGTTTATATTTTAGACAATACATTTTTATAAAAATGATTAATGAAATTTAAGATGGCTTTTATCCATCATTGCAAGATCATGTAGAACACTTCCATCACCCCCAAAATGCTTCCATTCCTTCTATTCCTCCAACCCTCCCTTTGGGGCCCACAGTGACTAGTCTCCACTCCTTGAAGGACAAGATTCCTAGTTACTTGCAACAACACTGAGGGTTTGACACACTTTTGAAGAAGTTTTGGATGACAGAAGGGTTACAATTGTGGCAGGGGATCATTGGATTGGGGTGTCAGTGATGGGAGACACATGGGAGGAAGTTCACCTGGGCATACATATAAGGCAAATAAATGTGTTCAGATATTCATGGGGGCATTGTCACAGTGGGTGAAAATCAAATTCCCATTTGGAGAGCTCTGTACATTCTCTAATGGAACAGGAAGAATCCTCCAAGTAATGGGACAATGATCAGTGAAGGAGGATAGCCCATTGATGGGCCTTTGATATTGATAACTATGCTTATGAGCCTTTGCTCTTGAAATTGAAACTTAGCCTAGAGTTGTAGGGTGCCTAAGAGTTACCTACTGGGAACTTCCCTGCTGCTCAAATGTGGCCTCTTTCTAAGCCAAACTCAGCATATAAATGTCCCCAAGTGTGGGACATGACTCCCAGGGATAAGCCTTCCTGGCACTGAGGGATTACTACCAAGTACCAACAAGTGATGTAACTAAGGAAAAAAAAAAGACCTTGACCAAAAGGGGGAAAAGGTAAAGACAAATGAGTTTATATGGCCAAGAGACTTCAACATGAGTCAGGGGGTCATTCCAGAGGTAATGCTTATGCACTTTTCATCAGGATCTCATTGACAGACAAAGTAGATACTACCAAAAATAGAAGGGCTCCCAAAGGCTATGGAGACATCCAGACTTTATAGTCAAGGCAGATAGTTCAGGAGTTTGGTCCCTTGCCAATAGGCCCAACTTTGGAATTTATGATCCCCAGTGTGACAGAGTTGAACTCAGATGTGGTTTCCCTACACATGGCTCTTTTGTCCTTCTATTTGAACCTATAAGTAGTACTAGAGTTGGTAGGTGTACATCCAAGAGACTTAAGTCTTGGGGCTGTCCATGTGCCAGCTGAGCCCTGAATGTCAACGGAGTTGCAACACCTACTCTCCAGTTCATTGGACTCACTCAGGACACTAACAAGGAGGAGACAATGGACAAACAATATGCCAAGGAACAAAGAGTGTCTACAACTGCAAGCAAGAGAGTCCCATCCATTTGCCATTTGGGTTCGAAGTTCCCCCTCAATTAAAGATGGAGTGGGTATCACTATCACAGAGTCCTCAGGATTGGGAGGGAACTATGGACTAAAGTAGACTTACTAGTATTCTACTGTAGACTTATTGTGATTCTAGAAATGGAAGAACTTATAAAATTGATATGGAGGCAGTGCTCCTGGAGATTCTGGGGGTAGGGAGAGGGAAAAACAGGTGTAATAAGGAGGCATTTTGGGAACTTGGGAACCATCCTGAATGACATTACAATGACAGATACAGGTCATTATATATCCTGCCATAACCTACAGAGTTGAGTGGGAGGGAGTGTAAATTGCAATGTAAACTATAATCCATGCTCAGTGGCAATGCTCCAAAATGTGTTTATCAATTGCAATGAATGTACCACACTAGTGAAAGATGTTGCCAAAGTGGGAAAATATGGAAGTGTGGGGAGAGGGGCATATGGAATCCCCTATATTTTCTATGTAATATTTATGTAATCTAATTATCTTAAAAAAATAAAAAATATGAAGACTTAAATAGACATTTTTCCAAAGAGGAAATTCAAATGCCAATAAAGCACTTAAAAAATGTTCAATATCATTAGCTAATAGGAAAATACAAATCAAAACTACAATGAGATATCATCTAACACCTCATAGAACAGCCATAATTAAAAAAACAGAAAACAAGTGCTGGACAGGATGTGGAGAAATAGGAACACTCCTTCACTATTGGTGAGGATATAGGATGGAGCAGCTTTGTGGAAGACAGTTTTGTGGTTCCTCAGGAAACTAAATATAGAACTGCCATATGATCCAGCAATTCCTCTACTAGGAATATATCCAGAAGAAATAAAACAGTGATGTGAACAGACATTTGCACACCAATGTTCATAGTGGCATTATTCACAATTGTCAAAAGATGAAATCAACCCAAGCCTCAATCAACTAATGAATGGATAAGGAAAATGTGATATATTCATACAATTAAATACTGTGCTACAGTAAGAAGGAATGAAATTGGGAAGCATATGACAACAATGATGACCTTTGAGAACATAATGCTGAAATAGGTCAGCATAAATTTGCAGAATAAACACATGGAATTAAAATCTAGAATATAAGTTACTAGGAGGTAGGATGAGGGCTGGGATGGGGTACTGATGCTTAATGTATATAGAATTTTTAATTAGCTTGACTATAAACATGTGGAAATGGATAGAGTTGATGGTACCACATTAAAGTGAGTAAAACTAACACAATTGATTGATAAATGTAATTGTGGCTGAAAGGGGTAGTCTAGGTATGTAAATGTCAACTGAAAGAAAGCTAGAGAATAACCTAGGGACTGAATAATATAGTGAACCAGGTGATGAGTGAAGAGTGTGATTAACAGTACGAATACAAGAATGTTCTATAAACGAGAATAAATTATCACTATTACAAGGTGGTAAGAATATGGTAAGGCAAGGGAAAAATACAAGTAATGTAACTTATAACTATAGTTAACAGAAATATTGTAATATTCTTGCATCCATGTCAAAGAAGCTACTATATTTACGCAAATGATTAGTAATAGGGAGGTATGAGTTGTTTTTTTTTTGAAATAAGGAAAACATTCAGAAATTTACTGAGGCAATGACTGTACAACTTTGTCATAAAAATGAGTCACTGAGTATATAGTTTGGATGGATGGAACAATGCAGGGAACTATATAACAGTGGACCATGTGGTAGATGGTGGACTGTAATTAACATACAAAGATAAAAGCATTCTCTCATGAAATATAAGAAATGTACAATATTGATACATGGCGTTAATAATAGGGTATGTATGGAAAATATATACCACATGTAAGCTAATCACAATAGTTATTATATTTTGATGTTCTTTCATAATCTGTAACAAATGTCCTGCAACAAAGCAAAGTGTTGGTGGAGGAGTGATGTATAGGAATTCTGCACATTATGAATTAATGTTGTGTATGTTTAACACTTCAGGTAATAAAAAAATTAAATCTAAAGAGGATGCAGGGCCAAATCACAAAAAATGGGTTAAGGGAAAATAGTTCAAGAACAAAAGAAAAACATAAAAAGATGGTCTATTGTTTTTATGATAAGAGGAAAGTTCAGAAAACAAAAATGAGGTTTTTAAAATCATTTTGGCAAAAAAATATTAACAGCAAACAATATTTATGAACTGTGGGACACAATCACTTTCATAATGAAAGTTCTACCTTCAAAATAAACCTAGAACCTGACCTCACCAAGGTACCACCACTTAATATCAGGATACTGCTAACAACCTTAATATCAGAACATTTTAATAGGATTGTTGAAATTGTTTCTAAATTGTCACTTTCTATATTGTCCCACCAGAGGCTATCCTTAAACAGGAGACAGTATTCTCTTAAAATGTAAGTGAGAGATGTTCTTTCCCAACTATAAAACCACAATATTACCTAAAGGAAGGGAGAGATTTTGGATCACAAATTGCAAGCTTCAACATGGTCTGTACATCAGTTCTTTCAAATTGTTCTATAGATGCACTGCATTCATAATCAAAATCCAAGAAATCTTTACTGAGATAGATTCTAAAATGTATATAGAGGAGAAAGGACTCAAATATCCAAAAGACTTTTGAAGAGAAGAACAAGTTGAAAGAACAGTATTACCTGATTTCAGAACAACCTATGAAGCAACAGTAATCAAGAACATGTGGTATTAGCAAAAGAAAATAGACTCAGATTAAAGGAAGAAAATAGAGAATCCAGAAATAAATACACATACATGGAATCAATTCATTTCCAAAAGAGGTGCCAATCCAGTTCAATGGAGAAAATTAATCTCTTTACAAATCAACTATAACTTTCAAATATAAATAAGGAAAAAAGATGCAAATGCTAGTGACTAGATTAGGCAGTGATTTCTTTGACAGGCAAGAAAAAAAAACGAGCAAAATTCAAAAAGGAAAATTTGTAAAATCATTAAAAAATGCTAATTTAAAATAGGTTTTTGAAAGACATTGTTTAAAATATGAAAAAAAAACAGACATCAGCTGAGAGGAAATATCTGCAAATCAGTTATCTGAAGAAAAAATTGTACCCATAATATATATAACTTTCTAACTCAGTGTTAAGAAAAGAAACAATTTTCTTTCAAGTGGGGAATAGAAGAGCAGTTCACAAAAGAAGAGGAATAGATGTCAAAAAGCAACATAAATATGTTCATAATTAGAAATTAAGGAGATATAAATCAAAACCAAAAAGAAATACCAAATGCATGTCTAAGATAATGAGTCAAATAAATGGAACCCTGACTGACATTATTACATGCTGGCAAAAAGACTGAGAGACTAGAACTTTCACACATTGGTGGGAGGAATGCAAAATGGTATAGCCACCATGAAAAACAGTTTGGTAGGCAAAAATACATTATCACAAGACCCTTTAATCCCACTGACTCCTTGGTATTAACCCAATAGAAAAGAAGAAATATATCCACATAAAGAAACCTTTATATGAACAGAGAAACAGACTGTGGCATATCCACACAATGGAATACCACTCAGTAGAAAGGAATGACCTACTGAAATATGTGGTAACATGGATGAATGTTTATGAAATAAGCCATAATAAAAATGCTATATCCTGAAGAAAAATTGCCAGAATGGCAAAGACTTCTGAAATCTGTTTGTTCAGAAAAGAAAAAACAAAACAAAACAAAACACCAAACCAGTGGCAAATGAACTTTTACACAATGAACTAAAGAGCATTTATTCAACAAAAAAGACTGAATCTCACTAAGAATGGCAAGCTCTGTGGCATTGGAACTTGCCCTAATCTCACAGGTCAGCTCTGCAGTTGCAGCGGAAAACAGCAGCCTTACAACTACAGTAGCTCTAAATGCAGCGGTCTACAGTCACTGGAAGGGATGGATTGTGTTTGCTAAATAGCTTCATCTCCAAAGAACTGTCATTATTTGACCTGTCTGGCAGCTTGCTGAAGACTTCATTTTTCAGGTTTTGATTGTATTTTTCCTGAAGAGTTTACTTTTTAAGAACAGCCCTATCCTCTGGGAATTTGCCTAAAATAATCAGTTGCAATTGTTTAATATTGCTAGTGCCTGAGGAACTGCTACCAGGTTGGGCAAACAAGGGGCTTAATTAGAAAACCTTGGGAATAAGATTTCCAGACAGGGATTTATAAAGTTCTAACATATTTCTGAAAGCCTAGATGGATAATCTCTCACCTCTAACTGACCATAAGGCTCTGTAACAAGTGAAGACTACCGCAGAATTGTAAATTTCTTATTGTTGAAAGCATGACCCAATAATGGCTCTGGGTATTAAAGGAAACCTTTGCCAACCATTATCTGACCCCTAAGCAAATAAACCAGGCATTTCAGTGGCAGCACACAGAAATGAATACAGGCTTTACAGAAATAGTCTGCAAATGACACTAAACAAATATCAACAAAACCAGCCATGACACGAAACCCTGAGGAGGGGAGGAATCTAATGTCAAGAATTGCCACGTTTTATTTAAAGTGTACCATTTTCAACTAAAAATTAGGAGATACACAAGGAAAGAGAAAGTATGGCTCACTCAGATGTAAGAAAAGAAACTATGCCTGAGGAAGACCAGGTGTTGGATTTATAGGACAACACTGTGGGGATTAGTTCTACCATCTCAGCAAGGGCATGGTTAAATGATTTGTTAAAGCTCATCTGTTCTTGCTTCAGAGCAAGAACAGCTCTGTCATTTCTTATCTCTGTAAAAGTTATCTCTTTTTGTTGTAGAATTTGAGAGAGGTTTAATTATTTGCGTATAGAGAGGCCAGGACTCAGGAATGATTTTGAGAAGGAAAAATGGTTATTGACGGCCAGCTGGATTCGGGAGCTTTCTGTTTCAATCCCGAGCCCCAAACAAGATTTTTGAGTCCCTTTCATACAGAGAGGAAAGGCCAAATGGTCCTTTTTTTTTTAGTTCTCAATAGGCTTGAATTAGCATATATATCTTCCACATCTTAGGTAAGATTTTAGCATGGACCTCAGGCATTCTAGATAAGCTTTTAGCATATTTGGTTTGCATTTCACCTGAATACTTAAAGTTTATAAACCTTGCATTGTTAAACTGTTTCCTGGGACTGGATTTCTTGCCATGGTCACCAAGGACAGTACTACAGCCTCTTACCGTCTCACACCCATAAGTCAGACAGCTTAGGTTATCTCTGAAGAGACAAAGAGCCTCCCACCCACAACCCACATCATTTTCACTTGAAGTTTGAAAACAGCTTCCTCTTGCTTTCTCTGCTACCAGATAGGATGTGAGTCTAGAGACCAGGTTTCTTGTTTCATGACAAAACATCCTTGAGAAATTTAACTTAAACCACAGCCTTTGGCTGAATCAAAAAATAAATGATATATAAACAAAGAAATAAACCTGATGGAGCCCTCCCTGCATATGAGTTTTGGTGTGTGAATCTTTCCTTCCCATGGAAATTGGTACCCAACATGGGGCAGCTGATCTTCCCCCTAGCTGAGGGGAATTTTTTGGGAGGGCACCTGGGAACAGCCCAGTGTAACTACAGTCCAGATATTCATTGCTGCCAGCAATCACAGCTGCCCTTGAGGTAAGCTGCTCACTGGGTTCAGTCATAAGAATGTGTCTGTGTACTGAGATTGCTCCAGAGTATGCATCCTGCACAGACAGAACATCAGCTGCCCTGAGAGAGATAAACTGACTGCAGACACCAGTATAACATGGGAAATACATTATCCGAGCAACAGGAGATCTATCTCCACACTTTACAGCAACTATTGAAAGCAGCTAATTGTGAAGTGAAAGAAGAACAAATTATTACATTTCTTCAAACAGTACAGACCTTTTGTCTGTACTTCCCCAATGAGGGAACCTTAGATTTTGAATTATGGGAACTCTAGACCTAGAATTATGAGTCAAATGGTAAACTTTGTGCTTCTATTAGTGTGCTATAATTGTTTTTGTGGTTATTCAATGTCAGTGTATATTTTAATAGCTCCAGATGGTATTATGAAATTAATAAATAAAAATTTCTAAAAGAGCACTATTCAAATGGTCAAAAAATAAATAAGTGCTATATTAATACATAAGCATAAATGCTAATAAGATCTCTACAATAATAAAAAATTGTAAGTCTTGATTAATGAAATTACTGCAAGTATCTTTATAAAAAATAGTTCTTGCCTAAATTGAAATGAATAGTTTATTTTTCTTCACAGGATAAAATGAAGGATGTAAAACTTAAATGAATATTTAAAAAGGTAAAAAATTTATGTGAATGCTAACTGAAATTTGATGTTTGTTAAAAAAAACTGTGTTTTGTTCTAAAATAAAATGGCTAGTTTTCATAAAATCAAAATAGAAATATGCAGGACAAAACTTGAATGCATAGGGCAAGTTGAAGAAAGTATTGTCATAGCATTCAGTGAGAAAATGTGTTCTGTGAAGGTGAAATTTGTCTTAAGATAAAATAACTATAGTCTATGTGGTTATAAATAATTATAAAAAGTTTGTGAAAGCATTGTTTGAATTGAAGTGTTTGAATAGCTAATTCCAAGAAGTCATTATTAAGGAGAAACCGAATTGATAATAATAACAAAAAGTAACTTCATAACAAAAAACTTATTAGCAGTCAGCCTCTTCTTGCCAACTTGTTTCTAAAATACTGTTTCTAGTATTGCTTGCTACTAGGTATTTGAAATTTAAGATAAAGTTATATTTTCATATAACCAAATTGAATTATTGTTTTAATGTTTGTTTAGTGTTGAAGGTAAGTGCTTGTTGTAAAAAGTTTGCTTGGAGACAGTTTCCAAAATCATTTTGGTAACTTATGTATGTAGGGTGTATAGAATGTGTTTTTATTATTAAGGAAACTGAGTATAATTTTGTCCTAAGATAAAATGACTAGTTATTTAAAAAGAGTAAAATTTAGGACAAAATCTGAATGAATACAAAAGGTGCAGAAGGTGTGCAGAAAAGTAATTTTTATGGTTAAAGTTAAATGAGATTTCATGAGTCTATCTATTAAGTTTTAAAAGCTTTAGTATCAAATAGTCTACTAATGCAAAGTTAAATTTTGTTCTTTCTCAAAGTTTCTTAAGTCATTAATCTGTTTTAGTATAAGTTTATAAAAGGTTTTTTTCCTCATGAATAATTGGAATATTGAAAAGTCTGTTTTATCAAAATAGCTTCTTGTTCTTTAACCTTATGATTTAATAGAAGCAAGTCTTTTCACTTTAAAGAACATAGTGTTTAAACATGCTTTCCTAAAGTCAAATCCTGAAAAATATCTTTTATTTCAGGCTGTTGCAAAGGATTTGTTCTTTTACTTTGAAAGAAATGAAATAATAAAATAGTTAAGTTCATTTAATATGTTATAAGTTAAATGAACAATATTTAAAAGTGTTATAAAACTAAAAGGGATTCTTTAACCCTCTGTTTAAAGTTGTATGAGTAAAAAGTTCATATGAAAACTTAAAAAGTATGTAACTCCTGAAAATTTAACAATGTTCTGGCCTAACATTATATAAAAATGTAATGTTGTTAATCATAATTTTAATTATTATTAGCAATAATATATATCATAAAAACAACCTCTCTACCTGGAAATCAAAAAGCAAATGCTTTAAATCATACTCATCTGATTTCCACTGAAAGCTGCCGTAAGGCAGATGCTTTAACTCATACTTGTCTGATTCACAATAAAAGCTGCCACAGAATGATATAAAACAGTAAACTATCATAAATTAAAGTAACACCACTGCTGTGTGCAGCAACCCTAAATATTGTTAGTTTATTACAAAAATTAATATTCAATTATGTCACTATCATTTTATTTTAAAACTTGCTAAAGCTTTCTCTAATATCTCCTTAGGCAAGTCAAGCCAGCCTGCATTCATATGTGAACAAACCAAGAGTAAATTTTACAGTGCTTTCCCAAAGCTGTGTGCATAGCCCAATTACCTATCCTAGCCTAATAACAAAAATTTAACTGTATTAAAGACCTGTAGTTTTAACCATATTTCATTATATTAATATTATGTTAACAAATAATTTTTTTTACAGAACAATTTCACTTCACCTTAAAACTATGCTTACAAAACAAAAAAAAGGGGGAATAGGGTGTTAGGTCCAGCCAGTCCAAAGGATGTCATACAAATAGCCTTATGTACTTTAAATTTAAAAAATCACAATGAGAATGGTTATGCAGCAGCAAAATGACATTTTCAAATACCAATTGTAAAAATTTATCCTAAAGTGTTATACAAACCCCTGGATGGACAAAAAGCTAATGGTAATTGACATGGTCTGGTAAATTTACTAACATGGGGAAGAGGGTATGCATGTGTTCTCTCCCCAAGAGGATCTCTTTGGCTTCTAGTAAAGTGTGTAAAACCATACCATGGCCTGGTGGAATCTGCAGCACAACCCAATACTGAGCCTGGAAGCATTCAACCTGCAATTATCAAACATCTCCCAAAGACTATCCAAGGAGCTGAACCAGTTACATGGGGGAGTCTTAAAAAATTGGGCAACCAGGCACAAGCTCCTATGGCATGAGTTGGGTGCCCTAAGATGCCTAAAATAAATTTTTAGCTTATTTGGCAGTAGTCACTATGCTTCTGCTAAAGTGGGAACATGGAAAATGCACATATTGCTCATCTTTATGTCTTTTAACCTCTGTATTGCTCATCACACCTATTGGGCCCATATAATAGATCCACCCCTATTTGTTCTCACCTCCTGGTGGGATCCTGAGCAATCATTATCCTCAAATGATTCAACATGGACAGGCCTCCTGCAGGGCCACTAATAAATGAAATTGACTGGAGGCATTCTAGCATTTGTATCACTCCTTTAAAATGGAATGACATCCAACATAATTGAAACCAAATTAAAAAACACCAATTAGAGTGGCAATTATGGAACTTAAAAAATCAAACTCAACAAACCACACTAAAAATCTTAGCCCAACAGTTACAGTGGCTGAGCCCTTCGACATGGTTTTCCAATCTAAATTTTAAATGGCAGGCAACAATAGGAGGATTAACTTCTCTCTGTCTTATTATATTTATAGGATGTCAATGCTATTTCCAACTACAGCAATGTACCACACAATGCTATGAGTACCTGGCTGCTGTATATACAGCTACTCAAATAAAACCACCTGCTCATAAAATAAAGGGGGGAGATGTGGGGATTAGTTCTACCATCTTGGCAAGGGCATGGTTAAATGATCTATTGAAGCTCTTCTGTTCTTGCTTCAGAGCAAAAATAGCTCTTTCCTAGCTTATCTCTGTACAAGCTATCCCTTTTCACTTGAAGTTTGAAAATGGCTTCTTCTAGCCCTTTCTGCCACTAGACAGGATGTGAGTCTAGAGACAAGGTTTCTTGTTCCAAGACAAAAATGTCCTTGAGAAATTTAACTTTAACCACAGCCCTTGGCTGAATCAAAAATACATGCTATATAAGCAAGGGAAATAAACCTGATGGAGCCCTCCCTGCATATGACTTTTGGTGTGTGTCTTTCATTTCCATGGCAAAACACTTAACAATTTTTTTTAAATTTATTATTTTATTTTTAAAGGTTTAGATTACATAAATGTTACATTGAAAATAGAGGGGATTCCCATATACTTCATGTCGTTCTCATCCCACACATAACCCATTAAAAGCATCTTTCCTTAGTGTGGTACATTTCTTACAATTGATGAACACATATTGAAGCATTGCTACTAACAATGGTCTATACTTTACATTATGGTTTACACTTTGCACTGCAAAATTTTATAGATTTTAACAATATATATATAATGGCCTGTATCCATCATTGCAATGTCATGCAGAACAATTCCAATTTCCCAAAAAATGCCCCATTCACACCTATTCTTCCCTCACCCTCCCCTCAGAGCCTTTGGTGACCACTGTCTTTATTTATTTATTTTTCCTAACATTTAATTTTATTATAGTAAAATAATAAAAATGGTGTGCTAGTTCATAAATTGAGTAGTTCACAACATTTTTGGAAAGCAAAGATTAACGAGTCAAGGCATTACAGAAGGTTTTGCAAAGTGAAATATTTACTGCAACCTTTTTAAAAAGGTCCGTTTGGTCCATTTTAAAGATCAACAATGAATGAAAACTAAAATCAGAAAAAAGGACTATAAGTGTTTCCCCCCAAATATGTAAGAACCGCCTCCTGGCATTTCTATTTTAAGTGACTGTAGTAAAATGGGCCAAATCTTCAAAGGCAGTTAACTTGTACAAGAACTTGTTTCATTTGATTTAGCACCAAGTAAAGTGAGGCTAAATATGCCATTTAAGATAGTTGGTTTCTGCTCACCAGTTCTACCCCTCCCAAGCCAAACACATAAGCCTGCATCCTCTTTGCCCCTAAAATAATGATTTAAAAATAATGATTGCTCAGATTACACTCACCAAGCAGTTCTTTCCCCTTAAGATAGATGGCAGTGAACGCCAGCAGGTTTCAACTTCTTTGATGAGGGACAAAGAACTGCTTCAGCATATTAAAATTACTTTCCCGATTAACCTATCACTCCTTTTTATTGCTTCATCTGTTTACTAATTATGACTGGTATGTTAAAGTTATTTTCTCCAGGTATGCCTATTTCTACTTCCTAATGGCAAAGTGTGCTTATTTTAGTTGGACATGAGGTTTTTTTTTTTCTTTCTTGTACTTTAAATTGTTACTCATCAAGGTATGTTGTACATTTGGACCAAAAAGAGAAACTGGCAAGTAGATCCTAAAGCACATGCTTCTTAACCCAAGTAACGTCTAAAAACATAAGACTTTAATTATATTTCCTCATCAAGAAAATTCATTCAACTTTGGTGCTTAGCCAATAACTTAAAAGCCAGTTTCTAACATAAATCATATCTCTCAGTATATATGTATTTTAAAAAGAAAATAAGTCATATAAATTTTCCTAAATGCTATTAGATATATTTTTACAGTAAACTGAAAATTGTCAGTAAACTGAATGTATGTTTAACAACAAAATAAATACAGCATATATGGCCAGCTTGTAAGTTTCTTAGATAAAGGCAGCAGTGAAGTTGCATTCTGCGCAGCTGATCTGTAAATCTAATTGTCTTTTTCTGGAATTTTATAGTGTCAATACCACATCCCACAGAGCCAGAAATGTCTTTTTGGCATCAATCTATGTAAAAGCCTCTAATAATATACTTTCCCTCAACTAGTATAATGTAATTTTTCTTCACATTTCAAGAAAAATATGGGAACCTTACCCATCTTAACTGAACAAATTTGGATTATTACAAATTGCTCTTTTAATTTTGCTCTGCAAGATTTTGAAAAAAATTTAGACATCTCTGATGTTTTTGAATTGCACATCCATAGAAGATAACTGGGTGAAACACACTTGAATATTTCAGAAGATAAATCTTTGTATGTGACTCATTTGGTGCATCCTTAGTATCTACAATAAAATCAGCAGAAGTGAAACTAAGTTTCAAAGAACTCATACATGCCAGAGTCTTAGGACAAGGAGCTTCTAAATGAAAGGAAGAGGATTCTGCTCATCATACTAATTACATGGATTTTTCCTCATGGAGAAACTGTTGCTTTCTGATTTGTTTGTGGAACTTTTGTTTGTAGGAAAGCATATACATAGGGCCAGATCTTGTTAGTTTCTGTTCCGGAGAATGTTTCCAATACCCCTTTTTTTCTGGTAATATTCCAGGACTGGCTCCGTTTGGGCTTCATGAGCCTCCAGTCTCTTGATAACTGTCTCTGATCTGTCATCCTCGCGCTGAACAAGAGGCTCTCCAGTCAGATCATCGCGGCCCACAGTTTTGGGAGGGTTGAATTCAATGTTGTAGACTCGGCCACTGGCTGGATGAATCCAGCGGGCAGTGAGGCGTTGTTTAATGACCTCAAAGGGCACATTCAGGTTAATCACTGTATCTCTCTGATAAGCTCTATCCAGGTCTTCAGCCTGTGGAAGTGTCCTTGGAAAACCATCCAACAGCCAGCTATACTGGGTGAGATTTTTCAGCTCGTGAAGGGCCAGTCGAGTCATGACATCATCGGGGATGAGCTTCCCTTGATCAATAAAAGTCTTGGCTAACACGCCAATTTCGGTGCCCCTCAGCATGTTGTCTCGGAGCAGGTCCCCGCTGGAGAGGTGCTTCAGCTCGAAGTGTGTGATGATGCGGGACGACACGGTGCCCTTGCCCGAGCCCGGGACCCCCAAGATAACCGCGCGCAGTAGTCGCGCGGCCGCCCCGATGGTCGCAGGCAGAGGCCGCGGCTGCGCGGACCCCTGGGCTCTGGGATCGGCGGGCGCCGGCGGGGCAGGCAGAGGCCGCGGCCGCGCCGGTGACCACTGTCTTTATATCAATGTTACAAATTCTTCAATTACTAGAACAATACATCTACTTTCGTCTATAGTTGCATTTCCACTCCCCATGTTTGTTCATTCCTCAATCTTGAGGATTTGGGGATAGTGATGCCCACTCTGCTTCTGATTGAGAGGGGGCTTAGATCCCATGGGATGATGGATGGAACTGTCTTGCTTGCAGGTGTAGATGCTGTTTTTGGGGGATGGGTGTTATCCCTCATCATCCTTTTGTTAGTTGTCCTGGGCAAATCTGATGAACTGGAGAGTAGGTGTTGATTATAACTTGGTTGAGATTCAGAGCTCAACCAGCATATGAACAGCTCAAAGACTTAAATCTCTGGGACATATATTTAATGCATATAGTGCTAATTATAGGTTCAAATAAAAGGGGCATAAGAGCCATGTGTAGGAAAATTATAAATGAATCTGACTCCAATAAATTGGGGAGATAGGTTATCACATATTCCAAGATAAGTCCCACTGACAGGGCGCTGATTTCCTGGGGTTGTCTACCCTGCTTATAGTATCTAGATGTCTCTAGAGCCCTCAGGAGTCTGCCTGCTTGAGGCACTATTTATTGGAGCAGCAGTGAGATTCTCCTAAGACATGGAGAAATGTAACCTCTGGAATGATCTTCCAACTCAGTATGAAACCTCTTAACCATAAAAACTCGTTTGTATTTAATATTTCCCCCTTTTGGTAAAGGTCTTTTTTCAAATGCACCCCTAGTTGGCACTTGGTAGTAATCCTTTGGTGCCAGGGAGGCTCATCCCTGGGAGTCATGACCCATGCCAGGATAAGGTAGTGAGTCTATATGCTGAATTTGACTTAGATAGAGGCCATATCTGAACAACAAGGAGGCTTTCGGGAGATAATTCTTAGGCAATATATAATATTGGCTAAGTTCCAATTTCTAAGAACAAGGTTCATAAAAACAAATATCAATATCAAGGTGTAATCATCTGTCCTGTCTCACTAGGCACTGCCTATGTGCTCTAGGGATTCTTTCTACTCTATTAGAGAATGTAACAGGACACCCCAGGATAAGAATTCAAAATTCTTTTGATTATTGTGTAGGTGTTCACCCAATGAGACAACACCCCATGACCACTTAAGCACATTTATATTCCATAGAGGAAAACCTCAGGTGTGCCCACTCCCCCCACATCCCTCCACCCCTGAGACCTCTCACCAGTGATCTCCCTGCCACAGTTGAGATCTTTTTGCAATCCAAAACCTCCCCAAATACAAAGCCAAAAATATATAAATAAAAATTTTAAAATAACAAAGAAAATACAAGAAAACTTCTTGCATTTGTGTCTTTGATCACCATAAGATGTTATCTTTTATTTACAGTGACAATTCTTCTGTATGTCTCCCTGGTGTCTTATTTTTTCACTTTATTTTCATAGAAGCTTTAGGTTATGGAAAAGTCACATAGAGAATACAGGGGATTCCCACATACCCCTCTTCCTTCCCCTTTCACGTTTCCCCCTATTAATAACATCTTACCTGAGTATGGTGCATTTGTTATTGTTGATGAACAAATATTGAAACATTGCTACTAACCATGGTCAATGGTTTACATCGTTGTATACATTTTGCTCCTTACATTTTGTAGGTACATTTTGTAGGTTTGTATAATGGCCTGTATTCATCAGGGCAAGATCATGCAGAACAATTTCAATGTCCTAAAAATGCCCCATGTTCCATCTATTCTTCCCTCACCCTCCTTTCAGAACCTATGGTAACCACTAAGTTTCAATTTTTGAAGAATAAGTTTCATAATTACAGTATTAATACTCAAGGCTTGACATATTGGTCTGTTTTCTTCTTCTTTTTTTCTTCTTCTTTAGGCACTGCCTATATTTTTGAGGGATTCTTGACCCTCTAATTGAGAACATAGCAGGACTCCTCAGGAAGGGAGGTTTTTCTTAAAAAAATAATTTGATAAATGGGAGAAAAGAAGAGAAGAACAGAATTATGCACTGAGATATTTATGTGGGCTCCTCTAGTCAGAGAGAGCCCCCATGATGGGAGTTAAATATTTCCTTGTTTATTGCATGGGTCTCCACCCACTGAGATAACACCCTATGACAAGATGAACATTTTCATGTTCCATAGGAGCTTGCCCCAGTATACCTTATCCCATATAAGTCCCATCCCTCATGTCCTGCACAAGTAACTCTCTCATGCCATATTTGCCAAAAGAAAATCCCCACCATTGTAGCTTTAACCACAGATCTACAAATCCACAGAGTTCACCTTTCCTTCCTCCAGTCCTCTCCCCAGTTCCAGTCATAGTCCAACCCAAAGCCACACCCCACTCATCATCGCATTCCAGCACCATCCACCCACTCACATCCCTGCACTATCATCTCCACCCACTTCCAAACCACCCCTTTTCACCTTATCAGAGGTTTTTGCCCATATTAAGCATAGGCTGACCACACTCTACTCCCTTTCTGTATCCTGATAACCTATCTACTAGACTAGCTCTGTGAACCTGCTTAATTGGCTTAGATCATATCAGTGAGGTCATGTAATATTCGTCCTTAAGTAACTGGCTTACTTCACTTAATATAAGGTATTCAAGATATACCCATGTTGTTGTGTGTGTCAATACTTCATTCCTTCTTACAGCTGAATAATACTGCATTGTACATATATACCACAATTTGCTTATCCATTCTTCTGTTGATGAACACTTGGGTTACTCCCAACTTTTGGCAATAGTGAATAATGGTACTATGAACATTGTGCATAAACCTGCATCCCTGACAAGACAAACACTTTAACTCATTTGCTATAAATATGTTCAAAGAGCTAAAGGAAACCATGTCTAAAAAATTAATGTTAATTATGTCCCAGAAAGTACAGAGTATCTACTTATAAAAAGAAACCTGTAAATAAGAAACAAAGCAAAATCCTGGAATTATAAAGTACAATAGCTAAAACAAAAACTTCACTAGAGGGACTCAACAAAAGATTTGAGAAGGCAGAAGAAAAAATCAACAAATTTTAAGTCCATTGAGGTTGCTCAAATGGAGAAATAAGGAAGAGAGGAAGAAAGGGACATTAAGAATATTTGAAGAAATAAAGGCAAAAAAACCCAACAACCAACAACTCCCCAAATTTGATGAAAAGCAATAATTGCATATTCAACAAACTAAATGAACTCCAAGTAGTAAAATCTCAAAGAACTCTGCAAATAGACACATCATTTAAAAAAAAAAAACTGTCAAAAGGCAAAGATATAGAGAGACTCTTGAAAGCAGAAAGAAAGAATTCACCATGTATAAGTGATCCTTAATAAATTAACAGCTAATTTCTCATAAAAGAATCATGGAGGTCAGAAGGCAGGAGGATGACATACTGAAATGCTAAAAGAAAACCTGTCAATCAAGAGTTGTACATCTACTGAAATTATCATTCAAAAGTGAAGGAGAAACCAAAACATTGGCAAAAGAACAAAAGCTGAGAGAATTCCTCACTAGAAGACTTGCTGTAAAAGAAATGCTACAGGAAGGCTAGACAGTAACTCAAATCCACATTAAGAAATAAAGAGTACTGGTAATGACAATGCCATAGGTAAATATAAAAAACAATGTGAATGTATTTTTGTTTGTAATTCTTATCTTTACTAGGTTTAAAATACAATAGTATTGTATTTTGCATGACAATAGTAATACAAAGAAGACAGGAAGGAATGGAACTATATAAAAGCAAAGTGTTTGTAATTCTTTTATTTATTTGATTTAAAATACAACAGCATAAAGCAAAAATTTGCATGACAATAGTCATACGAAGAATGCAGGGAGGAATGGAACTACTATATAAAAGCAAAATTTTGGTACACTATTTAAATTAGATTCTACTAATCAGAACTGGATTGTTTTAAATTAAGATGATAATTGAAATCCCCAGGGCAAACACTAAGAAAATAAAAAGATGTATGCATTAGTAGACTGGACACAGCAGAGGAAAGAATCAGTGAGTTTGAAGACATGTTGAGAGAAAATTCTCACAATGAAATGCAAGGAGAAAAAGGAATGTAAAAAGACAGAACAGACTATCCAAGAACTGTGAGAAATTACAAAAAAAATAACTTAATATACATGTTGTTATGGGTTGAATCACATCATCTAAAAAGATGAAATCTTAATACCCAGTACCTCATAATTGATCTGATTGAAAATAAGGTCATGACAAATT
This sequence comes from Dasypus novemcinctus, assembly GCF_030445035.2. Lineage (NCBI taxonomy): Eukaryota > Metazoa > Chordata > Mammalia > Cingulata > Dasypodidae > Dasypus > Dasypus novemcinctus. Next base: position 16,779,532 of record NC_080680.1, on the reverse strand, counting down.
TTATTACTCAAGTTAAAATGAAGTCATACAGAAAGAGTATGGGCCCATAATCCATTAAGACTTGTATCAATATAAGAAGGTGAAAATGGATACACAAAGATACACAGAGGAGAGAAGGAAGGCAATAGGAACATGGGGGCAGTTGCATCTACAAGCTAAGGAACTCCTGGGCTGACAGATACCAGAAGAGAGGCATGGAACGGATTCTTCCCTAGAGACTTCAGAGGGAGAGTGGCCTTGCCAACACCCTGATTTTGGACTTCAAGCACCTAGAACTGTAATCAATAAAAATGCATCTATTAAACCACCTAGCTTTTATACTTTGTTATGGCAGTCCTAGGAAATGGATATATGCATAATGGGAATAGAGAAGAGAGAGAAAGAATAAATAATTGAAGAATTACTGAGAATTTTCCAAAATTAATGACAGCACCAAACCACAGATCCAGGATGCTTAAACACCAAAAAAAAAAAAAAAAAAAAAAAAAAAAAAACCCAAAAAACAAAAAACTAGGTATATTGTATTCAAGTATCATAAAACCAAAGACAAAAAAAAAATCCAGATAAAATAAATAACATATATCTTAGAGGAACAGGGATAGGAATTAAATCAGACTTCTAAAAAATTATACACATTCGAAAAGAATGGAGTGAAAGTATTTAAAGTATTATGGAAGGAAGCTACAATCTAGAATCCTGTATCCCAGCAAAATTATCCTCCAAATGTGAAGAAGTAAAGACATTATCAGACAAATAAAACTGAGATAATTTGTTGCTAGTACACCTAACTTGCAAGAAATGTTAAAAGTTCTTCACATAGAGCAGGAAATTGATACAGGTCAAAAACAAGGACCTACATATAGAAAGTAAGAAAATTATAAAAGGAATAAAAATAAAAATAAAATATTTAATTTTTCTTACTCTTCATTGACCTACTGTATAGCTGTTCCTTCATGATAATAATAGCAACAAATTATTGCATGATTATAACTTAAGGATAAGTGAAATGCATGTGAGATATATAAAGGAGGGTCAGAATGAAGGAATTGGAATGCTCTAAGGTACCTGCAATATCTGTGAAGCTATATAGAATTATTAGAAAATGGAATTAAATTAGTTGTAAATTATAAACTAGGGTAACTACATAAATTTTTTAAAAATTGAAATGTGAATAGAGGAGAATAAATGGAATCATATAAAATGCTCAATGAAAACCAGAGAAGACAAAGAAGGGAATATAAAAAAGAGGAAACAAAGACAGAAATTAATAGAATTGCAAGGAGAAATGGATGATTCCATTATTATAAATGGATACTTCAACATACTTCACCATTAATTGACAGATTGACAGATTCTAAAGGCAGAAAATCAGTAAAAGAATAGCTGGACTGAACAGCTCCATCAATCATTTAACAATTGCTTCATCTAGCAGCATTAGAATACACATTTTTCTCTGGTCTACATAACACATTTACCAAGATAGACCACATTCTGGACCAGGAAACACACCTTAACAAATTTAAAAGAACAGAAGTCAACAAATGTTCTCAGACCCCAATGAAATTAAACTAGAAATCAATAACAGAAAGACACCTGGAAAATATAAATATCTGGAGATTAAAACACAAAATTCTAAATAACAGATGAATCAAAGATGAAGCCTCAAAAGAATATAAAAACAGTTTTAATTAAATGAAAATACTATCAAAATTTGTGGAATGCTGTGAAAGCAGTGCTTATGGGATCACTGAATGTGTGTATTAGAAAAGAAAGATCTTAAGTCAATAATCTAAACTTCTGCCTTAGGAAACTAGAGATGAAGAGCAATATAAACCTAAAGCAACCAGAAGAAAAAAATTTATAAAAATTACAGAAATCAATGAAACTGAAAATGGAAGACTATAGATAAAATCAATGAAACCAAAACCTTGTTCTTTGAAAATTCTATAAAACTGATAAAACCTCTAGCCAGGCTAACTGAGGAAAAAAAGAAAGAAAACACAAATTACTAATATCTGAAAGGAAAGGGCTATCATGACTGATCCTATGGACATTACAATAAAGGAATAAGCATCACAAATATGATAGCTTAGATGAAAGGAGCAATTTCATAAAAGACAGAATCTTCCAAATCTCACACAAGAAGAAACAGATCATCTGAATAGGTCCACATCTATTAAAGAAATCATGTCAATAATGAATAACTTTCCAATAAAGAAAGTACCAAGGTCAGATGATTTCACTGGTGAATTGTACCAAACATTTAAGGAAGAAATAATTTTCTGCAATCTCTTCCAGAACATAGAAGTAGAAAATAGAAACAGAAGGAATAATATCTAATTAATTCCTGCTACCCTAAAACTAAAACAATAAAGACATTACAAGAAATGAAAACTTTAGACTAATATTTCCTATGAACATAGCTGAAAAAATCCTCAACAAAACCTTACCAAATGAATCCTAGAATATGTAAAAACAATTATACATCACTTCCAAGTGAGATTTATTCCAGTTATGCAAAGCTGGTTCAACTTTCAAAAATGAATTAATGTAATCCATCACACTTTAGGTGAGGCGTTCTTAACAAGGGGTCCATGAGCTTGAACTGAAATTCAAAAAAACCATAATTCTGTGGGGACATGTTGGTGCAGGTGTGGTTTTCACCTGACTGGTAAAAGGGACCATGGAACAAAAAGGGTTAAGAATCCTTGCTTTAAGCTAAGGAAGAAAATTATATGATCATGTGAATAGATGCAGAAAATGTATTTGGCAAAATACAACACCGATTCATGATAAAAATCTTCCAACAATCTAAAAATAGAAGAGAACTTCATCAACTTCACAATGAGCATGTACAAAACAACAAGAGATAACAGTATAATTAATGGTGAGAAATGATATTCTTTCCCCCAAGATCAGGCACAAGGCAAGGATGTCTCCCCTACTGTTGTAGCAGACAGAAGTTGGGTGTACGGGGTATTGAAGGCCAGGATGTGAGAAACTGAAAAGGAAGATTTATTAACAGCTGGCCAGGCTCAGCGGACTCCTGTCCTAATAAAAAAACTGAGCCCTGAATAGGATTTTTTGGTCCCTTTTAACAGAGAATGTAGGAGTGGGGAGTCAAATGGTGCTTATATGCAAAAGGACCTTTTCCCCCCTTAGTTTCTTAGAGTTTCAAGTGTTTTATTTGAGTACCAGATAGATCTTGCATTAACACATATCCCCTACATTCCAGGTAAGCTTGAATTAACACATCCTCCAGGTAAGCTTGAATTAACACATATAGTTTGCATCTTCCCTGAATATCCAAAGTCTATAGAGTTTATACCTCTTAATTGGCTATCCAGGAACCAGGCATTCTTGGCTATAGAGTAAGTTTGAATTTATGCACAGGCCATATTACTTTCCCCCTTTGATGACTATTTAAGGTTATTAAACTATGGCATCACTATTGTCAGAGTCTCTCTGGACTGACTGGTATGCATATGGAGCCATGAGATAGGCAACTGTCTGCAGTTTTACCATTTATTAGGGCACATATCCTGTTTACAATGAAAGGAAGGAAGGAAGTATGGAGCATCCTCCTATGGGGAAGGCAATTATTTCCACTAGAAGCTTGAAATTGTCTGCTATTGACTGCCAGTTTCCAAAGGGATTGCTTAAATTCCAACCATTACAGGTTTGCACTGGAACATGAGTAATTTTTCCATTTTGCCTGTAATTTCATTGATAACATTTCCAGTACTGTCTAGTTCAAGGCAGCAATTAGAGAGAGAATTTTCCACAAACTCCCCCTTCAGCAGCCAGGAGATAGTCTAGGGTGAGACAGTTTTGATAGATAGTGTTTCTGAATTTAGTTTGCTGTTGGGCTAGTAAGTTTAGAGCATGGGTGGTTTCATTAGTTATTATTTCTACTGTGGCTTGTAAGCAGATGATTTGGTTTAACATATAAATAGGGGTTCAATAACCCCACATGTCATCCTCTGCCCAAGTTACTGGCCCATAGTACTGGATTATATGCTCAGGGGGCCATTCTTCACCTCCCCGGGTAATGACAGACCTTTTTTCTCTTATGTTTTGATATACTGGCTTGCTTAGCTCTTTCCCTTCAGCTAAGATAATGAGGAAGAAGGAAGGTTTTATTGTACCAAGCATACAAGTACCACACCAGTTTTGGGGAAGTTCTCAGAATGCGACTTTTCCCACAAATCCAGTACAGACCATTTAGGGCAGTACAGGGGTCGTTTGCGGTGGAGTTCCACACTGTGATTAATTTGGGGAAAGTATAATTTATGAGAATGAGGTCAAATTCATTCCATGTTCCCCAAGGCTCCATTGTATTGGTGGTGTAATTTTGGAAATTTCCCCCCATACATATTTGGTTTCCAACAGATACAGAGGATTTTAGCCAGGCCCTTGAAGCACAATATTTTCCTATGACAGAAGTTTGTAAGGGCCACATACTATCTTGGGGGACAGCTGGGAGGCCAGTTTCGTTATATGGTTGGCTGTAATTGTATTCTTTAGTTTCCCAGGGCTATGGGGCTCCCATATTAGTTCCTCCATATACATAGCATGAGGAGATATTTAAGGCTGTCCCTACTACTTCAGCTAGGTTTATAAAGAGGTCTTTTGCTGCTTGTGGAATGGAAAAGGGCTTTTCCATTTCTTCGTAGAAGGAGTGGAACACAGAATGGGCTTTACTTGTGAGTGGGTGTCCCTGATACCCAACCCAGATGTATGCTCCTGGGTCTATTCCTTTACTGTCAATGTAGAGGCCTATTTGGACCCCTGAGTCTGCCAGGATTCAGGTTTAAGTATGGTGAGGTTTAAGGGGTTAAATTGACTGTATGGACAGTTAGTTGGGGCCATTCTTTTGGAGAGGATGGCTGTTTGTTTAGTTGTGTCTGTGTTCCAGGTGGCCCATGTGATGCAGGACGAGTAGGGGCAGTAGTATGTACCTATGTATTTACACCAGAAGCCCCCTCCTCAGGCTGCACTTTTAATTTCTGGAGCACATGTATACTTATTTTTATGAGTATATTTCTGCTCCCAGCTGAGCCTTCCACATTTGGTGTTCCATGGTATCCCAGTGTCTGAAACTTAACATGCATCAAATAGGAGGGACACTCATTGATTCTGGCTAGTGACTGGAGTGGAGTTAAGTAGCTCCCTGTTTTGATTAAATTTTCTTATTTCCCATATATGGTAGACTGTTGGGGGCTTGTGGTCATAGCAGGTTATTTGGCCAGATATGTTACAGACACTACAGGAGATTCCCTGAAACTGGCAGGTGATTATATGGCCCTTGCAGGTGTAATGGCTATAATATATTAATGTGGTATTGACATGAGCTCCCATTTGTACTTCTTGGCTACATGGCTTACACTCAGTGGTGCTGACCTGGGACCAGGGGAAGGTCAGTGCTAGGAGTTGAGAAAATAACCAAAGGGGCATTGTAACTGAGATTAAACTGGATTCCCACTCTTTGGCTATGGATAGATGAATCAGCTTCCAGGGTGTGACTGGAGCAGAGTTTGGTGTTTTATTCTTTCACAAAATGAGTTTGGTTGAGTTGTGGGTATCTGGAATACAGGTCCAGGACTCTGGGGCAGCTCACTTGACCTGGCTATGGTGTATCCACGGAGTGATTTCAGCTATTTTAACAGCACTGGGGATGGATAAAATGACAAGATAGGGTCCTTGCCATTGAGGGGTTGGTGGAACTGATTTCTAGTCTTTGACCCAGACTATATCTCCTGGCTTGTACAGGTGTATGGAGCTGCTTAAGCTAATAGGCAACCTTTCCTGGACACAGTGATGCAGGTTTTATAGGGTTTTTCCTAAGCTGATCATTTGCTGAGCTATTGATAAGTTTCCTCTTTCTCAGAGATCTTCTTCTATATTTCATATTGGGGGGGGCACTCCCAAAGATGATTTCATAAGGGGTTAGGCTTAGCTTTTGGCTAGGGCTGGCCCGAACTTGGAGGAGCGCACTCAGGATCACTTGCACCCATCTTAGCACAGTTTCTTGGCAAATTTTAGCAAACATCATCATGGGACATTCAGTGCACTTGGTAAATACATCTCTGAGCACTCCTGCACCACATGGTCAATGGTCCACTATAGTTTACACTCTCCCACAGTCCACCCAGTAGGCCATGGGAGGACATACAATGTCCAGTAACTGTCCCTGCAGTACCACCCAGGACAAGTCCAAGTCCTGAAAATGCCCCCACATCACATATCTTCTTCCCACTCCCTACCCTCAGCAGTTACCATGGTCACTTTCTCCACATCAATGCTACATTTACTTCCATTACTAATCACAATAGTTACAGAATAGAATATCAGTAAGTCCACTCTAATCCATACTCTATTCCTCCATTCTGTGGGCCCTGGGATGGTTATGTCCACTCCACCTCTATATCGAGAGGGTGCTTAGATTCCACTTGGATGATGGATGCAATTCTCCTGCTTGCAGTTGTAGGCACTCTTGCTTCCCTGGTGTGGTGATTGACCTTCTTCACTTCCCTATTAACTGGCCGGGGTAAGTCCAATAAACCAGAAGGTAGGAGTTGCAAGTCTGTTGAGGCTCAGGGCCTGGCTATCATATGGACAGTCCAGAGATTTAGGAACTCTGAGTATACACTAAACCCCAGCGCCCACCACAGGTTCTGTAAAAGTAACAGGAGAGGTTTGTGAACCAAGGTCACATCTGAGTCCAACTCTATCACATTCAGGAACACAAACTCCCAAGTAGGGTCAACTGACATGACACTGAACTCCATCTGCCATGACCATAAACCTGTGGGTCTCTGTAGCCCTCAGAAGAACCAATACCTGGGGTTGTATCTACTTTATCTGTCTCTGGGACTCTGCTGAGGTATGCATAAGGACGACCCCTCTAATGACCTCCTGGCCCTTTTTTTGGAGACTCATAGCCACATAAACTCATTTGCCCTTTCCACTTCCCCCTTTTATTCAAGGTCAAAAAACATTTCTAACTCCTGATATTACATGTAGGCTGAGATATTCTGCTGGTCTGAATTAACCCCTTTTATTCAAGGTTGTTTTCTAATTACAACATCAGGTGATACTTGACAGTAATCCCTCAGTGCCAGGGAGGCTCATCCCTGGGAGTCACGTCCCACACTGGGGTGAAGGCAATGCAGTTATATGCTGTTTGACTTTGAGACTGGCCACATTTGAGCAACATGGAGGCTCTCAGGAGGTAACTCTTCGGCACCCTGCAGCTCTAGGCCTAGTTCTTATTTCAGGCGCACAGGCTCACAAGCATACTTATTAGGATCAAGGGTTCATTGTTGGACCATCCTTCTTTTTTGGTCTTTGCAATTGCACTTGGGTGTAAGTTTTTATTGTACGGTTCATTTGCTCTACTTGTCCTGAGCTTTGAGGATGGTAAGAGGTGTGCAATTTCCATTGGATGCACAGTGCTTTGGCAAGCTTTTGAGTGATTTCAGAGATGAAGGCAGGTCCATTGTCAGAGCCAGTTGAGAGGGGTAGCCCATATTGAGGAATGATTTCTCTGAGGAGAACTTTGGCCACTTCTTCAGCTTTTATGGTCTGAGTAGGGAAGACTTCCACCCAACCAGAAAAGGTGCAAATGAGGACTAGGAGGTATTTGTAGCTTCCAGATTGTGGTATTTTGGTGAAATCAATTACTAGATCTTCAAGAAGTATACTGCCAATTCTTTGGACTCCTGGGGCTCCCATGGGTCCCTCATGAGGGTTATTCTTTGCACATGTCATGCACTGCTGGCATATGGCATGGGTGATAGTGACTAGACTAAAGATGTCGAAGTATTTTTCTAGCACTTCTTTAAGATGGGTTTTTCCCAAGTGTGTGTTTTCATGGTAGTCTTGAACTATGGTTCCGGCTAATATTCTAAGTGTGACTATTCTGTAATCAGACAGTGTCCACCACCTGTTTGCTCCTTGTGTACCACTCTCAGAGAGTATCCATTCTCTCTCTGCTTGAGTATATTGTGGTTCTGAGTGATTCAGAGGCTGTGGGATGAGAGCAGGTAGTAAATACTGGAGTTTCTGATAATTAAAAGGTTGAGGAATGAGGGCAGCAGCCAGGTTTTCAGATAGGGATCCTTCCCATGCTGCTCTTTTTGCTTCAGCATCTGCCCTTCAATTTCCTTGAGCAACAGGGCTATGGCTTGTCTGGTGTCCCTTGCAGTGCATCACGGCCACTTGCTGGGCTCCCAGACTGCTTCTAGTAGTTCCAGAATCTGTGTGCCAAAGTTAATGCTCTTTCCTCCTGAGTTAATGGGTCCTTTTTGTTTGTATAAGGCTCCTGCACATGCAGGGTTAGAAAGGCATATTTGGAGACTGTGTAGATGTTAACCTTGGCCCTAGCCACAAGTTGTAGGGCTTGGGTGAGGGCAGTGAGTTCAGCTTTGTGCTGATGTGTTATCTGGGAGGTGCTGGGCTTCCACTGTCATTTTGGAGGTTACTACAGTGTATCCCACTCACTGCCCTGAGCAAAGCTACTCCCATTTATGAAGAAGTCCATGTCAGGATTTGGTAGTGGCTGGTCTTGGAGGTCAGGCCATCTGGAATACACTTCTTGCAATGTTTCCAGGCTGTTATGGGTTGGAACCCCTGTCTCAAAGGGTAGCAGGGTAGCAGGATTAAGGTTTATTTTATTTTATTTTTATGAGTTCCAGTCAGACAGATGGATTTGCACATAATAGGGTTTGATATTTAACCAGGCAGCTGTTAGTAAGCCAGTGTGTTCCTTTGGCTTCTAAGATTGTGATTACTGCATGTGGAACATGAAAAATTATAGGCTGCCCAAGAGTTAATTTTATGGCTTCTAGTGTTAGCAGTGCTGCAGCTGTTACAGCTTGCATGCATGAGGACCATCCCTGTGTTACAGTGTCCAGTTGTTTGGATAGCTAGGCTGTAGGTCTTTGCCAGGAACCCAGGTACTGAGTGAGTACTCCTACTGTTATACCTTGGTGATTATGGATGTATAGGTAGGATGGTTTACTGAGATCTGGAAGCCCGAGGCTTGGTGCTTCCATCAGAACCTGCTTGAGAGTGGTGAAAGCAACTTTCGGTGGGGTTTCCCAGAGCAGGCGATCATGCTCTCCTCCCTTTGTGGCTTCATATAAAGGGTGTGCGAGGACCCAAAAATTGGGGTTCCAAATGCAGCAGACTCCAGCGGCTCCGAGGAATTCTCGCAACTTTCAGCGAGTGCTGGGTTCAGGGAGGCTGCAGATTGCCTCCTTTATTTCAAGTCCCAATTCACAGAGCCCCTGTACTATTTTATAACCTAGATATTTGACCTGAGGTAGGAAGATTTGGGCTTTTTTTCTTGGACACCCAATACCCCTTTTGTTGCAGATGTTTTAAGAGAGCATGGGTTCCATTAGCACAATCTTGGTAGGTGGGACTTCTGAGGATGAGATCATCTACATATTGGAGGAGAAAACAATTATGGCTTTCTGGTTTAAATGACTTGAAATCATTGGCCAGGGCTTGTCCAAAAATTAGTGGGTGCATTCTTAAATCCCTGAGGGAGCTGTATCCAGGTTAGCTGTTGCTTTTCACTGGAGCTTGGATTGCCCCACTTAAAGGCAAAAATCAGTTGACTCAGGGGCACTATCCAAATGCTGAAGAAGGTATCTTTAAGATCCAGGCATGAAAAGTAGATTGCTGATAAGGGTATCAAGCTGAGGAGAGTATGAGTGTAAGGGTTGGGGACTGCTGGATGTATGGTTGTTACTGCTGAGTTGACTGCTCACAACTCCTGGACCTGGTAGTAATCCCCATCAGCCTTTCTAACTGGGAAGAGTGGGGTATTCCATGGAGACTGGTATGGCTTTAGTATGCCTTCATTCAGCAAACTCTGAGTATGTAGCCAGATTTTTTTCTTGCACTTCATGTGGAACTGGATATTGCTTTATGCTCACTGGGCTGGCTGTGAGCTTTATTTCAACAATAATTGGAGGAATATCATGTGCCATCCCTGTTAGGTTGCCCTCTGCCCATAATTTGTGTACGTCTTTGAAAGGGAGCTGTATGGCCATGGATTGGCCAACACTGCTGAGGCAGAATAGTCTCCATTCCTCCTGCAGAGGGAGGGTTAGTGCTATTTTTGGAGTGTTTGGTGGTCCCAGTGTTAATACGGATTGCCCCGTGGTGTCAAAGTTAATCTTAGCCTGTAGTTTAGGCAGCAGGTACTGACCCAGGAGGGGGGCTGGGCATTCTGGGAGATACAGGAGCTTGTGAGCGACTTCTTTACCCCCAAGGTCCTGGCTTGGAGGAAGGGCCACCAGGTGCTTTTACCAGTTGCCCCTATGATAGTGGCTTGTCTTTTTGATAATGGTTCAACTGGCTTGGTCATTAGAGTGTTGAGCCCCAGTGTCAACTATCATATATATGGTGCAGCCTCCAATTTGGACTGCAACCATAGGCTCCATGGGACTGAGAGAATAGGAGCCCAGTGTGTCCTAATAATCTCCATCAGAGCCCTCTATTCTGCAAGTCTGATGAGCTGATTTGCAGGTTTTCCTTTTGAATTTTTGTGAACCCGGGGTTTAGTTTGCGATAGTCTGCTTGCTCTCCTGGCTGATGCTTTGGCTGCTTTCTTTGCGGGGACAGGGTCTAGTGGCCTGTTGGGGCACTCCTGTTTCCAGTGCCCCTCCTCCTTGCAGTACATGCACTGATTTCACCCTAGGGGTGGGCCCCATCTCCTTGGGGGCAGGGGCTTCCCAGTTTGCTTTCCTTGACACAGGATTGCTTCTTTTGACTATTGCTGCTGAGAGAAGGTCTGTTCTCTTTTTCATTTTCCAATTTTCCTCTTTCCTGGTTTCTACATTGCAATTAACATAAACCATGATGGCTACCTCCATGAACTGGGAAATATTCATACCAGAAAACCCATCTAACATCTGTAGTTTGGATGCCAGCCTGTGATTGGGCAATGAATGCTGCATTGACCATTGTTTGGCTTTCAGGAGCATCTGGGTTAAAGGGCTTGTATACATGAAATGCCTTGCATAGTCTCTCATAGAATTGAGCCAGACTTTCACCAAGAGTTTGTAGGGCTTGGGTGTTTTTGCCATGTTTGCTGCTTTGAACCCTTTAACTAAGGTCCTTTGGAAAGTTTCTAGTCGGTTGAGCCCAATTGTGTCATTGGGATCCCATTGGGTGTCCTATTCTGGGAACCATGTGTGGGCATATTGGTCACTGTCCAGGGTTGCCTCAGGTGGGTGCTCTTCGAGCCAGGTTAGAGCCCTTTGTGTGACTCACATTCTCTCCTCGAAGTTGAGTAAGGTAATGATGAGTTGTTTACAATCAGCCCAGGTGGATTTGTGGGTCTATATGATGGACTGGAAGAGGTCTGTCATGGCCCAAGGCTTCTTGGAGTATGGTGGGTTTGACTCTTCCAGTTAAAAAGGTTGGTGGTAGTGAAGGGTTGGTACATGAACGTTCAGTTTCCTCCTTGAATCTGACCATCTGCATCACAATAAATTAGAGCTTGGGCTTCATGGAAAGGTAACTGTAGGGCAGCCCTTCTACCTGCTCCATCTGCTCCACCTGTCTCTGGCACTCTCTATGGTCTGAGTTGTTGTCTTTCAGGGACTCCTTTTGACAGATGGGCGGCACTTTGCTGCCAGGGGCAAATGGCTGTGGGGGCGCACTTCCAGTGCAGATGGTGGCAAAACAGCTGTGGAGGTGGCCGGGGCACACTTCCCAGTGGGGATGGCAGCAAAGGCAGCTGTTGAGGTGGTGGGGGCACACTTCCCAGTGGGGATGGTGGCAAAGGCAGCTGTGGAGGTGGTGGGGGAGCACGTCCCAGTGGGGATAGCAGCAAAGGCAGCTGTGGAGTGGTGGGGGTGCACTTCCCAGTGGGGATGGTGGCAAAGGCAGCTGTGGAGGTGGCAGGGATGCACTACTCAGGGAAATTGGCTCATCCCTACTCCTCAGCACTGGCATGGTATGAGTAGTTGTGTAAGGTGGCAGGAGGTCATATTTGTCTGGCTCTTCTAGAATGTGTGGGTTGACACTGGATTTGGGGCTCACTTCCTCTGACCCTTTGCACAGAGCTTGTTTGGCCTAGTTCCTGGGACAGCACTTCTGGGCTTTTTACAGGCAAATTCTGGCTACTTTAGTCATGCATTTCCCTAGCCAGGGTGGACTTTGACTCACAGCATCCTGCCAGGCATCGATGTAGGGGAACTGGTCAGGGAGCCCTGGTTTTCTGGTTACTATGTTGTGGACTTTATGGATGATCCAGGGGTCAAAGTTGCCCTCCTGGGGCCAGCCCACACCAAAAGTTGGCCATTCTAATTCACAAAGCATTCTAAACTTTCCTGGCTGGAACTTTATGCCATATACATCTCCATGGAATGCTCAGGGAAAGTTTTTCAGCATACAACCTAATGGGGTCCTACTTTGTGTGTTTCCCATGTTTCCACCCTGTGTCGATGCAGCACATCGACATTTCTGGCCACATACCTCAGGCGAGACTATGGTGCCTATTAGCCTTAGTGGGTCTGTACAAGCCCCCAACTCAGAAGAGGGTCCTTTTGCAGGGGGCCCTCCAGACAGCCCTTGACCAGATGAAGTCACCATGGAACCATGAATTGGGACTCTACCCCCATCCTGCAGAAGTGTGTCTCTGCATCTCACATGTACACAACCACCCTCTATTCTTTCTTGGACCTAGAGAAGACAGCTTCCTCCCTTCTCCTCAGGAATACTGGGGTCTTCTTTGGGAGTTAATCAGGCTCCCCTTGTTTTTTAGAATTAGGCTTTTCCTGCACTATGCCCCTGGGGGGTCTTACCCATCTGGCATGCAGAGTTCCTTGCTTCATTCTCAGGGTTTCTTTTGAACCCTCTCGTGCCTCCAGTTTCTCTGGGAGAACTCTGGTGGAATCCATAACCTCTATCTGGACTAAGGGGAGTACAGAGGTGCCCAGGACTGGGGTTTGCCTGGGCCCTCCTGGACTTCTTGGAGATGTCTGGGAGGGGCAATCAACTGTTTCCACCTCTGGCCTCAGCATATGCCAGACAAGCCCCCAGAGATGTTGTAGCAGAGAGAAGTTGGGTGTACATGGTATTGAAGGCCAGGATGTGAGAAGCTGAGAAGGAAGATTTATTAACAGCCAGCTGGGCTTGGTGAACTCTTGTCCTAACAAAAACTGAGCCCCAAATAGGATTTTTGGGTCCCTTTTATACAGATGATATAGGAGTGGGGAGTCAAACAGTGCTTATATGCAAAAGGATCTCTTTTTTTTTGTTAGTTTGAGTTTCAAGTGTTTTATTTGAGTACCAGATAGATCTTGCATTAACACATATTCCCTACTTTCCAGGTAAGCTTGAATTAACACATATCCTCCAGGTAAGCTTGAATTAACACATACCCCCCACATTCCAGGTAAGTTTGAATTAACACATATAGTTTGCATCTTCCCTGAATAGCCAAAGCCTATAGAGCTTATAACTGGCTATCTGGGAACTAGGCATACTTGGATATAGAATAAGTTTGAATTTATGCACAGGCCATATTACTAACCACTCTTACTCAGCATTGTACTAGAAGCCATAGATTATGCAATCAAACAAGGAAAAGAAATATAGTATATAGATTGGGAAGGAAGAAGCAAAGCTCTCTTTATTCATATATGACATGATTGTCTATGTATAAAATCAACAGGAATAATAAAAGGCAAACTCCTGGAATTCAAAAACCATTTTATCAAGGTTGCAGATACAAAGTTAATATACGAAGGTCAATATCTCTCCTATACACCAGCAATGAATAGTTGGAATTTGAAAGAAAAACAAACACTATTTGTACTGGCACCAAAAAGGGGAAATAGTTATACATAAATCTAGCAAAATATGTATAAGAGTAATATAAGGGAATTTACAAAACTCTGGGGAAAAAAACATAAGATCTAAATAATTGGACAAATATTCCATGTTCATGAATGAAAGACAATATTGTTAAGAAGTCAGTATTTCTCAACCTGATCTGTAGATTCAATATAATTTCAATAAAAAATCTCAGTTATTCATTTTGTAGACATCAATAAACTGATTTTAAAGCTTATGGAAAAGCAAAAGAAACAGCATAGCCAACACATTAGGTGAAGATCAAAGGGACCAATACTATCCAACTTCAAGATTTACTTTGGTAATCAAGACTGTCTGATGTTGGAGAAAGAAGAGAAAAACAGATCCACAGAACAAAACATAGAACCCAGAAATAGACCCACATGCAAAAAAGGCCAACTAATTTTTGACAAAGAGGCAAAGACAATTCAATGGAGAAAGGATTGCCATTTTCAAAATACTGAGACACAAACTAGACATTTATGTGCCAAAAAAATTAAGCTAGGCAGAAACCTTATGTCCTTCACATACACATACGTACAAATAACTCAGAATGGATCTTTACTCTCAATGTAAATCACAAAACTATAAAATTTTAGAAGATATTATAAGAGGAAAATCAGGTGTCCAGGGATTTGGCCATAAACTCTAAGATACAACACCAAAAACGTTATGGATTAAGGAAAAAATTGATAAAGGGAAAAGGAAGCCCTCTCAACCTGATAAAGACCACCTATGAAAAATCCACAATCAGCATGGTATTTAATGGTAAACAAACAAACACACACACAAAAACCTGGATGCTTTTTCCAAAGTCCAAGAACAAGACAAGGATATCCACTCTTTTTTAAAAAAAATTTGTTACACATATAAAATCTAACATTACCCCTGTTAATCATATTCATATATATGTATATTTATATATATTGATGCTGTTAATTGCATTCAGAATGTTCTAGTACCATTACTCCCATCCAATAACAAAATACTTCCAACATTCCGAATAGGAGCCCGTACATTTTAACCATTAACTTTCCATTCTCTATCCCCACCCTATCCCATAGTAACCTATATTCTCAGTTCTGACTCTGAATTTACTTATTCTAATTGTTTCAAAACAGTGAGATCACATAATATTTGTCCTTTTGTGTCTGGTTATTTCATTCAACATGATGTCTTCGAAGTATATCCATGATATTGCATGTATCATGACTTCATTGCCCTTTTGGTTGAATAATATTCTATTATATGTATATACCACATTTTAGTTATCCATTCATTGGTTGCTGGACACTTAATTTGCTTCCATCTTTTGGCGATTGTGAATAATGCTGCTTTGAGAATCAGTGTGCAAATACCTGTTCAAGTCCCTGCTTTCAATTTTTTTGTGTATGTACCTAGTAGTGGGATTGCCAGATCATATGATAGTTCTATACTTAGCTTTCTGAGAAACCACCAGTCTTCAATAGTGGTTGCACCATTTTACATTGCCACCAGCAATGAATGAACATTCCTATTTCTCTGTATCTTCTCCAACACATTTATCCCATTTTAAAAATAGTCTCCCATCTAATGGGAGTGAGATGGTATCTCATTGTGTTTTTGATTTGCATTTCCCTAATGGGTAATGATGATGTTTTCATGTGCTTTCTGGCCATCTGTGTATCTTCCTTGGACAGATGTCTGTCTGAATCTTTTGTCTTTTTAAAATTGGGTTGTCTGTCTTTTTGCTATTAAGTTGAAAGATTTCTTTAAAATTTCAGAATATTAATCCCTTATCAGATATGTGGTTTCCAAATATTTTCTCTCATTGTGTAAATTTTTGTTTTACTTTCATGATAAAGTCCTGTAAGGAGCAAAAGTTTTTAATTTTGAGGAGGTTCCATTTATCTATTTTTTTCTTTTGTTTTGTGCTTTGGGTATAAAGTCTAAGAAAATGTTTCCTAATACAAGGTTCAGAAGATGCTTCCCTATGTTTTTTTCTAGGGGTTTGATAGTTCTAGCTCTCACATTTACGTCTTTGATTGATGTTGAGTTGATTTTTGTATATTGTATGAATTAGGGATCCTCCTTTTTTTTCAGGTAGAGATACAGTTTTCCCAGCACCACTTATTAAAGAGACTATTTTTACCCAATTGAGTGGTCTTTGCCACCTTGTCAAAAATCAGTTGACTGTAAATGTGAGAGTTGATTTCTGAGCTCTCAATTAGATTCCAATAGTCTATATTTCTGTCCTTGTGCCAGTACTGTGCTCTTTTGACTACTGTGGCTTAGTAATAAGTTTGAGATCAAGAAATGTGAATCCTCAAACTTCATTCTTTTTCAAGACAGCTTTAGCTCTTTGGGGCCCCTTACATTTCCACATAAGTTTGATGGTTGGCTTTTCCATTTTTGCAAAAAATGATGGTTGAAATTTTGATTGGGATTGCGTTAAATCAGTACATTGCTTTGGGTAGTATAGACATCTTAATGATATTCCAATCCATGAACATGGAATATCCTTCCATTTCTTTAGGTCTTCTTTCATTTCTTTTAACAATGTTTGTAGTTTTCTGTGTACAAGTCCTTTTATCCTTAGTTAGATTTATTCCTAGATATTTCATTCTGTTAGTTGCTATTATGAATAGAATTTTTTCTTAATTTCATTTTCTAATTATTTATTGCTTGTGTATAGAAACACTAATTTTGGGGTGTTGATTTTGTACCCTGCCATTTGGCTGAATTCATTTATTAGTGCCAGTAGCTTTGTCGTGGATTTTGTAGGATTTTCTATTGGTAGAATCATATCACCTTTAAATAAGGAAAGTTTTACTTCTTCCTTTTCAATTTGGATGCCTTTTATTTCTTTTTCTTACCTAATTGGTCTGGCAAGAACTTTCAGAACAATGTTGAAAAGCAGTGGTGACAGTGTGCATCATTGCTTTATTCCTGATCTTAGAAGGAAAGTTTTCACTCTTTCATCATTAAGTAGGATGTTAGCTATGGGTTTTTATATATGCCCTTTATCATGTTAAGGAAATTTCCTTATATTCCTAGTTTTCTAAGTGTTTTTATCAATGAGGGGTGCTGATTTTGACAAATAATTTTTCTGCATTGATTGAGATGATCATCAATGTTTTCCCCTTCATTCTGTTAATGTGATGTATTACATTAACTTATTTTCTTATGTCGAACCAACAGGCATCACAGAGATAAATTCCACTTCATCATGTGCGGTCACCCCTCGGGCTGAAGTGTGGTTTGCTGGCCTGGCGGGGGAGCAGCCGCGGCAGGCCAAGCTGCTGCCCCCATAATAGGGTGGCTGGTCGGACTCACCGCCACCCCTGAAGGAAGCTCGGCATGGGCGCAGAGTGCCCTTGGGTCTCCCCTTCTCAGCAGCCATGCTTCCGCGGCCGCCCCTCCTCCTGGATGGCGCCACACGATGCCTTGTGGGGCGGCACCCTTCTTCTTCTTTCTCCCTGCGCAGGCGCAGGGCGGAAAAATCCAGTCTGCCCTTTTCCCCTCCCCCGACAGCAGCAACAGCCAGGTGTGGGCGGAAAAATCCAGTCTGCCCTTTTCCCTCCCCCCGACAGCAGCAACAGCCAGGCGTGGGCGGGAAACTCAAGTCTGCCCTCCACCCCAGCAACAGCAGCCACCAATCCCTAAACCCTGCCCCTTCCCCCAGCAACAGCAACAGCCAATCCCTAACCACCACCCCTCCCCCGTCCAGTACCTCCCACTGACCTTTCACCGGCAACCAATCAGAACAGGGCGTGGCTTCGACCAATCAGCCTTCCCCAGCCCCTATAAAACTGTTGCCTCTCCCTCAATAAAGCGGACTTGCGTGTTTACCTTGTCTCCCCGGTGGTTCTTCTGCCATGCGCCCTCCAGTCCTGAGAGCCCCCGACAAGGGCCTGGCCTCCCTTGTCCCCAGTTCCTCGCCTGCTTCTCCGGGCGACCCCTTCGTCGCCGGCTTCGCCGGGCGACCCCGTCAGCTGAACCACGCAACCCCTGTGAGACCGACCCCTCGTCTGCTGCCGGACCGACCCCTCGTCCCAAGCGGGACCGATCCCTCGTCCCAAGCGGGACCAACCCCTCGTCCTGAGCTGGACCGACCCCTCGTCCGCAGCCAGACCCCACCTCTACCGACTGAGCAAGCAGCCGCAATCATGGGTTATAATTCTTTTCATTTGTTGTTAGATTCAGTTTGCTGGTATTTTGCTAGGGGTTTTTGTATCCACATACATAAGAGATATTGGTCTGTAGTTCTCTTTTCTTGTGTTATCTTTATCTGGCTTTCATTGAGGGGGATGTTGCCTCATAGAATGAGTTAGGGAGTGTTCCCTCCTCCTCAATTTTTTTTAGAAGAGTTTTAATAGAACTGGAGTTAAATATTCTTGTAATGTTTGGTATCATTGCCCTGTGAAGCCATCTGGTCATGGGCTTTTCTTTGTAGGGAAGGTTTTTTTTTTTTTTTTAAATCACAAATTCAATCTATTTCTTAGTTATTGATTTGCAGACATCTTCTATTTATTTTTGAGTCAATGTAGGTAGTTGGTGTGTTCTTTAAAAATTGTTTCTTTCATCTAGGTTTTCTACCTTATTGGCATACAATTGTTCACAGTATCCTCTTATGGTCCTTTTTATTTCAGAGGGGTTGATGCAAATATTCCCTTTCACATTTCTGATTTTTGTTGTGTGTATTGTCTCTCTCTTTTCCTTTGTCAGTCCAGTTAAAGGTTTGTTGACATTATTGATATTTTCAAAGAACCAACATTCATTTTTTTTATTCTATTAGTTTTTGTTTGTTCATTTTCTATTTTATTTCTGCTCTAATCTTTATTTCCTTTTGCTAGCTTTGAGTTTAGTTTGCTCTTCATCCAGTTCTTACAGTTTTGAGGTTGGGTGTCTGATTTGAAATCTTTTTTTCTTTTTTAATGTAAGCATTTAGAGCTATACAATTCCCTCTTATCACTGTCTTCATTCCATCCCATAAGTTTTGGTATGTTGTATTTTCATTTTCATTCACCTCAACTTATTTTGTAACTTTTCTCTTGAATTCCCATTTAAACCATTGGTTGTTGAAGGGTATGCTGTTTAATTTCCACATATTTGTGGATTTTCCATTTCTCCTGCTGTTGATTTCTAATTGCATTCCATTGGGGTCAGAGAATATATAATTTATGATTTCAATATTTTTGAAATAATAGAGACTTGTTTTGCGTCCAAACATATTGTCTATCCTGACATGTGTATTTAAGGAGAATGTGTATTCTGTTTTCATTGGGTGCGGTGTTCTATATATGTCTCTTAGGTCTAGTTGGTTTAGTGTATAATTTAAGTTCTGTAATTCTTTATTGATCTTCTGACTAGATGTTCTATCCATTATTGAGAGTGGTATGTTAAAGTGTCTTATTATTTATGTAGAACCATCAATTTCTCCATTCAGATCTGTCAGTGTTTGTTCCATATACTTTAGAGCTCTGCTGTTAAATGTTATTATTTATAATTGTTACATCCTTCTGTTGAATTGTCCCCTTTATCTGTATGTAATGACCATCTTTGCCCCTTGTTCTGTTTTCATTTTAAAGTCTATTTTATCTGATGTTAGTATAGCCTCCCTAGCTGTCTTGTGGTTACTACTTGCATAGTATTTTTTTCCCCTTCTTTTCACCCTCAACCTACTTTTATTTTTGGATTGAAGTTGTCTCTTAAAGACAGCATATAGTTGGGTGATGCTTTTTTATACATTCTACCATTTTCTGTCTTTTGACTGGAGATATGAATCCACTGACATTTAAAGTCACTACTGATAAGCCAGGGCTTTTGTCTGCCATTTTATTATTTAACCTTTGTAAGTCTTTCATCTTTTCTGTACCTCACTTATGTTAATGTCCACTTTTATATATTTTTGTTTCCTTGTCTTTACCATATTGAATATCTTTTCATATCTCTCTTGACATATTTTTCATCTGTTTTCCTTGTGATTACCATGGGGTTAAAATTTAATATCCTCAACACATAACAATCATATTTGTTTTGGTACCAATTTACCTTCAACAGCATGTACATATACTTTCCCTATACCCCTCTAGTCCCCCATTATTTTTTGTACTTGTTACCATTTATATCATTGTACATTTTATACCAAAAACATAGCTTTATCACTCTTTTTTATGCATTTATATTTTAGCACCTGCAGAAAGAAAGAATTATACACCAAACAATATAAAATAAACTGGAATTTGTAATTATCCAAAAGTTTACCTTTTCCACAGGTCTCCATTTCTTTATACTGTTTTGAACCACTGTCTTGTGGCCTTTCCTTTCAGTTTGGAAAACTCCCTTTAGCATTGTTTGTAGGGCAGGTCCAGGGGTGATGAACTCCCTCAGCTTTTTTTGATCTAAGTATGTCTTAATCTCATGCTCATTTTTGAAAGAAAGTCTTGCCAGATATAAAATTCTTGGTTGGCAGTTGTTTTTCTTCAGCACTGTAAGAATTTCCACCCACTGTCTTCTTGACCCTGTGGTTTCTGATGAAATTGACACTCAATCTAATTGGGACTGTCTTATATGTAATACATTGCTTCTCTCTTGCTGCTTTCAGCACTCTGTCCTTGTCATTACATCCACTATAATAATCATTATATGATGGGGTGTATTTTTCTTCATATTTATCCTGTTAGGTGTTCTCTGAACTTTTTGGATGTGCATATTCACATCTTTCACTAAGTTTGGGGAGTTCTGGAGTTCTCTGTCATTATATCTTCAACTATTCCTTCTGCTCCTTTCTCTTTTTCTTCTGCTTCTGTGAGTCCTGTAAGGCATATATTGGTGCTTGATGGTATCCCATAGTTGTCTTAGGCTATTTTCATTTTTAATATTTTTCTTTTCCTTCTGCTCCTCATCTTGAATCCTTTCAAGTGTCTTGTCCTCAAATTCACTGATTCTTTTTTTCTGCCAGCTCCTATCTTCCCTTGAAACCCTCTGGGGCATTTTTTCATTTCAGTTATTATGGTATTCAACTTTAGAAGTTCTGTTTGGTTCTTTTAAAAATTTTTTATCTCTTTACTTAACCACTCATATTGCTTATATGAGTTGTTGCTTTCCTGATGTTCTTTAGTTCTATTTCTGTACTTTACTTCATTTCCTTGAGCATTTTTAGGTCATTTATTTAAAGGCTTTGTTCAATATAACCACATTCTCCTCCTCTTCATTGGTGTTTTCTGTATTTCATCTTCTTTTAGATAGGTCATCATTTTCTGTTCCTTTTTTTGGTCTTGTACTCTTGTTGCAGAGCATACATTTTAATTATTTTTATTTTATATTTTAAAATAGTAACTCTGGGATTTATTCCCTGAGATGTTTGTTTCCTGGTTTTGTAACCAGCTGGTGATAAAACAGATTTTCTTGAGCTTCAGTCCTATTGCGAAGGTTGGTCCAAAGCAAATGAAGTGTGTAAGGTTTTCCCTATCTTATTGGGCCTCTGTCTTGTCCTGGGCTTTTGCTTATTAGATGTTTTGGAGTTCACCTGTTTACAGGAGTTCAGTTGTCCTCAGGGACAGACATTTCTCTCCCCAATATTTGAAGATGGCAGGCCTTTTTCCAGGCTGACCACTTCTACAGATTTTTGTACTCCATTCATTCTCTCATGCTGATTTTGTCTGGAGGACAAATCCTGAGAGGAAGACCACCCTTGAGAAGACATTCCCAAATCATGTCTCTCCCAGTCAAAACAGGGCCAGGAACCCAAAAAGGGGAACAAACCACTCCAAAGTGCCCTGGAGAGGGAGTTAGGAAGGGCACTAAAACTATCACTGATGGCTCCTCAAATCTGAGCTTTCCTGGCCTGCCCAACAAATGTAACCCTTCAGCAAACTATCCCTGGTAGCCCTGAGAAAGTGCCAAATCTTTAAATTTCTACTGCCTCTGCCCCATCCAGGGAGTGTTGAAACAATGGCAGCCACTGCCTTTGCCTAGGATGGATTGAAACAATAGCAACCCTCAGAGCCAGGACCCAGTGATCCAAATTCACTAATCAAATCAGTGATTAGCCATGCCCATTCCAGTTCGTGGGGAAGAGGATTTTTATGTCCTGTTTTATCACCAACAGCAAGCCAGGGACTAGATGCCATGGCACCCTGCCATGAGAGTGAGGGATGGGCACTGGTAACTGCCATGCAAAGAGCAATTTATAATTCTTGGCCATAATTTATCAGTCTCTTTCCATCATTCTCCCCTGGATACTGTACAGTGTTTTTCTGGCCTCTGGAGCTTCAAAATAGTTGTCAGACATTTCCTGTCTATTTATATTTGTTTTGGTGAAAGACTGATTCTTGAAACTCCCTACTCTACCATTTTACTCAGAAGTGGTAGGATGTCCACTCTTGAAACTTCTATTTTATATAACAATGGAGAGTTTAGCCATAATAAGTAAGAAAAATAAATAAAGGTATTCAGATTGGAAAGGAAGAAGTAAAACTATGCCTATTTGCAGATATTATGATCTGCGCATCCCAAATATTTATAAATCCACAAAAAAGTATTAGGAATAATAACCAAGTTCAGCCAAGTATCAATGCACAATATCAATATATAAAAAATTCTACATACTAGCAAAAATGAATATAAGAAAAAATGATTTACAATAGCATCGAAAAGAATAAAACATTGAAGTTACACATTTCAGAAAAGGCATACAAGATATAATAAGTAGAAGATAGTATTGAAATTTAAAAAGACCTCAATATATGGAAAAACATGTCATGTTCATGGATCGGATTTAATATTGTTAAGATGGAGTCTTGGTTTGGGTATTTTTTTTGGACCCCAGAAATCCTGTTCTTAGGGTGAACCCATTCCTATGTCTATGAATATATTTTATGTGATGGGACTTTTTGGTTAGATTCAGTTAAGGAGCCTTTTGATTAGATCACTTTAGATTGCTTTAGTTCAGGGTTTTTGATTAGATTGTGGGTGTGAGCACTTTTGATTGAATTGAATTCTGTTTAGGGCCTTTGACTGGACCCAGGTTGGGTCCCAGCCCTCTTGCTGGAGTCTTATATAAGCACAGAACTGAAAGCAGAAATACACAGAGAAAAACAGCTGCCATTTCATCCTGCCATGTGAGAGAAGACTCTAGGATTGCCTACACTTGCAGAAAAACAGAGAAAGAAACTGGAGGCTGGAATCAGCAGAAAAGCTGAAGCAATGAAACCTCAAAAAGGCTAGGCCCATGGGGCAGCTTTAAGCTGAGTGAGAAGGTGAGCCTGGAGGAGAAAGTAGAGAGAGTTTGGCAGATCTGCCATTTTGCCTTGTCACATGGCAGTAGTACAGAATCCAGCAGCTGACCTATAGTAAGACAGCATCTCTGATGATGCTTTGATTTTACAGCCTCAGAACTGTTAAGTTTTATCCCAAATAAATTCCCATTATAAAAGCCAACCCATTATGGCACATTGCCTTAGCAGCCCTGTAGCAAACTAAAACAGATGGCAATTCTTTCCAACTGATACATGGATTCAACACAATCCCTATTAAAATCTTAACTGGCTTCTTTGTAGATATTTTCATATGATCTTAAAATTCTCATAGAAATGAAAGGGACAGAGAATAGTGAAACAATCTAGAATAGAAGGACAAACTAGGGGAATTCACATTTTTTAAATTTCAAAACTTGTTACAGGGAAGTGGATGTGCCTCAAGCAATTGGACTCCCATATACCAGGGTTCAATACCCACAGCCTCCTGGTGAAGGCAAGCTGTCCCATGTGGCAAGCTGGCCCACACAGAGTGCTGGCCCACACAGAGTGCTGCTCTGTGCAAGAGAACCATCTCATGCAGGAGAGCCAACCCATGCAGAAGTGCTGGCCAATGATGAGAGCTGATGCAGCAAGATGATGAAACAAAAAGAGATACAACAGAGAGACAATAAGAGAAGTATCAGATCAGGGAGCTGAGGTGGCACAAGAGAATGTTTGCTTCTCTCCCACTCTGGAAGGTCCCAAGATGAGTTCCCAGACTGCCTAATGAGAATATAAGCAGACACAGAAGAACACACAGTGAATGGACACAGAGAGCAGACAATGGAGGGTGGGGGGAGAAATAAATAAACCTTTAAAAAAAAACTTATTTCAAAGCTAGAGTGATCAAGAAAGTGTGCTACCAGTGTAAGAACACACAAAGACTTTAAAGGAACAAAATTGTGTGGCCAGAAGTAAACCCTTAGATTTTTGGACAATTGGTATTCCTGAACTCAAAATGGAGTACAGACTTAAATGTCAGAGCTAAAGCTAAAGAACTCAAAGAATAAACATAGTAAAAAATTTTCATGAGCTTGGATTAGGCAATGGTTTCTTAGATATGATACCTAAAGCTCTAATGTCAAAAGAAAAATTAGATAAATTGGACTTCATCAAAAACATCTGCTTTAAAGGACACCATCAAGGTGGAGGTGGGGCAAGATGATATCTGAGTGAGTGCACCTCACAATCTCTCCTGCAAAGAAGCGGCCAAGTAGGGTTGGAATCTTGCCAGAGTGGGTTGTTTTGGGGGCTTGCAAGGCAGGAGGTGTATGGACGTAGGTTTAGAAAGACTGTGACAGAAGTAGTGCTTGTTAAAGGTAGAATTGTGGGTTACTAGCACAGAGGTCAGAAGTTGTGGGGAGGCAGACCCCCCCCCCATCCAGGGCTGGTGGCTGCAGTGTTCCCTGAAAACTGTCAGTTGTGCAGTGGCATCTCCAAACCCCATGATCCCCATGTGTGATTCCCAGGTCCATGTCCCCTAAGTCCCCATAGCCCATGTTCCACAAACCTACATACCCTGAGTGTTCAATATCCTGGACTTCCCTTTCCCGAGTCCAGGTCTCCTAGAGGTCCGGGATTACCCTAGCCCTCTGGTTTTGGACTGACTCTGTGAGTGGGAGGGATTTGGTGGGAGGTGCAGAGGGGCCAAATGAGCATGGGTTCAATTTTCTAGTCCCCCCTTGCTTTTCTTTTCTTTTCTTTTTTCTTTTTTTCACTTGAAGGACCATATCAGCTGGCTTGAGGAGAGCCTGGGAAGAAAGGAGTGATGAATCTGCTGAGAAAGCCCAATTTACCTAAACACCCTGAGATAGGAAACTTGGTCTGGGAGGAGGTGGAGTCAGAAAATCAACTAGCTCTCCTGTAACACATCTAAGGGAGAGGGACTGTAGGAGGTGCTTTCCAAGCTTCCAATAGCATACTTGGGGGTCCTGGTGAGGTGTGGGTGCTGTCTCTCTGGGAACTAAGAGTCATTATTTTCTGTGCTGAGCTGGCTCAACAAGGACCCACTTGAATCTCCTACTGGACCTCTCAGGCAGCTTTCCTGTTGCCCTGGGTGAGAGAGAAGTGAGGAAGGGAGAAAAGGGGAATGTCAGATTCCTAAGCATTTTATTTAACTGCAAAGAGGATTCCATGCTTGAAACTTTGTCTGGTATTTTGTTCGTTTGTGTTCTTGTTTTTCCTTCCTCTTTATTTCCCCAAAGCCCTTTTTTCTTTCTTTCTTTCTCTTTTTCTTTTTCTTGCTTACTTTCCCCCCTTTTGTCTCTTTTTTTTTCTGAATTTCTTTCTTTTTAGACTAAAATTTTTTAAAAAAATATTAGGTGCTGCTGGGAGCACTTCAAATTTGCTGTATTTCCTCATCCTCCATTTCCTCTTTTCTGTGTGTATTGATTTTGACCACCAACACTATCCCTTTTCCTCTATATCTTTCTATCCTCCATCATTTATTGTTTCTCTTACATTACACCTCTCTTTGTTTGGCCACCAATTTTTCTGACTTTTATTTTCTAATACCTTTGTTCTGTTTCCTGTCTTATATTCACTCTTTATATTATTGTCCTTTCTTTTCTCTTTCCCTCTTTCCTGAACACACTGGCCTTTTAATTCACACTATATTCCTCCCCATATTTAGTTTATTGTCTCACTATAGGTATTCTACTTTTCTTACTGTTATAACTCTACAGAGCTTACATGAGTCTAATATCCATTCTCCTAGATCTCACATGGTTTTTCTGTTAATATTTTACTATCAATGCTACTATTATTCATTTTCTTTTCTTACTCCTTTTGCTTTCTCTGGCCCTAATATTTTCCTTCAAGTGAATTTAGCCAACAACAAGGAAATTGAATAAGGAGAACAAAGTGACAAAGAGAAGACTTAACACGCACACAAAAATGACAACTAATTAAACCCCAAACTAGACAAAGAAGCTAAGCAACTGATTAAAGTCATCAGGATAAAATGATGAACAGACAGCAATAAAAAACTACAAATCAAACTAATAATCAGGAAAACATGCCCCAGTCCAATGAACAAACTAAAAACCAGGGAAAAACAGAACAGAATATCGAACAAGTAATTAAAGCTCTCAAAACAAATATTAGGGACCAATTTGATGAAGTGAAGGAAGAGATTAAGAATATGAAGAAAACACTTGGAGAGAATACAGAAGAAATTGCAATCTTATACAAAAAGATAACAGATATGATAATGATGAACAGCACAATTCAAGAAATCAGAGGAGGGCGGGGCAAGATGGTGGTTGAGTGAGTGCACCTTATAGTCTCTCCTGCAAAGAAGCAGCTGGGCAGCATTAGAAATTCTTCAGGACCAGGCTGTTTCAGGATTTTGCAGGGCAGGAGGTGTCTGGACATCGATTTGGTAGGAAGGTAACAGAGAAGATTTGTGTAAAAGATAAAATTGAGGCTCTCTTACACGGAGTTAGGGGCTGCGTGCAGGACACTCCCCCCTGGTGCAGGTGGCACCATGGCACCAGCGCCATGGCGGCGATTCCTGGAGGAATTCCCTGATGGGGAATTCATAAGCCCTGAGCGGGCTATTCAGGAGCTTGCAGGGCAGGAGGCCTTCAGAAACTGATTTGAAGAGACAGAAGGAGGTTTTGCGAGGCAGGGAATTTTTGATTTCTGACATGAATAATAGCACTTCCGGCTAGAGCCCCACCCCCTAGGCCTGGTTGCCAATCTGCTGTGGCCTTAAATTGCTCACAATAAAGAGATGTCACCAGGAGGCTGTTTTGGGGGCTTGCAGGGTGGGAGGCTCCTGGAAGCCGAATAGGGGAATCTTTTTTTTTTTTTTTTTAAGATTTATTTTTATTTATTTAATTCCCCTCCCCTCCCCGGTTGTCTGTTTTCTGTGTCTTTTTGCTGCGTCTTGTTTCTTTGTCCCCTTCTGTTGTTGTCAGCAGCATGGGAAGTGTGGGCAGTGCCATTCCTCGGCAGGCTGCTCCCTCCTTCGTGCTGGGCGGCTCTCCTCATGGGTGCACTCCTTGAGCATGGGGTTCTCCTACGCAGGGGACACCCCTGTGTGGCATGGCACTCCTTGCGCGCATCAGCACTGCGCATGGGCCAGCTCCCCATGGGTCAAGGAGGCCTGGGGCTTGAACCGCGGGCCTCCCATGTGGTAGACGGGCACCCTAACCACTGGGCCAAAGTCCGTTTCCCAGAATAGGGGAATCTTTTGCGAGACATGGGATTTTTGGTTTCTGACACTGATATCAGTGCTTCCGGCTAGAGCCCCGCCCCCTAGGCCTGGCTGCGGATCTGCAGCATCCTTAAATTGGCTGCAATATAGAGGCGACCCAACTGGCTGTTTTGGGGGCTTGCAGGGCGGGAGGTGTCCTGCAGTCAAATTGGTGATACAGCCACAGAAGAGACCCTAGTGAGAGGGGGAATTGTGGGTTTCTGACACATAGGTCAGAGTTTGCATATGTGCCATCCCCCATAGGGCTGGCACCCAGCTGCGGGGATCCCTGAAGGCTGTGTTGCACTGTGGTGCTCCCAGCCTCCCTGTTAACCAGATTTGAGGTTCCCAGGTCTGTGTCCCCTAAACCCAGGTGGCCCACACCCCAGAGACTCACACCTCCTGAGGCTGCAATATCACAGACTTTCCATACCTGAATCCCCCATGCCCTGAGTTCCATCTGAGGTCCTTGATGGTCCTAGCCCTCAACGTTTGCATTTTTATTTTTTTTATTTTTTTAAAGTTTTTATTGCCCTGGTTGCTAATATTGCATTATCTCCTACTCTTTTCTCCCATTGTATCCTCCAAGGTCTTTTTTTTTTCATTTATTCAGGTTTTTTTTGTTGTTGCTGTTGTTGTTCTATATCTTCTTTTCTTTTCCTTACTTGTTCCTCTCCCTTTTCTTTACCTACCCCCCTTTTTCTTTCTTTCTTTCTTCTCTTTTTTTTCTCTTCTCCCTCATTTTCTTCTTATATTATTTTATCTTAATTATATTAGGTGCTGCAGGAAACACCTCACATTTGCTGGGTTTCCTCATCCTCCATTGCCTCATTTCTGTGTGAATTGATTTTGGCTACCTACACTATCCCCTTTCCCCCACATCTTGATATCCTCCATCATCTACATTCTTTCCTATATTACACCTCCCTTTCTTTGATCCCCAAATTGTCTAACTTTTAATTTCTAATACCTTTGTTTTGTTTTCAGTCTTTTATCCACTCTTGAAACTATTGTCTTTCTTTTCTCTTTCCCTCTCTCACGAAAACACTAGCTTTTTAATTCATATCATATTCCTCCCATATTCAGTTGACTACCACATTATATGTACTCTACTTAATGCTATAACTCTACACAACTTACATGAATTTAATATCCATCCTCCCAGATCTCATATTGTGCTCTGTTAACATTTATTACCACTACTACTTCACACATTTTCCTTTCTTACACAATTGCCTTTCCCTGGCCCTAATACTTTCCTTCAAAGTGAACTCAGCCAGCAATAAGAAATTAGAATAAGAAGAACAAAGGGACAAAGAGAAGATATAACACTTATGCAAAAACAACAGCTAATTGATCCCCAAGACTAGACAAAGAAGCTGAGGAACTGATTAAACCCATCAAGATAAAATGATGACCAGACAGCAACAAAAATCTACAAGTCAAACCAGTAATCAGGAAAACATGGCAGAATCCAATGAAGAAACTAAAAACCAAGAAGAGGAGCAGAACTTCGCACAAGTAATTAAAGATCTAAAACATTTATCACCAACAAATTTAATGAAGTAAAGGAAGAGGTTAACAATATGAAGACAACACTTGGAGAGGAAATTGCAGACATACACAAAAAGATAACAGATATCATGGGAATGAACACCACAGTTCAAGAAATCAAAAATACACTTGCAGCAAATCGCAGCAGATTACAAGAGGCAGAGGAGAGAATTAGCGATGTGGAAGACATTACATTGGAAATCAAACAGATAGTAGAATTGATCGATAAAAAGATAGAAAAAATCCAGCTAGGAACTTAGGGACCTGAATGACACAAACATACATATTATAGGCATTCCAGAAGGAGAAGAGAAGGGAAAGGGGTCAGAAGGAGTGTTGCAGGAAATAATGGCTGAAAACTTCCCAAATACTGAAAGAGACAGATGTACATATCCAAGAAGTACAACGCACCCAAAACATCATAAATCCCAACAGGCCTACCCCAAGACATATACATGTCAAATTATCCAACGCACAAGACAAAGAGAAAATTCTAAAAGCAGCAAGAGAAAAGAAAACCATCACATACAAGGGAAGCTCCATAAGATTAAGTGCTGATTTCTCATCTGAAACCATGGAGGCAAGAAGGCAGGGTATGATATAGTCAAGGTACTAAAAGAAAAAAATTTCCAAACAAGAATACTCTATCCAGCTAAACTAGCATTCAAAAATGATGGAGAGTTCAAAAAATTCACAGATAAACAGAAATTGAAAGAGTATGCCAGCAAGAAACCTCCTATTCAAGAAATTCTAAAGGGAGTTCTGCAGGAAGAAAGGAAAAAACAGGACAGGCAGAGTTGGAGGAGAGTGTAAGAGCAACAAAAAAGACAAAAAGAGAAGAAAAAATAAAACAAACAAAATAAGACAAACACAAGTCCAATCAATATATGGCTAACATAAATAATTTCTTGAAAGTAATAACACTGAATGTCAATGGATTAAACACACTTATCAAAAGATTCAGACTGGGACATTGGATAAGGAAATATGACCCATCTATATGCTGTCTACAAGAGACACATCTTAGACCCAGAGACTCATGGAGGCTGAAAGTGAATGGTTGCAAAACAATCTTACAAGCAAACAATAACCAAAAAAAGGCAGGAGTAGCTATATTAATATCAGACAAAATAGACTTTAAATGCGAAACAATTGTGAGAGACAAAGAAGGATACTACATATTAGTGAAAGGGACACTCTTTCAAGAAGAGCAAACAATCATAAATATTTATGCTCCTAACAAGGGTGCCTCTAAGTACGTGAGGCAAATGCTGGAAAAACTAAGTGAAAGAATAGATGCATCTACAATGATAGTGGGGGATTTTAATACACCACTATCAATTCTGGACAGAACATCTCAAAAGAGAATCACTAAAGAAACAAAATGTGTGAACAGTATATTAGAGGAGCTGGATCTAATAGACATATACAGATCATTACACCCAAACACAGCAGGATATACATTTTTCTCAAGTGCACATGGATCATTCTCCAAGATAGACCATATGCTAGGCCGCGAAGAAAGGCTTAATGAATTCAGAAAGATTGAACTCATACAAAATAATATCTCTGACCACAGTGGAGTGAAGCTGGAAATCTGCAAAGGCCAGAGGCCCAGATCTCACATCAAGATATGGAAATTAAGCAGCACACTCTTAGAAAAAGAGTGGGTCAAAGAGGAAATCTCAAAATAAATCAATAACTACCTTGAAACAAATGATAATGATAACACAACATACCAAAATTTATGGAATGCAGCAAAAGCAGTACTGAGAGGGAAATTTATAGCCATAAATTCATACATCAAAAAAGAAAAAAGAGCAAAAATTGAAGAACTAACTGCACATTTGGAGGAATTAGTAAAAAACAACAAAGTAATCCCACAGGAAGAAGAAAGAAAGACATAACAAAGATAAGAGCAGAACTAAATAAAATAGAAAATAAGAAAGCACTTGAAAAGATAAACAAGACCTAGAGCTGGTTTTTTGAGAAGATCAATAAAATCTACAAACTTTTAGCGAGAATAACAAAGAAAAAAAGAGAGAAGATGCAAATACACAAAATAAGAAATGAGAGAGGAGATATCACCACTGACCCCACAGAAATAAAGACTATCATAAGAGGATACTTTGAAAAACTATATTCCAACAAAAATGACAATTCAGAGGAAATGGACAAATTCCTAGAAACACATAAGCAGCCCATATTGACAAAAGAAGAAATTGATGATCTCAACAAACCAATCACAAGTAAAGAGATAGAATCAATCATTAAAAACCTCCCAACTAAGAAGAGCCCAGGGCCAGACGGCTTCACAGGTGAATTCTACAACATTCCAGAAAGAATTAGCACCAATCCTGCTGAAACTCTTCCAAAAAATCAAAACAGAAGGAACATTGTCTAACTCCTTATATGATGCCAGCATTACCCTAGTACCAAAGCCAAACAAAGACACCACAAGAAAGGAAAATTACAGACCAAATTCTCTAATGAACCTAGATGCAAAAATACTTAACAAAATACTTGCTAATTGTATTCAATGACACATTAAATGAATTATACACTATGACCAAGTGGGATTCATTCCAGGTATGCAAGGATGGTTCAACATAAGAAAATCAATCAATGTAATACACCATATAAACAGATCAAAGGAAAAAAATCACACAATTATAGATGCAGAAAAAGCATTTGACAAAATACAGCACCTTTCTTGATAAAAACACTCCAAAAGATTGGAATACAAGGAAATTTTTTGAACATGATAAAGAGTATATATGAAAAACCTACAGCCAACATTGTTTACAATGGAGAAATCCTAAAATCCTTCCCTCTAAATTCAGGAACAAGGCAAGGATGCCCACCCTCTCTCCTTCTATTTAACATTGTCTTAGAAGTACTTTCTCGAGCACTGAGGCAAGAAACCAGATATAAAAGACATTCAAATTGGAAAGGAAGAAATCAAAATTTCATTATTTGCAGATGACATGATCCTATATATAGAAAACCCTGAGAGGTCTACATCAAAGCTTCTAGAACTCATAAATGAGTTTAGTAAAGTCACAGGTTATAAGATCAATGCGCAAAAATCAGTAGCATTTCTGTGCAACAGTAATGAGCAAGATCAGGCAGAAATCAAGAAAGAAATACCATTGACAATTATAAATTAAAAATCTAATATTTAGGAATAAATTTAACTAAACATGTAAAAAACTTATACACTGAGTGCTATACAAGACAGTTCAAGGAAATCAAAGAAGACCTAAATAAATGGAAGAATATTCCCTGTTCATGGATAGGAAGACTAAATATTATTAAGATGTCTATCCTACAAAAACTGATCTACACATTCAATGCAATCCCAATAAAAATCAACACAGCCTTCTTTAAGGAACTAGAAAAACTAACTATGAAATTTATTTGGAACGGAAAGAGGTCCCGAATAGCCAAAGACATATTGAAAAAGAAAAACGAAATTGGAGGAATCACACTACCTGACTTCAAAACATACTACAAAGCTACGGTGGTGAAAACAGCATGGTATTGGCATAAGAAGAGACACACAGACCAATGGAATTGAATTGAAAGTTCTGATATAGAACCTCATATATATAACCATATAATATTTGATAAAGCCACCAAACCCTCTCAACTGGGAGAGAATAGCCTATCAACAAATGGTGCCTGGAGAACTGGATATCCATATGTAGAAGTATGAAAGAGGATTACCATCTCACACCTTATAAAAAGATCAACTCAAGATGGATCAAAGACCTAAATATAAGAGCCAAGACCATAAAGACCTTGGAAAACAGTGTAGGGAAACATTTACAAGACCTTGTAATAGGAAATGGCTTCATGAACATCACACTAAATGCACGAGCAGCAAAATAACAAATAGATAAATGGGACTTCCTCAAAATTAAAGGCTTCTGCACCTCAAAGTAATTTGTCAAGAAAGTAAAAAGGGAACCTACACAATGGGAGAAAATATTCAGCAACCATATATCCGATAAGAGACTTATAACTTGCATATATAAAGAACTCCTATATCTTGAAAATAAAAAGATAATCAACCCATTTAAAAAATGGAAAAAAGTTTTAAACAGACACTTCTCCAAAGAAGAAATACAAATGGCTAAAAAGCACATGAAAAAATGCTCCAAATCTTTAGCTATCTGGGAAATGCAAATCAAAACTACAATGAGATACCATCTTACTCCCATAAGATTGGCAGCTATGAAAAAAACAGAAGAATACAAATGCTGGAGAGGATGTGAAGAAATGGGAACACTCATCCACTGCTGGTGGGAATGCAGAAGGATCTAACCATTCTGGAGGACAGTTTGGCGGTTTCTCAAAAAACTAACCATAGATTTGCCATATGACCCAGCAATTCCACTGCTGTATATACCCAGCAGAACTGAAAACAAGGACACAAACTGATATATGCACACCAATGTTCATAGCAGCATAGTTCACTATTGCCAAAAGTTGGAATCAACCCAAATGCCCATCAACAGATGAGTGGATCGATAAAATGTGGTATATACATACATGGAATACTACTCGGCTTTAAGAACAAATACACTACAAACACTCGTGATAACATGGATGAATCTTGAGAACTTTATGTTGAGTGAAGCAACCCAGGCAATGAAGGACAAATACTACATGACCTCAATGATATGAAATAAGCAAGCTGCCTCAGAGAGCTAGAGACTGGATGATAGGCTTACAGGAAATTGGGGTGTAGTGGAAGGATGTAAGCTGACATCTACATGGGTGAAATCTATGATAAGCTGGAGGTAAGTATGTGTACAAGGAAGGGATAAAATGGGGTCATAGGGTTACCCTTGTTTTGGGCTTTGTGGTTTAGAGGGGGGCTAGGGATGGGCGGATGGGTAATATTGCCCATGAAACTGGGGCGAGGGTGGGGCAACATACAAACATAGGAGATTGTCAGGTGTTGGTTGAGAGTATAATGCTGAGAAAACCTTTTCAAAATATAATTAGGAAAGTTACCTGTTTAAGATACTTAAAGGGGATAATCTGATGTAGGACAGACTCCTAGGGAATATGTGAATGCTCATTTTGCCAGAGTGGGTTATACCATTGGGTAGAGACCCATATAATGAGATTGAAGGTAGATCCACATCCTGGGGAGGACTAATGCCATCAAATAGAGGGAACGGTATCTCTCAAGAGAAAGGCTGGCTCCCAGGGCATTAGGGCATTAGTTGAGCATGTCAAGCCCTCAACACTGTTGCAAGTATCTCTGAACATGGCTCCTCAAGAAATGAAGATTGACTGTCACTGTGGGCCCCAAGGGGAGGGGGAAATAGATATTGAATTGATGGAACCAACATAACTGTGAGGGCAAAAGAAGTGTTTCACAAGAGTACACAAGGATGGATATAAAATATGTAATATTACACCAAAAACATATAGGGGATGACAGACTAATAATGTAAACCATAATGTAAAACATAGGATAACTAAAAATTTAGAAAACTGTATAGCCTAAAGTATAAACCACAATGTAAACACAAATGTTACCTTGTTTGAAGGCTATTGTCTCAATATTTGTACATCAGTTTCAGTAAATATGATATAAATAAGTTAAAAGATTATCGCTGTGGAAGGGAAAAGGTTTTATAATGGATATGTGGGAGTACTGTATATTGTGTATATGAATTACTGTGATCTATGGCTCTTGTGAAGAGAAGCTCAATAATTAGGAAAAAAGAAAGGAAAAAGATAGGATGTAGAATTTTTCCAAATCAATATGTATTCTATATCTGACCTTTAAACTTATTGCTGTATTCCATTTTACTATTAAGGGAACCTGGCATTATATTGGGCTTCACTTTTCAGGAAGTTTTGGATCACAGAGTGGTTCAACAATGGCAGCGGAGGAATACTGGTATGGGATGCTATTGACAGGTGATATATGGTTGACAGGGAGTTATACAGGGCATGTGTCCAGGGCATGGAAATGTTTGGATATACTCATAGTGGAAAAAATTAAAAACAACAGCTGAGGGGGTACTGGGTTCCTGGCTGGGGGGCCTCTGTCGTGGTCCCTAGGGGAGCAGCGGCAGTTCCCTGGGTGCAACGGCAAGGACCAGGAGGGAAGAAGGGTCTAACAGTGAGCCCCTGATACTAATGACTATGCTTGTGAGCCTATACACCTGAAATAAGAACAAGGCCTAGAGCAGCACTGTGCCTAAGAGTTCCCTCCTGACAGCCTCCGTGTTACTTAAATGTGGCCAGTCTAGAAGCCAAACTCAGCATGTAAATGCACTGCCTTCCCCCCAGTGTGGGACGTGACACCCGGGGATGAGCCTCCCTGGCACCGAGAGATCACTACCAAGTACCAGCTGATGACGTAACTAGAAAATGACCTTGAATTAAAGGTTCAACGCGGACCAGCAGAATATCTCTGTCTACATATAATAATAGGAGTTAAAAATGCTGTTTGACCTAAAATAAGGGGCAAATGGAAAGGACAAATGAGTTTATATGGCTATGAGTCTCTAAAAAAAGTGTCTGGAGGTTGTCAGAAGGATTACCCTTATGCACACCTAAGCAGAGTCTCAGAGACAGATAAAGTAGATACAACCCCAGGTATTGGTTCTTTTTTGAGGGCTAACGAGACCCACAGGTTTTATGATAATGGCCGATGGAGTTCACTGCTATGTCAGTTGACCCTTCTTTGGAGTTTGTGTGTTTATGTGGTGGAGCTGGACTCAGATGTGATCTTTTTTCACAAGCCTCTCCTGTTACTTTTACTAGAACTGTAGTTGGTGCTGGGGTTTAATATATACCCAGGGGATCTGAATCTCTGGACTGACTATATGATAGCCAGGTCCTGACCCTCAACAATCTTCAGCTCCTATACTCTGATTTATTGGACTTACCCCACTCAGCTAACATGGAGTTGAAGAAGGTCAACCACCACATCATGGAGCCAAGAGTGCCTACAACTGAGCAGGAGGATTGCATCCAGCATCCATGTGGAATCTAAGCCCCCTCTTGACATAGATGTGGAATGGACACAACCAAGCCAAGGTCCACAGGAAGGAGGACTACAGTAAGGATTAGAGTGGACTTAATGATATTCTATTCATGAACTATTGTGGTTAATAATCGAGAAAATGTGGCATTGGTGTGGAAAAAGTGGCCACGGTGGCTGCTAGGTGTGGGGAATGGGAGGAAGAGATGAGATGTGGAGGCATTTTCGGGACTTGGAGTTGTCCTGGGTGGTGCTGCAGGGAAAATTGCTGGACATTGTATGTCCTCCCATGGCCCACTGGATGGAACGTGGGAGAGTGTGGGCTATGGTGTGGACCATAGGCCATGGGGTGCAGTGATGCCCAGAGATGTACTCACCAGATGCAATGGATGTGTCATGATGATGGTGGAGAGTGTTACTGTGGGGGGAAATGGTGGGGTGGGGGCAGTGGGGGTTAATGGGGACCTCATATTTTTTTAATGTAATATTTTTTTAAAAAATGAATAAATAAAATAAAAAAGAAATAAAAAAACACTCTCAGCAAATAACAGCAGACTCTACGAGGAAGAGGAGAGAATTAGTGATGTGGAAGACACTACATCTGAAATCAAACAGGTAGTAGAACTAATTGATAAAAAGATAGAAAAAATCAGCATAGACTTAGGGACCTGAATGACAACACAAAATGTACAAACATATGCATTATAGGCATCCCAAAAGAAGAAGAGATGAGAAAGGGGACAGAAGGGGGGGGGGGGGGTTGGAGGAAATAATGGCTGAAAACTTCCTGAACTTATTGAGGGAGATGGATGTACATGTCTAGGAAGTACAACATACTCCAAACAGCAAAAATCCCAATAGGCCAACCCCAAGACATATACTTGTTAAATTATCCAATGCTCAAGGCAAAGAGAAAATACTGAAGCCAGCAAGAGAAAAGAGAACCATCACATACAAAGGAGGCTCCATAAGATGAAGTGCTGATTTCTCATCTGAAACCATGGAGGCAAGAAGACAGTGGTATGACATAGTCAAGGTACTAAAAGAAAAAGATTTCCAACAAAGAATACTCTATCCATCAAAGTTAGCATTAAAAAATGATGGAGAGTTCAAATTATTCATAAATAAACAGAAACTAAGAGAGTATGCCAACAAGAATCCTGTGCTTCAAGAAATACTAAAGGGAATTCTGCAGGAAGAATGAAAAAAAAAAAACAAACAAGCAAGATAGAGTTGGAGGAGATTGTAAGAGCAAATAAAAAGACAAAAAGAGAAAAAAAAATCAAACAAAATATGACAAACACAAATCCAAAGAAAATATGTCTAGTATAATTAATTTCTTGAAAGTAATAACACTGAATGTCAATGGATTAAACTCACCTGTCAAGAGACTCAGACTGGAAGATTGGATAAGGAAATATGGCCCATTTATATGCTGTCTATAAGAAACACATCTTAAACCCAGGGATTCAAGGAGGTTGAAAGTGAATAGCTGGAAAACAATCTTACAAGCAAACAATAATCAAAAAGGGCAGGACTATATTAATATCAGACAAATAGACTTTAAATGTAAAACAATTGTGAGAGACAAAGATGGATACTACATATTAGTGAAAGGGATAATTTTTCAAGAAGAAAGAACAATCACAAACATTTATGCTCCTAAAAAGGGTGCCTCCAAATATGTGAGGCAAACACTGGAAATACTAAGTGAAGGAATAGATGCCTCTAAAAATATACTGGGGGACTTTAATACACCACTATCAACTTTGGACAGAACACCTCAAAAGAGAGTCAATAAAAAAACAAAGACTTTGAACAATATATTAGAGGAACTGAATCTAATAGACATATACAGAACATTACATCCAAATAAGCAGGGTATACATTCTTCTCAAGTGCACGTGGGTCATTCTCCAAGATAGAGCACATGTTAGGCCACAGAAAAAGTCTCAATGAATTCAGAAAGATTGAAATCACACAAAATAATTTCTCTGACCACAGTGGATTGAAGCTGGAAATCTGCAAGGGCCAGAAGAACCAGATTTTGCACCAAGATATGGAAATTAAACAGCACTCTCTTAGAAAAACACTGGGTCAAGGAGGAAATCTCAAAAAATATTAATAACTACCTTGAAACTAATGAAAATGAAAACACAATATATCCAGACTTATGGGATGCAGCAAAAGCAGTACTGAGAGGGAAAAATTTATAGCCATAAATTCACACATCAAAAAAGAAGAAAGAGCTAAAATTGAAGAACTAACTGCACACTTGGAGGAATTAGTAAAAATACAACAAACTAACCCCAAAGGAAGAAGAAAGAAGGAAATAACAAAGATCAGAGAGAACTAAATGAAATAGAAAATAAGAAAGCACTTGAAAAAATAAACAAACCCACATATGGGTTACATGAAAAACCCACAGCTAAAATCATTTATAATGTTGAAATCCTAAACTCTTTCCCTCTAAGATCAGGAACAAGACAAGGATGCCCACTCTCATCCCTTCTATTTAACATAGTCTTAGAAATATTTGCTCAAGCACTGAGGCAAGAACCAGACATAAAAGGCATCCAAATTGGAAAGGAAGAAGTCAGAATTTCACTATTTGTGGGTGATATGATCCTACACATAGAAAACCCTGAGACATCTACCACAAAGCTTCTAGAACTTAGAAATGAGTTCAGTAAAGTTGCAGGTTACAAGATCATGTGTAAAAACCAGTAGCACTTCTGTTCACCAATAATGAGCAATCTGAGGAGGAAATCAAGAAACAAATATGATTTACAATACCTAGTAAATTAAAAAATCAAATACTTAGGAATAAATTTAACTAAAGATGTAAAAGACATACACAGAAAACTACACAACACTGTTCAAGGAAATCAAAGACCTAAATAAATGTAAGAATATTCCATTTATGGATAGGAAGACTAAATATTATTAAGATGTCTATCCTACCAAAACTGATCTACAGATTCAATGCAATCCCAATAAAAATCAACACAACATTCTTTAATGAACTAGAGAAACTAACTATGAAATTTATTTGGAAATGAAAGAGGTCTTGAATAGCCAAAGATGTATTGAAAAAGAAAAATGAAATTGGAGGAATCACACTACCTGACTTCAAAACATACTACAAAGCTACAGTTGTGAAAACAGCATGATATTGGCACAAGGATAGACACACAGACCAATGGAACCAAATTGAGAGTTCTGATATAGATCCCCATACATAGTCATATGGTATTTGACAAGGCCACCAAACCCTCTCAACTGGGAGATAATGGCCTCTTCAATAAATGGTGCCTGGAACACTGGATATACATAGGTAAAAGAATGAAAGAGGATTACCAACTCACTCCTTATACAAAAATCAACTCAAGATGGATCAAAGACCTAATTATAAGAGCCAAGACCATAAAGACCTTGGAAAGCAATGTAGAGAAGCATCTACAAGACCTTGTAATAGGAAATGATGTCATGAACTTCACACCAAAAGCACGAACAGCAAAAGGACAAACAGATAAATAGGACTTCCTCAAAATTATAGCCTTCTGCACCTCAAAGGAGTTTGTCAAGAAAGTGAAAAGAGAGCCTACACAATGGGAGAAAATATTTGGTAACCTCATATCTGATAGAAGACATATACTGCATACATATAGAACTGCTACATCTTGAAAATGAAAAGACAAACGACCCATTTAAAAAATGGGAAAAAGATTTGAACAGACACTTCTCCAAAGAAGATATATAAATGGCTAAAAGGCACATGAAAAAATGCTCAAAATAACTAGCTATTAGGGAAATGCAAATCAAAATAACAATGCAATACCATCTTACTCCCATAAGACTGGCAGCTATCAAAAAGTCAGAAGACTACAAGTGATGGAGAGGTTGTGGAGGAGTAGGAACACTCATCCACTGCTGGTGGGAATGCAGAAGGATCCAGACATTCTGGAGGACAGTTTGGCAGTTTCTCAAAAAACTACCTATAGATTTGCCATATGACTCAGCAATTCCACTCCTGGGTATATACCCAGTAGAACTGAAAACAAGGACACAAACTGATATATGCACACCAATGTTTATAGCAGCACTATTCACTGTTGCCAAAAGTTGGAATCAACCCAAATGCCCATCAACAGATGAATGGATAAATAAAATGATGTATATACATACAATGGAATACTACTCAGCTATAAGAACAAATACAGTACAAACACATGTGATAACATGGATTAATCTTGAGAACCTTATGTTGAGTGAAACAACCCAGACATTGAAGGACAAATACTACATGACCTCTTTGATATGAAACAAGTAAACCAAGCTGTCTCAGAGAGCTAGAGACTGGAATATAGGCTTAAAGGAATTTGGGAGGTAGAGAAAGTTTTCGAGCTGACACCTACATGGGTAAAATCTATGATAAAGTTGAGGTAAGTGTTTGTACAGGGAAAGGATAAAATGGGGGCATAGGGATACCTTTGGTTGGGGTTTTGTGGGCTTGAGGTGCACTAGGGATGGTAGAAAGGGTCAGATGGCCCAAGAAATTAGGGGGTAGGCTGGGAGATAGAACATAGGAGATTGTCAGGTATGTGGTTGA
Organism: Dasypus novemcinctus; assembly: GCF_030445035.2. Lineage (NCBI taxonomy): Eukaryota > Metazoa > Chordata > Mammalia > Cingulata > Dasypodidae > Dasypus > Dasypus novemcinctus. Next base: position 16,738,982 of record NC_080680.1, on the reverse strand, counting down.
AATTATAATGTAGAAAAAAATCTTTAGAAAATACAATAAGAAACGTTACCTGTTTAAGATGGTTTAGTGGTGTGCATCTGGCACACGGCAAGCTTCCAGGGAGTGTGTAGTGCTCATTTTGTCATAGTGTGCTATATCATTGGATGGAGATCCATACAATGAGAGTGAAGGTATACCCACATCCTGGGGAGGATTGATGTTCTCAAACAGAGGGAATTGTATCTCTCGAGAGAATTGGTGGCTTCCAATGGGTGAGGGCAGTTGAGTATGTCAAGCCCAAGACATTGTTGCAAGTATCTCTGAATATGGTCCTTCAAGTAATGAAGATTGCTTGTCACTGTGGGTCCTGAGAGGAGGGGGAAAGAGGTATTGAACAGATGGAATCAGTGTAACTGTGGTGCAATGGAAGTGTTCCACAAGATCATGCAATGAAGGTTATAGGACATGTTAAATTACACCAAAAATGATAAAAGTCTATAGGCTAAAACCATAATGTAAAACATAAGATAATTAATATTTAGAAAATTGTATAGTCTAAAATATAAACCATAATGTAAACCCAAATGGAACCGTGTTTGAAAGCTATTGTTTTAATATCTGTACATCAGCTGCAGCAAATATAATATGAACATGTAAAAAGATCATTGCTGGAGAAGTGACAAAGGGTTTGATGCTGGATATATGGGAGTACCATATATTGTATATGTGAATTATTGTGATCTAAAACTTTTGTCAAGACAAACTTAACAAGTAGAAAAAAAAGAAAGGATGTAGACATTGAGGAATAAATGGAAGAAATTTCCTTGCCATTGTAAGTACAGGGCAAAACCTATAGCAGCAATGAAAGGCAAAACGTCAAAAACAAAGCTTTCTCGTTTTTTCATTTATTGATATCCCAACTTATTTTACTTTATTTAATTTTTCTAAATTAGTATGTATTCTATGTCTAACCTTTAAACCCATCACTGTATTCCATTTTACTGTAAAAGGAACCTGGCAATATATTAGGCTTCATTTTTAAAGAATTTTGGACCACAGAGAGGTTCAACTATGGCAGGGGAGGAACACGGGTGTGGGGTATTGTTGATAGGGGGCGCATGGTTGGAAGGGAGTTCTCCAGGGCATGTATACAGGGTACATTAAAATGTTTGGATAGTTTCATAGTGGTTTCAGTTAAAAATGACAACTGAGGAAGTGCTGAGTTCCTAGCCAGAGGAGCTCTATCACATTCCTCAATGGAACATCAACAATCCCCCAAGTGCAATGGCAAAGATCAATAAAGACAGATGGTCCAACAATGAGCCCTTAATACTGATGGCTATGATTATGAGCCTGTGTGCCTGAATTTTGAAGTAGGCTTAGAGGTGCAGGAGTTACCTCCCGACAGCCTCCATGTGGCCACTCTAAGCCAAACTCAGCATGTAAATGTGTTGCCTTCCCCCCAGCATGGGACATGACTCCTGGGGATGAGCCTCCCTAGTGCCGAGGGATTACTACCAAGCACCAGCTGATGATGTAACTAGAAAAAGACCTTGAATAAAGGGTTAACTCAGACCAGCAGAATATCTCAGCATACATGTAATATCAGGAGTTAAAAACTGCTCTGTGGCTTTGGATAAAAGGGGGAAATGGAAAGGACAAATGAGTTTATATGGCTATAAGTCTCGAAATAAGATTTGGGAGGTCATCAGAGGGGTAATGCTTAGGCATGCCTCAGCAGGGTACCAGAGACAGCCATAGTAGATAGAAACCCAGGTACTGGTTCTCCTGAGGGCTACAGGGACCCATGTGTTCTATGGTCATGGTAGATGGCTCTGGAGTTCAGTGCCATGTCAGTTGGCCCTACTTTGGATTTTGTATTCCTGAGTGTGATGGAGTTGGACTCAGATATGACTGCTCTACACATCCCTCTTCTGTTACTTTTACCAGACCTGTGGTTGGCTCTGGGGTTGGTGTATACTCAGGAGACCTGAATCTCTGGACTGTCCATGTAACAGCCAGGCCCTGAACATCAGCAGACTTGCAACTCCTACCCTCTGATTTATTGGGCTTACCCTGGCTAGCTAGCAGGGAGGTGAAGAAGGTCAACCACCACACCAGGGAGCCAAGAGTGCCTACAACCGCAAGCAGGAGAATTGCATTCATCATCCATGTGGAATCTAAGCCCCCTCTTGATATAGAGGGGGAATGGACATAACCATCCCAGGGTCCACAGGCTGGAGGAATCGACTATGGATTAGACTGGACTTACTGTTATTCTGCTATGGAACTATTGTGATTAGTAATGGAACAAACTGTAGCATTGATGTGGAGAAAGTGGCCCCAGTAGTTGCTGAGGGTAGGGAGATGGAAGCAGAGATATGATGTAGGGGTATTTTCAGGACTTGGAGTTGTCTTGGGTGGTACTGCAGGGACAGATGCTAGACATTGTATGTCCTGCCATGGCCCACTGGGTGGACTGGGGGAGAGTGTAAACTACAGTGTAAACCACTATCCATGTGATACAGCAGTGCTCCAAAATGTATTCACCAAATGCAATGAATGTGCCATGATGATGAAAGAGGTTGTTGATGTGGGAGGAGTGGGGTGAGGGGGGTGGGAAGTATATGGAGACCTCATATTTTTTAATGTAACATTTAAAAAAAAGAAGGGAAAAATATAAAGGGCACCATCAAGATAGTAAAAAGACAACAATTGGAATGGAAGAAAATATCTTTCATATATCTGAAAAGGGCATTGAATATACCCAGGGAAGTCCTTAACTAAGTATGGAAGCCTGGATAAATGCTCCATTTTCTCTTGCAAGTGGACCCCTCTCAGGGGCATTCCTTATAGTTCCTCGGATTGTTCTCACAAATACTGGGCTCATTCTTACAAAGAATGAACTCACAACCCAATTATGATAGGTTCAATAACTCACCCATAGACTAGCTTTTCTCTGTCCATTTTATTCTTTCCAATACATTCTCTCTTATTCTCTGGGAACACTTCCTAAAATTATACCACCTGCATGCAAGTAATGTGAGTCTGAAAAAATGTAAGGTCTTATCACTCTAAGTAATCACTGACTGCACATCTTTCTGCAGCAGAAGCCAGACTCCTTACAATAGCCTTCAATGCTCCACATGACCTGTCTCCATTTAACTCTTCTGTTACTTTCCTTTTGCTTATTCTGCTCCAGCCACACTAGCCTCCTTGATTTTCAATGAACAAGTCTGGAATAAACCTGCCTCAGGGTATCTGCATTATGGACACCCTTGGCCTGAAATATTCTTTGTCAGATCTCTACATGACTTGGTCTCTCATTTGATGAAAAGTTGTTGCCAAGGTTTTCGGGACTTGGAGTTGTCCTGGGTGGTGCTTCACGGACAACTACGGGACATTGTAGATCCCCCCAGGGCCCACTGGATGGAACGTCGGAGAGTGTGGGCTATGATGTGGACCATTGATTATGGGGTGCAGCGATGCCCAGAGATGTACTTACCAGGTGCAATGGATGTGTCATGATGATGGGAGAGAGTGTTGCTGTGGGGGGAGTAGGGGGTGGGGGGTGGTGGGGTTGAATGGGACCTCATATTTTTTTAATGTAATATTTTTTAAAAAAATGAATTTAAAAAATATCTCTTGAATACTCCTTCCAAAAAAAGAAAAAAGAAAAGTTGTTACAGGGAAACAAATCTGAACTTTTGCTTTAAATGATATCTGTTTTTCCAAACACAGCTCCATGTTCCTTATGCAGTTATAATTTTCAAAAAACAATGATTAACTTATAACATAATGTAATGCACTTGAAGTGTATTGTTGGTCTCTCCTCACCAGAAGGTGTGCTACATGAGGGCAGAGATTTTTGTCTATTTCATTTACTCCTATCTATTTTGTTCACTGCTGGTTAGAAGACCGTGTGCTGCAGAGTAGATACTCAATTAATGACTGATGAATGTGCAAATACTTTGTGTGCAGAAATGCATGCTGTTGCAATCACTTTGGATGACAATGGAGCAGGTTTATCAAAATGATAAATGCATTTAACCTCTGACCAAGTAATCTCCCTTATACCATTTTATGGTTTCAACTGTCCCCCGACACATAAATTATTTGTATATAAGCATACTCATTATAAATAACTTATTTGCCTTCCAAGCAAAGTTGATTAATCTAATGTATGTTTACATATGGGATACTATGTAGGTGTAAAAAGAATGATGAAACTCAGTAAAGTACCAACAGGGCAAAGTATACAGAATATATGGTTATGTGAAATAAACACAGTGCAGAACATGTGTTCTGAGAGTAGGTAAACTGTTAATTTAGAATGGAGAGAAGGGAGAAGATGCAATATGATATCAGAGTAGCTCAGGCAGGGCACAGTTCTCTTGAACAACAGGGAAAAAGGAGTAGAAGTAATCCAAGGGAGCCACTTTGGGGACCTGGAGACCAGGAGAGTGCTACAGGCATCCTCTAGAAGGAATTGGGGATGGAGAGATGGAGAGACCAAAAGGAAAACCATGAGTTGATGCTCCAGCAGCCAAAATGTGCCCATCTTCCACCCCAAGGCAAACAGCTTTGGTAAAACGTGTCACTGAGCAGCCAACAAAGAGGGGAAGGGACATATTCCTAACTGTGTAGAGGGGAGGTGTGACTGAGGGCTGTGGTTTCTCTTCTGCAAATGTAGCTATTATAACTTTTTTTGTCTTTATTTATTTTTTTAATATTATATTCAAAAAATATGAGGTCCCCATATACCCCCAACCCCCTCACCCCACTCCTCCCCCCATAGCAACAATCTCGTCCATCTTCATGAGACATTCATTGCATTTGGTGAATACATCTCTGAGCACCACTGCACCTCATAGTCAGTGGTCCACATCATAGCCCACACTCTCCCACTTTCCACCCAGTGGGCCATGGAAGGACATACAATGTCTGGTAGCTGTCCGTCCAGCATCACCCAGGATAACTCCAAGTCCTGAAGACGCCTCCATATCTCATCTCTTCCTCCCATTCCCCACACCTAGCAGCCACCGTGGCCACTTTTTCCACACAAATGCCACATTTTCTCGATTATTAACCACAATAGTTCATGAATAGAATATCATTAAGTCCACTCTAATCCTTACTGTAGTCCTCCTTCCTGTGGACCTTGGCTTGGTTGTGTCCATTCCACATCTATGTCAAGAGGGGGCTTAGATTCCACATGGATGCTGGATGCAATCCTCCTGCTCAGTTGTAGGCACTCTTGGCTCCATGATGTGGTGGTTGACCTTCTTCAACTCCATGTTAGCTGAGTGGGGTAAGTCCAATAAATCAGAGTATAGGAGCTGAAGATTGTTGAGGGTCAGGACCTGGCTATCATATGGTCAGTCCAGAGATTCAGATCCCCTGGGTATATATTAAACCCCAGCACCAACTACAGCTCTGGTAAAAGTAACAGGAGAGGCTTGTGAAAAAAGATCACATCTGAGTCCAGCTCCATCACATAAAAACACAAACTTCAAAGAAGGGCCAACTGGACTAAGGAGAAGATGGTGGCTGAGTGAGCTTGCCTGGTAATGTCTCTGCAGGGGGCGGCTGGGCAGCGTTGAAGGCTCTTTGGGACCACGCTGTTTCGGGGATTTTTGCTGGTTGGAAGGTGTCTGGACGTCAATTTGGTGGTAAGGTAACAGAGAGGATACGTCTATAATATATAAACGGAGGTCCCAGCTGGGCGCGGGAAGTTCCCTCCTTGGGTGGGCAGAGCCGCGGTATCGGGGGCTGCTGCAGCTCGGGGAGCCTCCACGGCCAGGGTTTTTTTTTTTTTTTTTTTCCTTTTTCTGGAGGCTTTGCGGTGCTGAGGAATTCGCGGATACTGGGCCGGCTGGTGAGGGGTTGATGGGACAAGACTCCTTTGCAGATCGATTTGGGGAGACAGACGGTGTTTTGTTGTGAAGCGGAGGACGTTTTGGTAGCCAGACAGGGGGGGTTGCGCTTCCGCCTGGGGCTCCATCCCCACAGGTCCGGCTGCCGATCTGCAACGGAATTGGATTTCTGGCAATAAGGGGACACAATTGGGAGACTGTTGTAGGGTGCAGTGAGGGAGGGGGACACGTCTGGAAGCCGATTGGGGAATATTTTGCAAAGTTTGGGGTTTCCGGTCTCGGAGTCTGTTTTCGCGTTTCCAGCTGAAGCCCAGCCCACCCGGCGGGGCTTGGGATCTGGGTCATTGAACTGGCTGTGGTGTAGAGGCGCCCTCAAGTGGCCATTGCATGGGAGCACATGGAGGGAGCTGTCCAAAAGCTGAAACCCTGAGGAGTAGGTGAATTGCAGGGATCAGACATTTAATATAGAGTTTGCGGACCTGGCTTCCCCCACGGGGCTGGCACCCAGCTACAGGGATCCCTGAGGGCTGTGTTGCACTGCGGGGCTCCTAAGCTTCCTGTGGACCAGATTTGAGGTTGCCAGGTCTAGGTCCCCTGGACTCTGGCGGTCCACACCCCAGACTCACACCTCTTGAGTCTTCAGTGTCTCAGACTTTCCACCCCTGAATCCATCACGCCCTGGGGTCTACCTGGGGTCCTTGAGTGCCCTGGACCTTAACGTTTGCGTTTTATCTTTATTGGTTTGTATTGTTTTGTTTTTTATTTTCACTTTATCTTATTTTTTACTCTTTTTGATGCCCTGATTGCTAATATTGCATTATCCCCTAGTCTTTTCTCCTAGCATGTCCCCCAAAGTCCTTTTTTTAATACAGTTATTTAGGGGTTTTTTTCGTTGTTGTTTTAGATAGTGTTGCAATTGTGACACGTGTATACCTGTATCTCTCTTCCCCCTATCTGTTCCCCACCGTTTGCCCATCCTCTTTTTCTTTCTTCCTTTCTTCTTGTCTTTCTTTTTTTCTTTATTATAATTAGTTTTTCTTTTTCGGTTTTCTCTTTCCCTCTTGTCCCTCATTTTCCACTTATTTTATTTTAATTCAAGTATACAATAGGTGCTACAGGGAACACCTCACATTTGCTGGGTTTTCCCATCCTCCACTGCCTCATTTCTGTGTGAACTGATTTAGGCTACCTACACTATCCCCCTTCCCCTGCATCTTGATATCCACTATCATCTACTGTCTCTCCTATATTCCACCCCCCACCTCCCGTTCTTTGATCCACAAAGTGTCTAACTCTTAATTTCTAATACCTTTGTTCTGTTTTCTGTCTGGTATCCACTCTTGAAAGTATTACCTTTCTTTTCTTTTTCCCTCTCTCACGAAAACAATAGCTTTGTAGTGCATACCATATTCCTCCCATATTCAGTCATCTACCTCATAAAAGGTACTCTACCTACAGCTATAACTCTACACAATCTACATGAATCTAACCTCCATCCTCCCAGATTTCATATTCTTGCTTTGTTAACATATATCACCAATACAATTCTACACTTTTTCCTTGCTTACACAATTGCCTTTCCCTGGCACTAATACTTTCCTTTAAAGTGAACTTAACCAGCAACAAGAAATTAGAATAAGAAGAACAAAGTGACAAAAAGAAGATATAACACACAAAAATAACAGCTAATTAATCTACAAGACTAGACAAAGAAGCTAAGGAACTGATTACACCCGTCAAGATAAAAGGATGACCAGAAAGCAACAAAAATTGACAAACCAAATCAGTAATCAGGAAAACATGGCTGAATCCAATCAACAAACTAAAAATCAGGAAGGGGAGCAGAACTTCGCACAAGCAATGAAAGATCTCACAACATTTGTCACCAACAAATTTGATGAAGTAATGAAAGAGGTTAACAACATGAAGACAACACTGGGAGGGGAAATTGCAGACATACGCAAAAACATAACAGACATGATGGGAATGAACACCACAGTTCAAGAAATCAAAAATACACTTGCAGCAAATATCAACAGACTAGAAGAGGCAGAGCAGAGAATTAGTGATGTGGAAGACAGTACATCAGAAATCAAACAGATAGTAGAAGGGGTCGATAAAAAGATAGAAAAAATCCAGCTAGGATTTAGGGACCTGAATGACAACGCAAAACGCTCAAATATACGTATTATAGGTATTCCAGAAGGAGAAGAGAAGGGAAAGGGGTCAGAAGGAGTGTTGCAGGAAATAATGGCTGGAAACTTCCCAAATCTACTGAAAGAGACAGACGTACATATCCAAGAAGCACAGCGCACTCCACTGGTCATAAACCCCAACAGGCCCACCCCAAGACATATACTCGTCAAATTATCCAATGCTCAACACAAAGAGAAAATCCTAAAAGCAGCAAGAGAAAAGAAAACCATCACATACAAGGGAAGCTCTATAAGATTAAGTGCTGATTTCTCTTCTGAAACCATGGAGGCAAGGAGGCAGTGGTATGATATAGTCAAGGTACTAAAGGAAAAAAATTTCCAACCAAGAATACTCTATCCAGCTAAACTAGCATTCAAACATGATGGAGAGTTCAAAATATTCGCAGACAAACAGAAACTGAAAGAGTATACCAACAAGAAACCTCCCCTTCAAGAAATTCTAAAGGGAGTTCTGCAGGAAGAAAGGAAAAAACAGGAAAGGCAGAGTTGGAGGAGAGTATAAGACCAACAACAACAACAAAAAAGACAAAAATATATATATACAAACAAAATATGACAAACACAAATCCAATCAAAATATGGCTAACACAAATAATTCCTTGATAGTAATAACACTGAATGTCAACGGATTAAACTCACCTATCAAAAGATTCAGACTGGGACATTGGATAAGGAAATATGACCCATCCGTATGCTGTCTACAAGAGACACATCTTAGACCCAGAGACGCATGGAGATTGAAAGTGAATGGCTGGAAAACAATCATACAAGCTAACAATAACCAAAAAAAGGCAGGAGTAGCTATATTAATATCAGACAAAATAGACTTTAAATGTGAAACAATTGTGAGAGACAAAGAAGGATACTACATTTTAGTGAAAGGGAAAATCTGTCAAGAAGATCGAACAATCATAAATATCTATGCCCCTAACAAGGGTGCCTCTAAATACGTCAGGCAAACGCTGGAAAAACTAAGTGAAAGAATAGATACATCTACAATTATAGTGGGGGATTTTAATACACCACTATCAACTCTGGACAGAACATCTCAAAAGAGAATCACCAAAGAAACAAAACATCTGAATAGTATATTAGAGGAGCTGGATCTAATAGACATATATAGATTGCTACACCCAAACACAGCAGGATATACATTTTTCTCAAGCGCACATGGATCATTCTCCAAGATAGATCATATGCTAGGCCACAAAGAAAGGCTGAACGAATTCAGAAAGATTGAAATCATACAAAACATTATCTCTGACCACAGTGGAGTCAAGCTGGAGATTTGCAAGGGACAGAAGCCCAGATTTCACACCACGATTTGGAAATTAAACAGCACACTCTTAGAGAAACAGTGGGTCAAAGAGGAAATCTCAAAAGAAATCAATGACTACCTTGAAACAAATGATAACGATAACACAACATACCAAAATGTATGGGATGCAGCAAAAGCAGTACTGAGAGGGAAGTTTATAGCCATAAATTCATAAATCAAAAAAGAAGAAAGAGCAAAAATTGAAGAACTAACTGCACATTTGAAGGAATTAGAAAAACAACAACAAAGTAACCCAACAGGAAGAAGAAGGAAGGAAATAACAAAGATAAGAGCAGAACTAAATGAAATAGAAAATAAGAAAGCACTTGAACAGATAAACAAGACCAAGAGCTGGTTTTTTGAGAAGATTAACAAAATTGACAAACCTTTAGTGACACTAACAAAGAAAAAAAGAGAGAAGATGCAAATACACAAAATAAGAAATGAGAAAGGCAATATCACCACTGACCCCACAGAAATAAAGACTATCATAAGAGGATATTTTGAAAAACTATATTCCAACAAAAATGACAATCTAGAGGAAATGGACAAATTCCTAGAAACACATAAGCAGCCCATATTGACAAAAGAAGAAATTGATGATCTTAACAAACCAATCTCAAGCAGAGAGATAGAATCAGTTATTAAAAATCTCCCAACTAAGAAGAGCCCAGGGCCAGATGGCTTCACAGGTGAATTCTACAAAACATTCCGGAAAGAACTGACACCAATCCTGCTGAAACTATTCCAAAAAATCGAAACAGAAAGAACATTACCCAACTCCTTCTATGATGCCAGCATTACCCTAGTACCAAAGCCAAACAAAGACATCACAAGAAAGGAAAATTACAGACCAATTTCTCTAATGAACCTAGACGCAAAAATACTTAACAAAATACTTGCTAATCATATTCAACAACACATTAAACGAATTATACACCACGACCAAGTGGGATTCATCCCAGGTATGCAAGGATGGTTCAACATAAGAAAATCAATCAACGTAATACACCATATAAACAGATTGAAGGAAAAAAATCACATGATTATATCTATTGATGCAGAAAAAGCATTTGACAAAATACAGCACCCTTTCTTGATAAAAACACTCCAAAAGATTGGAATACAAGGAAATTTTTTGAACATGATAAAGAGTATATATGAAAAACCTAAAGCCAATATTGTGTACAATGGAGAAATTCTAGACTCCTTCCCTCTAAACTCAGGAACAAGACAAGGATGCCCACTGTCTCCACTCCTATTTAACATTGTCTTAGAAGTACTTGCTCGAGCACTGAGGCAAGAGCCAGAAATAAAAGGCATTCAAATTGGAAAGGAAGAAGTCAAAATGTCATTATTTGCAGATGACATGATCCTATACATAGAAAACCCTGAGAGATCTACAACAAAGATTCTAGAACTCATAAATGAGTTTAGTAAAGTTGCAGTTTATAAGATCAATGCGCAAAAATCAGTAGCATTTCTGTACACCAATAATGAGCAAGATCAGGAGGAAATCAAGAAACAAATACCATTCACAATAGTAAATAAAAAAATCAAATACTTAGGAATAAATTTAACTAAAGAAGTAAAGAACTTACACACCGAGAACTATACAAGATTGTTCAAGGAAATCAAAGAAGACCTAAATAAATGGAAGACTATTCCTTGTTCATGGATAGGAAGGCTGAACATTATTAAGATGTCTATCCTACCAAAACTGATCTACACATTCAATGCAATCCCAATAAAAATCAACACAGCCTTCTTTAAGGAACTAGAAAAACTAACTATGAAATTTATTTGGAAAGGAAAGAGACCCCGAATAGCCAAAGACATACTGAAAAAGAAAAACGAAATTGGAGGAATCACACTACCTGACTTCAAAACATACTACAAAGCTACGGTGGTGAAAACAGCATGGTATTGGCATAAGAAGAGACACATAGACCAATGGAATCGAATTGAGAGCTCTGATATAGAACCTCACATATATAGCCACATAATATTCGATAAAGCCACCAAACCCTCTCAACTGGGAGAGAGTGGCCTATTCAACAAATGGTGTCTGGAGAACTGGATAGCCATATGTAGAAGAATGAAAGAGGATTACCATCTCACACCTTATACAAAGATCAACTCAAGATGGATCAAAGACCTAAATATAAGAGCCAAGACCATAAAAACCTTAGAAAGCAGTGTAGGGAAACATCTACAGAACCTTGTAATAGGTAATGGATTTATGAATATCTCACCAAAAGCACGAGCAGCAAAAGAACTGATAGATAAATGGGACTTCCTCAAAATTAAAGCCTTTTGCACCTCAAAGGAATTTGTCAAGAAAGTAAAAAGGGAGCCCACACAGTGGGAGAAAATATTTGGCAACCATATATCTGATAAGAAACTTATAACTTGCATATATAAAGAACTCCTATATCTTGAAAATAAAAAGATAAACAACCCATTTAAAAAATGGGAAAAAGACTTAAACAGACACTTCTCCAAAGAAGAAATACAAATGGCAAAAAAGCACATGAAAAAATGTTCCAAATCTCTAGCTATCAGGGAAATGCAAATCAAAACCACAATGAGATACCATCTTACACCCATAAGATTGGCAGCTATGAAAAAAACAGAAGAATACAAGTGCTGGAGAGGATGTGAAGAAAGGGGAACACTCATCCACTGCTGGTGGGAATGCAGAAGGATCCAACCATTCTGGAGGACAGTATGGCGGTTTCTCAAAAAACTAGCCATAGATTTGCCATATGACCCAGCAATACCACTGCTGGGTATATACCCAGCAGAACTGAAAATAAAGACGCAAACCGATATATGTACACCAATGTTCATAGCAGCATTGTTCACTATTGCCAAAAGTTGGAATCAACCCAAATGCCCATCAACAGATGAGTGGATCAATAAAATGTGGTATATACACACAATGGAATACTACTCGGCTGTAAGAACAAACACACTACAAACACATGTGATAACATGGATGAATTTTGAGAACCTTATGTTGAGTGAAGCAACCCAGACATTAAAGGACAAATACTACATGACCTCAATGATTTGAAATAACCAAGCTGCCCTAGATAGCAAGAGACTGAACGATAGGCTTACAGGAAATTGGAGGGTGGAGGAAGGATGTGAGCCGATGTCTACAGGGGTGGAATTTAAGACGAGATGGTGGTAAGTATGAACACAAAGAAGAGATAAAAGGGGGGCAGGGGTTGCCTTTGGTTGGGGCTTTGCGGGTTTGAGGGAGGCTGGGGATGGGCGGATGGGTAACATTGCCCAAAAGTGGGGGGAGGGAGAGGTAGCATACGAACACAGGAGAGGGTCAGGTGATGGTGGAGAGTAAAATGCCGAGAAAATCATATCAAAATATAATAAAGAGGGTTACCTGTTTAGAATGCTCGGAGGGGAGGGTCTGATGCAGGACGGGCTCCTGGGGAATGTCTAAATGCTCATTCTGCCAGAGTGGGTGACACCATAGGGTAGAAACCCAAGTAGTGAGAGTGGGGGTGGACCCACATCCTGGGGAGGACTAATGCCATCAAATAGAGGGAACTATATCCCTCGAGAGAAAGGGTGGCTCCCAGGGCATTGGGGCAGTTGAGCAAGTTAGACCCTGAACGCTATTCCATCTATATCTGGAAGCGGCTCCTTGGGAAACGGAGGCTGGCTGTCACTGTGGGCACCAAGGTGGAAGGGAAAATGGATGTTAAATGTGTGTAACCAAGGTAAATGGGGGGTAAGAGAGGAGTTTCATGAGAGTACACAAGGATGGATATAAAACATGTAATATTACAGCATAACATATAGGAGATGACAGACTGATAATGTAAACCATAATGTAAAACATAGGATAACTAAGAATGTAAAAAACTGTGTATCCTAAAGTATGCACCACAATGTAAGCACAAATGTCACCTTGTTTGAAAGCTATTGTCTCAGACTCTGTACATTACGTTAAGTAAATATGATGTGAATAGGGTGTAAGAGTATCGCTGTGGAAGGGAAAGGTTTTGTGGTGGATGTATGGGAGTGCTGTATACTATATATATGCATTGCTGTGGTCTAGGGCTCCTGGGAAGAGAAGCTCAATAATTAGGGGGGGGGGAAGATAGGATGTAGAATTTTTTCCAAGTCAACACGTATTCTTTATATAACCTTTAAACCCATAGCTATATGCCATTTCCTAGTAAGGGACCCTGACATTATATTGGGCTTCAAATTTCAGGGAGTTCTGGACCACAGAGTGGTTCAACAAAGGCAATGGAGGAATACTGGTATGGGATACCATTGACAGGGGATATATGGCTGACAGGGAGCTGTACAGAACATATGTCCAGGGTGCATGGCAATGTTTGGATATACTCATAGTGGCAACAATTAAAAACCACAGCAGGGGGGGTATTGGGTTCCTGGCCAGTGGTGCTCTGTCGTGGTCCCTAGGGGAGCAGCGACAGTCTCCCAGGTGCAGCGGCGGGGACCGGGAGGGAGTGAGGGTTCAACAGTGAGCCCATAACGCTAATGACTATGCTTGGGAGCTGATAAGCCTAAAATAAGAACAAGGCCTAGAGCAGCATTGTGCCTGGGAATTTCCTCCTGTCAGCCTTCATGTTACTCAAATGTGGCCAGTCTCGAAGCCAAACTCAGCATGTAAATGCAATGCCTTCCCCCCAGCGTGGGACATGACACCCGGGGACGAGTCTCCCTGGCACCGAGGGACCACTATCAACTACCAACGGATGATGCAACTGGAAAATGACCTCATACGGAAGGTTCAACGCGGATCAGCGGAATATCCCTGTCTACATAAAATAACATGACTTTAAAATGCTGTTTGACCTAATGTAAGGGGGAAATGGAAAGGAGAAATGAGTTTATATGGCTACGAGTCTCTAAAAAAGAGTCTGGAGGCTGTCAGAAGGATTGCCCTTATGCACAACTGAGCAGAGTCAGAGAGACAGATAAAGCAGATACAACCCCCAGATATCGGTTCCTTCGAGAGCTAAAGAGACCCATGGGAGTTATGGTCATGGCCGATGGGGTTAACTACCAGGTCAGATGGCCCGTCTTTGGAACTGGTGTTTATGTGTGACGAATCTGGACTCAGATGGGATCCCTCTTCATAAGACTTTCATGCTAATGTGCTGGAGGTGCAGTTAGTGTCAGGGTTTAAGATATATTTAGGGGATTTGAATCTCTGGACTGACAATGTGATAGCCAGGTCCTGAGCCTCAACAGACTCCAGCACCTACAATCTGACTTATTGGGCTCACCATACTCAGCTAAGATGGAGTTGAAGAAGGACAACCACCACACCATGGAGCCTAGAGTGATTACAACTGAAAGTGGGAGGATTGCATCCAGCATCCATGTGGAATCTGAGCCTCCTCTTGACATAGAGGTGCAATGGACACAACCAATCCAATGTCCACATAGAAGAGGTGGCATTGGATTGGGAAAAGTGGACATGATGGCTGATGGGTATGGGGAAAGGCAGGAAGAGATGAGAGGTGGAGGCGTCTTTGGGACATGGAGCTGCCCTGGATGGTGCTTCAGGGGCAATCACCGGACATTGTAAATCCTCACAGGGCCCACTGGATGGAATGGGGGAGAGTGTGGACCATGGTGTGAACCGTTGACCATGGGGTGTGGGGGTGCCCAAAGATATACCTGCCAAATGCAATGGCTGTGTCATGATGATGGGAGGGAGTGTTGCTGAGGGGGGGGGGGGAGAGGAGGGGTGGGGGAGGTAGGGTTCAATGGGACCTCATATATATATATTTTTAATGTAATATTATTACAAAGTAAATAAAATTAAATTAAAAAAAAAAAAAGAAGGGCCAACTGACATGGCACTGAACTCCATCTACCATGACCACAGAATCTGTGGGTCTCTGTAGCCCTCAAAGGAACAAATACCCAGGGTTGTATCTACTTTATCTGTCTCTGGGACTCTACTGAGGTGTGCATAAGGGCAACCCCTCTGATAACCTCCTGGCTCTTTTTGGAGACTCATAGCCATATAAACTCATTTGTCCTTTCCATTTCCCCCTTGATTCAGGTCAAAAAGCATTTTTAACTCCTGGTATTATATGTAGACTGAGATATTCTGCTGGTCCAAGTTAACCCTTTTATTCAAGGTCATTTTCTAGTTACATCATCAGCTGGTACTTGGTAGTAATCCCTCAGTGCCAGGGAGGCTCACCCCTGGGAGTCATGTCCCATGCTGGGGGAAAGGCAATGCATTTACATGCTGAGTTTGGCTTTGAGACTGACCACATTTGAGCAACACGGAGGCTCTCAGGAGGTAACTCTTAGGCACCCTTGAGCTCTGGGCCTTGTTCTTATTTCAGGTTCACAGGCTCACAAGGATAGTCATTAGTATCAAGGGCTCATTGTTGGACCTTCATTCTTTTTTAGTCTTTGCCATTGTGCTTGGGGGATTGTTGCTGTTCCTTTATGGACTGTGATAGAGCTCCCCTGGCTAGGAACTCAGCACTCCCTCAGTTGTTTTTATTTGTCCCAATATGAAAATATCCAAACATTTTTATGTATTCTGGATATATGCCTTGTAGAACTCCTTGCCAACCATGTGTCCCCTGTCAATAACATCCCACACCAGTATTCCTCTGCTGCCATTGTTGAACCTCTCTGTGATCCAAAACTTCTTCAAAAGTGAAGTCCAATATATTGCCAGGCTCCATTAATAGTAAAATGGAATATAGTGATGAGTTTAAAGGTTAGATATAGAATACATATTAATTTGGAAAAATTACAGTAAAAATAAATTGGGGTATCAAAAAATTTAAAAATGCAAAAGCTTTGTTTTTAATGTTTTGCCTTCCATCACTGCAGTAAGTGTTGCCCTGTATACAAATTGGCAAGGCAACTACTTCCGTCTTTTCCTCAGTGTCTATGTCCTATCTTTTTCTTTTCTTTTTTCTAATTATTAAGCTTATCTTCACAAGAGTCTTAGATCACAGTAATTCATATATACAATATACAATACTCTACATATCCAACATAAAACCTTTTACCTTCCACATCAATAATCTTTTTACATATTCATACTGTATTTACTGAAACTGATGTACAGATACTGAGACAATAACTTTCAAACAAGGTAACATTTGTGTTTACATTGTGGTTTATATTTTAGACTATACAATTTTCTAAATTTTTTGTTATCTTATGTTTGACAGTATGATTTACATTTTAGCCTATCAGCCCCTATATATTTTTGGTGTAATTTTACATGTCTTCTATCCATCCTTGTGTCCTCTTGTGGAACACTTCTATTGCCCAGTTACATTGGTTCTGTCTGTTCAATACCTCTTTCCCCCTCCCCTTAGGGCCCACAGTGACCATCAGTCTTCATTGTTTGAAGGGTCATGTTCAGAGATACTTGCAACAGTGTTGAGAGCTTGACATGCTCAACTGCCTTAATGCACTGGGAGCCACCATTTCTCCTGAGAGATACAGTTCCCTCTATTTGCTTCTTTGCAGTAGCAATTATAAGGTGCACTCACTCAGACGCCATCTTGCTCTGCCTCCTTATTATAACTTGAATAGCTGGTTCAGAAGAGTTAGTGGAAACTGGATTCATCTTCATGGAGGGTGTGCCGAGAAACGCCATCTGCTGGCCAGCTGGGAAAGTTAAGGAAGACAGGTTTGTTTTTTTCCCAGAGACTATAGATCTGATCTATGCCCAGTTAGTAGCACCCTGCCCCTGTTTTTATAACTTAAACAAGGCAATCTTAAAATTTTAGGAAAGTATTAAGTCAATTATCAAATAAGGCTGTGGAATAAAATCACTAGGCAAGAGAGAGTAAGCGATCAACAGAGTAAAATCACCAACACAATCAGATGCTTATATCAACAAAAGTTAACACATCATACTAAGAAACAGAAAGATATGGTGAACCAAAGGAACAAGCCAAGAATCTGGACAGGACACAGGATTTAATAGAACTAATTTAATGCTGGTCACACAAACCTCCTTAATCAATTTAAGGAGATGAAGGAGACTATGACTAAAGAGATATAGAACATTAAGATGATACTGTGTGATCATAAAGAACAATTTGAAAGCTTGCAAAAAAAGTAACAGAGCTTATGGGAATTAAAGACAGTGGATGAGATAAAAATGCATTAGAGGTAGATAACAGCAGATTTGAAATGGTAGAAGAATGAATAAATGAAATTTGGGGCAGTGTATTTGAAATTCAAAAGATAGAACAGATAGAAAAAAGAACAGGGTCTCAGGGAATTGAAGAACAGCATGAAACACACAAACATACATGCTATAGGCATCTCAGAAGGAGAAGAAATCAGAAAAGAGGTAAAAGGAACATTTGAGGAAATACTGGTTGAAAATTTCCCACCCTTATGAAAGACAGAAATATCAATATTCAATATGGCCAGCATAACTCCAAACAGAAAGAATCCAAATAGACCTACCTACTCTGAGACATCCACTATTCAGTGCGACGGCTTGCTCAGTCGGTAGAGGTGGGGTCTGGCTGCAGACGAGGGGTCGGTCCAGCTCTGGAGGAGGGGTCGGTCCTGCTTGGGACGAGGGGTCAGTCCCACTTGGGACGAGGGGTCGGTCCGGCAGCAGACGAGGGATCGGTCTCACAAGGGGTTGCACGGTTCGGCTGATGGGGTCGCCCGGCGAAGCCGGCAACGAAGGGGTCGCCCGGAGAAGCAGGCGACAAACTGGGGACAAGGGAGTCCAGGCCCTTGTCGGGGGCTCTCAGGACTGGAGGGCGCACGGCAGAAAAACTACTGCGGAGACAAGGTAAACACGCAAGTCCACTTTATTGAGGGAGAGGCAACAGTTTTATAGGGGCTGGGGAAGGCTGATTGGTCGAAGCCATGCCCTGTTCTGATTGGTTGCCGGAGAAAGGTCAGTGGGCGGTACTGGACAGGGGAGGGGTGGTGATTAGGGATTGGCTGTCGCTGTTGCTGGGGGAAGTGGCAGGGTTTAGGGATTGGTGGCTGCTGTTGCTGGGGTGGAGGGCAGACTGGATTTTTCCGCCCACGCCTCTGGCTGTTGCTGCTGTCGGGGGAGGGGAAAAGGGCAGACTGGATTTTTCCACCCACGCCTGGCTGTTGCTGCTGTCGGGGGAGGGGAAAAGGGCAGACTGGAATTTTCCGCCCTGCGCCTGCGCAGGGAGAAAGAAGAAGAAGGGTGCCGCCCCACAGGCATCATGTGGCACCATCCGGGAGGAGGGGCGGCTGCCGAAGCATGGCTGCCGAGAAGGGGAGACCCAAGGGCACTCTGTGTCCATGCCGAGCTCCCTTCAGGGGTGGCGGTGAGTCCGACCAGCCACCCTATTATGGGGGCAGCAGCTTGGTGTGCCGCAGCTGCTCCCCCGCCAGGCCAGCAAACCACACTTCAGCCCGAGGGGTGACCGCAATTCAGAATGTCAAAGGCCAGTGATAAAGAGAAGATTCTGAGAGCAGAAAGAGAAAAGCAATGTTTACTTACAAGAGAGTCTCAGCAAGACTAAGTGCTAACCTCTCATCAAAAAACCATGGAGGTGAGCAGGTAGTGAAGTGGTATGATATATTTAAGGTATTGGAAGAGAAAAAATGCCAGTCAAGGATTTTTTGTCTGGCAAAACTATCCTTCAGAAATGAAAGCAAGTTTAAAGTCTTCACAGACAAACAAAAATAAAAACTGAGAGAGTTTGTTACCAAGAAACCAGAGCTACAAGAGATATTAAAAGGTGTGTTACAGGCTGAAAGGAAGAGACAAGGGCAAGAGGCATGGAGAAGAGTGTAGAAATGAAGAACACATAAGAAAAACTAAAAGAGTTAAAAGACTGATATTAATAAGATATGACAACAGGGATAAAATGGATGAAGTAAGTATTGCCTTTACATTAGTAACACTGAATGTTAATAGATAGAACTCCCAATTAAAAGCCATAGACTGATACAATGGATAAGAAACCATGAGCCATCTATTGTCTACAAGAGATCATCTTAGACACAAGGGCACAATCAGGCTGAAAGTGAAAGGTTGGAAAAAGATATACCACACAAATAGTAATTTAAAAAGAGCTGGAGTAGTGATACTCATGTCAGATAAATTAGATTTTAATCACAAAATATTATGAGATGAAGAAAGTCACTATATATTAATAAAAGGGACAACTCACAAAGAAGAAATAACAATAATAAATATTTATGCACCTAATATAGGTGCCCCAAAATACATGAGATACATACTGGCAGAAGTGAAGAGAGAAATAAATGTCTTCACAATAATAGTTGGAGACTTCAGCCCACCACTCTCAGCATCAGATAGAATATCTGGACAGAGGATTAATAAGGAAACTGAGAGCTTGAATAATGTGATAAATTAACTAGACCTAATGGATAGCTATAGAGCATTACACCCCAAAACAGCAGTATATACATTCTTCTCAAGCAGACATGGATCTTTCTCCAGGATAGACCATAGACATAAATCAGATCACAATAAATTTTAAAACATTGAAATTATACAAAGTGCTTTCTCTGATCATTCTGGAATAAAGTTGGAAATTAATAGTAGGTGGAAAGGAAAATTCAAAAATATATGGAGATTAAACAATACATTCTTAAGTAATCAGTGGGTCAAAGAAGAAACTGTAAGTGATATAAGTAAATATCTCAAGATGAATGAAAATGAGAGCACAACATATCAAAATATATGGCATACAGCAAAGGAAGGGCTGAGAGGGAAATGTATCACCCTCAGTGCTTACATAAAAAAAGAACAAAGAGCTAAAATCAAAGACCTTTGATTTTTTCACTTGGAGGAACCAGAAAAAGAATAACAAACTAATCCTAGACCAATCCAAAGAACTAATAAAGATTAGTGCAGAAATAAATAAAATAGAGGAAAGCAATAGAACTTAAAATTCATTCTTCAAGATCAATAAAATTGATAGACACTTAACTAGATTAACAAAGAAAAAAAGATGCAAATAAATAAATCAGAAATGAGAAGGGGGACATTATCACTGACTTAGCAGAAATAAAAGAGATCATAAGAGGATTCTATGAACAACTGTGTGTCAATAAACTGGACAACAATGATGAAATGGACAAATGCATGGAAACACATGAACAAACCACTGACACTGGAAGAAAGAGAAAATACCAACCAACCAATCACCAGTAAAGAAATTGAAACAGTCATGAAAAACCTCCCCAAAATGAAAAGCTGGTACCAGATGGCTTCACAGGTGAATTCTACCAATCATTTAAAGAAGACATAACAATTTTGTTCAAACTCCTCCAAAAAATTGAAGAGGAAGGAATGCTACCAAACTGATTTTATGAAGCTAACATCACCCTACTATAAAAGTCAAATAAAGATATTATGAAAAAAATTACAGACAAATTTCTCTAAGAAAATATAGATGCAAACATCTTCAACAAAATACTTGCTAACCAAAACCAAAAAACACATTGAAAGATTTATACATGATGGTCAAGTGGGCTTTATACCAGGTAGGCAACGGTGGTTCAACATAAGGAAATCCATCAGTGTAATACACCACATTAATAAATTGAAGAAAAGAATCACATGATCATCTCAATAGATGCAGAAAAGACATTTGACAAAATGCAACATTCTTTTTTAAAAAAGATTTATTTATTTATTTATTTCTCTCCCTTCCCCCACCCCAGTTATTTGTTCTCTGTGTCTATTTGCTGCATGTTCTTCTTTGTTTCTTCTTGTTGTCAGCAGCACGGGAATCTGTGTTTCTTTTTGTTGCGTCATCTTGTTGTGTCAACTCTCTGTGTATGTGGCACCATTCCTGGGCAGGCTGCACTTTCTTTCATGCTGGGCAGCTCTCCTTACAGGGCACACTCCTTGTGCGTGGGGCTCCCCTACATGGGGACAACCCTGCGTGGCATGGCACTCCTTGCATGCATCAGCACTGTGCATGGGCCAGCTCCACATGAGTCAAGGAGGCCCGGGGTTTGAACTGTGGTCCTCCCATGTGGTAGATGGACGCCCTAACCACTGGGCCAAGTCCGCATCCCCACAACATTCTTTCTTGATAAAAGCACTCCAAAAGATAGTAGTAGAAGGAACTCTTCTCAAATGACAAAGTGCATATATGAAAAACCCACAGTTAACATTGTACCTAATTGTGAAGAATGAAAGCTTTCCCACTGAAATCAGGATATGACAAAGATGCCCACTGCCTCCACTGTTATTCAATATTGTGTTAGAAGTCCTAGCTATAGCAATTAGGCAAGAAAAAGAATAAAAATGCATCAAATTGGAAGGGAAAAGTAAAACTTTCATTATTGGCTCTTGATATGATCCTATACTTAGACAATCCTGAAAAACCCACAGCAAACTACCAGAACTTATAGATGACTTAACCTAGGTGGTGGGATGCAAGATTAATATACAAAAATCAAGAGTGTTTTGGACAACCAGCAAGATGGTGACATAGTAAGGAGCTCCTATAGTCAACTCCTGCTATGTGGCAGTGATCACCCAGAGCTATCTGGAGCTAGCTAAAGCACCTCTTTGGGGGCTCCAGGAGACCAGAAGAGCATTCTGCAGCACCCTTGAAGGAGTGGAAGGGGGAGATTGCCAATCTGCAGAGAAGATTCATAAATAGAGCACTCCATGCCATGGAGGCCAGTGCCCATCCTCCACTGAGGGCACAAGCTGCCTCAGGAGCTGTTCCACAGCGGGAATTGAAAGGATCCACTTCCCAAAAAAAAGGGGGAGAAAGAGATAGTGGGCACCAACTTCAGCTACTGATGAGTAAATTTGGTGGGCTAAAGTATAATTCTAAGACAGCTAGTTTAACCCTCTCCAAGTCAGAAAGAGGCCAGCAGCCATCATCTTAACTCCACATTTGGCAGGAGGGGAAGTGAGTTGTACTGAAAATCACAGTGGTTTCTTTTCATCCAGATCAGATTGCGGCTCTAGCCTAGGTCCCAGCCCCACCTCGGGTGGAAAGGAAGCTGGGGGGGGGGGGCAGGAGGACCCTGAGCAGCCTCTCTGGGAAATTACTGGTCAAGCTGTGGAGGCCAGTGATTTTCCTACTTTGGCAGTGCAAGCTGCCCCTGGAGCTATTCTGTGGCTGGAATTTGAAGCTCCATTTCCCAAAACAGGAAAGGAAGAGATGATTGGCTACCAATTTCAGCTACTGATTAGTAAATTTGGATAGCTAAAGTATAACCCTAAGAACAGCTAAAGTTTGAAACCGTCCATGTAAGAGAGGCCAGTAACTGTCATTTTGTCCCCAGCATGAGGGGAAGCCCAGCTGACCAAAAATCACAGTGAAAGTAGGAACCAGTTTCTTCCACCCAGATTGGCCTGCAGCCCTAGCCTAGACTTCAGCCCCACCTCTGGCAAGGAGGAGGCTGGCAGGCCCTACACCAGCCTATCCAATTAACTGCAGGTACATTTAGCTGGCAGAGACTGGATAATTGGAAGCCTACCAGGGCAACTCGGTCATCTTGGACCCACACTGCATAGATTGCTGCCCATGCATGAAGCCCCATCCCCCCAGGCAGGGGAGAAAGGGGCATGAAGCTTCATCTGTCTCTATGGGCAATTACAATCTAGGCCTGCATTATTTGGATTATTCCACACAGCTGTGACTCTATCCCTAGCCATGGCAAAGGAGAAAGTTGGGAGAAGCTTCATTGGTTCCTGGGGTAATGAGGGTATCTTGAGCCTCCACAGCTTATAGCACCAACTATATCCTTGGTTCCTCCTGCACAACCAACAAGAGAGAAATGGCAGGAAGCCCTAAACAAGGAGAAAAGCTGCACCCAGAATAAATACTTTATAAGCCAGCTGCCAAGACACCAACAAAAAATTACAATCCTCACCAAGAAACAGGAAGATATGGCCCAGTTAAAGGAACAAGATAAGCCTCCAGGTAACATAAAGGAGTTGAGACTACTAATTATAGATGTTCAAACAAATCTCCTTAATAAATTCAATGAGATGGCTAAAGAGATTAAGCATATTAAGAAGACATTGGATGAGCACAAAAGAAGAGTTTGAAAGCATACATAGAAAAATAGCAGATCTTATGGGAATAAAGGTCTATTAAATGAAAAGTTTAAAAAATTGGAATCATATAATAGCAGATTTGAAGAGGCAGAAGAAAGGATTGGTGAGCTTGAAGAAAAGAACTCTGAAAGTGAACATGCAATTGAATAGATGAAGAAAAGAATGGAAAAAATTGAACAAGGTCTCAGGAAACTAAATGACAACAAAAGATGTGCAAACATATGTGTCATGGGTGTCCCAGAATGAGAGGAGAAAGGAAAGGGGGCAGAAGGAATATCTGAAGAAATAATGGTAGAAAATTCCCAACCCTATTGAAGGACATAGATATCCATGCCCAAGAAGCACAACATACTCCCATCCAAAAAATCTGAATAGACCATCTCCAAGACACATACTAATCAGAATGTCAAATGCCAAAAACAAAGAGAGAATTCTGAGAAGAGAAAGAGAAAAACAATGCATAACATATAAGGGATACCCAATAAGATTAAGTGCTGATTTCTCACCAGAAACCATGACTGCAAGTAAACAGTGGTATGATATATTTAAGATACTCCAAGAGAAAACTTTCCTACCATGAATCTTATATTCAGCAAGATTGTCTTTCAAAAATGAGGGTGATATTAGAATATTCACAGATAAACAGAAACTGAGAGAATTTCTAACCAAGGGACTGAATTTTAAGGAAATTCTAAAGTGTGTTCTAGAGTGTGAAAAAAAAAGACAGGAGAGAGATACCTAGAAGAGAGTCTAGAAATGAAGATTATATCAATAAAAGTAACTAGAAGTGTTAAAAGAGTGGCAAAAATAATATGACAGATAAAACTCAAGTAGTCAGGAATGAGCTTAATCAATGATGTAAGGCACTTGTATTTGGAGAACTGCAACTCAATGTTGGAAAAAATGAGGGGAGCCTGGATGACTGGAGGAGCATTCCATGCTCATGGATTGGAAGACTAAATATCGTTGGGATATCAGTTCTACTCAGATTGATGTGCAGATTTGGTGCCGTCCCAATAAAGATTCCACCAGCATTTAAAAAATTAAAAACACAATTATCAGGGTTATTTGGAGGGGTAAGGGGTCCTGAATAGCCAGAAACATCTTAGAAGGGAAAAGCAAACTCTAATCTCTAGACTTTAAATTATATTACCTAACTATAGTTGTGGAGACAGCATGGTGCTGGCATAAAGGCAGACACATAGACCAATGGAACTAGATTGATGGTTCAGAAGTGGACCCTCACATGAGTGATCAAGTGATTTTTGACTGGCCTGTCAGGCCCACGCAGCTTGGGCAGAATGGTCTGTTTGGTGGGTGGTGCTGGGGGAGCTGGATGTCCATGGCTGGGGGTGGGGGGTGGGGGCTGTCTCACACCTTATCCAGGAATTAACTCAAGATGGATCAAAGACCTAAAAATGGAAGCAAGAACTATGGGGTTTCTGGGGGAGATTGTAGGAAGATAGCTTTGAGACCTGGTGGTAGGTGGTGGATTCATAAAGGAGATAAGAGGAGGACTAAATGGACTACTGATGTTTAATGTATGTAGAAGTTTTAATTAGCTTTACTGTAAAAGTGTGGAAATGTATAGAGTGGATGGTAACACATAGTAACAGCTAGTGTATAAATGGGGATGTGGCTGAAAATGGTAGTCTAGGTATGTAAATGCCAATTGACAAAATGTTAGAGAATAATCTAGGAACTGAATAGCACAGTAAACCAAGAGATGGATGAGAATTGTGGTTGATGGTACAGATGCAAGAGAGTCCTTTGTTAGCTAGAGTAAATTTACATCACTGTTGTAGCATTGTGGGAATGTGGAAAAACATGGGAAAAATAAAACTGAACTGACCTATGGACTGTGGTTAGCACTAATAATATAATATTCCTGCATCTATGCCAAAGATGTACTGTGTTCCTAATGGGACAGTATGGAAAATGTGTGCCAAATGTATACTATGGACATGGTAACAATCAGGTGTTATTATATTATTTGTAATTAATGTTCTACCACCGTGTGGGGTGTTGATAGAGGGGTGTTGTTTGGGAATTCTGCACATGTGCATGATTGTTTTATAAGTTTACAACTTCTGTCATAAAAATATATTTAAAAAAATAATAGGGTGGATGGGGGAAATAAATAAAAAAAAGATAAGAACTATAATTAGTAGTAATATTTTGACAATATTCTTTCATAATTTGTAACAAATATCTCATGATAGTGCAAGGTGTTGGTGAGGGTTGATGTATGGGACCCCTGTATGATGTTATGCATGTTTGCTTTGTAACTGCACAACATTTACTATACACTTATTGTTTATATATGTTCATATATAAATGGTTTAAAGATAATAATAATGGGTTGGGGGAAAATACTTTGGTTAGTAATATTTTGACAATGCTCTTTAATCATTAGTTTAAAATATTTAACAATATTGAAAGGTATTAGTGGTAGGGTGAGGTATGAGAGTCCTGTGTTATGTTACATATGTTTGTTTTGTACATTCACATCTATTACTACACACTTTTTATTTATGTTTATGTATGCAAGATATATTTCAATAAATTTAAAAAAAATAGTGTTTCTATACACTATTAATGACCAATCTGAGGAGGAAGTTTGAAAAATCCCTTTTATAATAATGCCTAAAAGAATCAAGTATTTAGGAATAAATTTAGCCTAGGACATAAAGGACCTATATTGAGAAAACTATAAAAGATTGCTAAAAGAAACCAAAAATGATTGAAAGGAATGGAAGGTGATTCCATATTCATGCACTGGAAGAGTAAATAACTTTAAGATGTGAATTCTACCAAACTGATCTACAGATTTAATGCAATCCTGATAAAAATTCCAATAACCTTCTTTTCAGAACTGGAAAATCCAAGTATCAAAATTATCTGCAAGGATAAATGTCCCCTAATAGCCAAAAATATCTTTAAAAGAAGGACAAAGTTGGAGGACTCTCACTTCCAGACTTGAAAGCATATTGTCTAGGTACAGTGGTAAAAGGAGCATGTTACTGGCGTAAAGATAGACATATTGACCAATGGAATTAAATCAAGAGTTTGGAAATAGACCCTCATCTCTATGGCGAAGTCATTTTTGACAAGGCTGTCAAACCCACCCAGCTGAGTCAGAAAAGCCCGTTCAATAAATGGTGCTGGGAAAACTGGATATTCACATCTAAAAGAAAGGAAGAGGACCCTATCTCCCACATTATCCAAAAACTAATTCAAAATGGATCAAGGACCTAAATATAAAAATTAGAACTATAGAACACCTAGAAGAAAATGTAGGGAAATATCTTCAAGATCTTGTGGTAAGTGATGATTTCTTGGTCCTTACACCCAAAGTATAAGCAACAAAAGACAAAATAGATAAATGGGACTGCCTCAAAATTAAATTAAACACTTTTGTATTTCAAATCATTTTGAAAAGGTAGCCAACTCAATGGGGAAAAAGTCTTTGGAAACCACATATATGACAAGGGTTTGATTTCCATGTTATATAAAGAGATCACACAACAAAACAAGCAACCCAATTAAAAAATGGGCAAACTGTTTGAATAGACATTTTTCCAAATACAAATAGCCAAAAGGTATATGAATAGAGGCTTAACATCACTAGCTATTAGGGAAAAGCAGATCAAAACTGCCATGAGATAACATCTCATACCACACAGAATGGCCATTATTGGAAAAACAGCAAACTACAAGTGCTGGGGAGGATGTTGAGAAATAGGAAAATTCCTGCACTGTTGGTTGGAGTGTAAAATGGTGCAGCCTCTGTGGAAGACAATTTTATGGTTCCTCAGGCAACTAAATATAGAACTGCCAAATGATCCAGGAATCCCACTATTAGTAATATATTCTGAAGAACTGAAAGCAAGGACATGAGCAGATATTTGTGCACCAATATTTATAGCAGCATTATTCACAATTGGCAAAAGATGGAAACAACTTAAGTGTCCACCAACCAATGAATGGATAAACAAGATATGGTATACACTTACAATGGAATATTATTCAGCTGTAAGAAGAAATGAATTGGGGAAGTACATGGCAACAGGGAAGAACCTTGAGGGCATTATGTTGGGTGAAATAAGTCAGACACAAAAGATCAATTATTGCTTGTTCTCACTGATATGAACTAAATGCAGTGAGTAGACTTACAGAGTTGGACTATGGAGTAGTGGTTGGTTGGAAGCAGAATGTGGATTGAGAAAAGAAGCTGATGCTAGAAATATGGAGAATGTTTAAAAGGTCAATTGCAAATATGTCATAATGGAGGAGATAATGGTAGTACAACATAATGAGTGTAACAAACAGTGTTCCCCTTGGAGCTTTTTTCTCCCCCTCCCCAGTCCTCTCTTTCTCCCTTCTGAAAATGGATGCAAAACTCTTCCCAGTAGAAGGAGCAGAGTGGTGGCCATTTTCAAAGGCAGGGAAGAGCCAGGGTAGAGATCTGGTTCCAGCTGTCATCCTCGGATTTCCTTATATTGTGTGCAAACATACAAGAGAGCATGATGGAAGGAAACATTGTTCACTTTGTGTCCCTTGTCCTGGCATACATAATCATTCCAAAACTGTTTAAACAATTAAGGGGTTTCCTTTGCTCTCTAGGGAACTCTTGGTCATTTGGAGAGGAAACATGTGCTCTGTGAAGGTTGTTAGGCATATGTCCAAGTATCAGTTACTAAGATAACTACTCTTTTAGGTACTGCAATGTTATGTTCTCCCATCAACCCCCACTGGTGACCCTGAGGGTGGCAGGTATTACTAGATTTTATCTAGGTTCTTGGTTATGTTGCAGAAATGAATTTCAAGAGCATGCTGAGTGAGTTAGGCCAGTAATTTATTCAGGTAGGGAGGGAAGAGAAATGGGAGAAAATAACAGAGCAGGGGTTCCAGATAGAGAGGAAGGGGATGAAAAGGGATAAAGAGGGGCTGATTTACAGACTACAATTCTCCATTATAGGTTATAAATGACCATGTTTTACTTGCTTCACCACATGGCAGATGAAAAATGGCGAAAACGGTGCACAGAGGGCAGGAATGTGTCCAGAGGCAAGAGAGCAGAGTGTGCACATGCTCAGGCCCTGCGGTCTGCTTTATAAATTGTTAATTTATTCCACTCCTTTGCTAATGGCAGGGGAGGAGCTCCAGCTGTTTGCTGTTTTGATTGATCCCCCACCCATCAATCCCCCAGTGAGGACAAAATGATGAAGTCCTTGGGGAATATCCAGGGCTTTTCCTAGGTTCCAGAAGAAGTCTTTGTTCTGAATAATAGAATCTTAGGGGTGGGGGTCTTCCAGCAGCCATCTTGGAGCTTACTGATGTCCTCATGGACTCTCTGCCAGTTCCAGATCCTTCTATTGATTCCCTATCTTACTAGCCTGCTTCATTCCCCACTCAGAGAGTTTATACCTTTAATCTTAAAAGGGTGCTGAAGTGAAATGATCTTTCTTCTCTAGCTACTTCTGCTGGTTAGGGGCTGTAGGCCCTACCTGACAAGGTGTAGAACTCTCTTGCTATTTTACCTCAGTTAGAGGAAGATGGATCCGGAATCTTGTGTGAAGCTGTATGAAGTCCCCATATGACTAACAAGATGTTGATTCTGGAAGAAATAAACTTAATTAGAATTTTGAGAATACATGGTCCCACTAAAGACACAGGACCACAGAAGTAGAAAAGGCCAGGTGTCTATAAAGGCTGCATTTCTTTGACATCAATAGGTTTTATTTTGCAGGTTATGAATACTGTTTAGGACTGTTTTAGAGTAATCTACATAGAGATAACATTCTTCCTTAAGGAAAGGACATACTCTTCCCTGTGCTGCAGTTAGCACATCAAGTGATTTTGCATCACCACAGCAGCAAGAGAGTCTGATTGTTGTTTTAGAGCTTCTAAGGTACAGCTGGTTTCATTTATGCTATTAGTTAGCTCTAGGGAGTGACTGAACTAGATAATGGGGTTTGGTAAAGATTGCCAACCCCATTTTTTGATGGTGGTGGTTATGCCTAAAGCAGCCAAGAAGGGGATGAGAACGGACATTGCCTTTTTTAGTTAAGTTAAAGAAGATGAACACAGACATGGTTTCTTAAAGGGGAGTCTGGTTTGTTTCTCCCTTAGTAATAGGCATTTGGGCTAGAGTTAGAGGGAATAGCTGACTTTGACAGGCACTACTTTTAACTTTTTCTCTTGAAGAGGTATTTCAGGTCATCCAATGACTGGCATTTGTATATCTTGGGCAGCTGGCTTCACTCAGGATTAGTGCACCTAGCTGGCAATTCCTTTGACTTTAATAGCTGTGGAAGTGATCAGAACTACAGATTAAAGTTCTTTAAATTTTGGTTCTAATTGAGAATGAGGCTTGTTTTCTTGGGAAATTGTGATCAGAACATGATTTTCAGGTCCTGGGTAAGGAAGATTGCCCTTGGACCATCTCAAAGGGGCTAGGCTGAAGTGGGTCCTAGCCACCTCATTTGCTGTTTCCCTTCTGGTGGGAAAACACTTAGCTCTGGTGGGGTGGCATATGAATCTGCTAGTCCTTTCCAAGATATGAGTGGGACAGGTTCTGGAATAAGGGCTAGGAGGGAGACCTGGGTTAAGCACATTTACTAACTATTTAGAAAATGAAGTTTACCAGGACTTTTAACATGTTCAATGTCCTTCTGCACATTATCTAGAATAGAAAAGATATCACTATAATCATCAAACATATATCTAGAATAGGATATAGGTACAGCACTTATTACTAATTAATGTACTACTCAATGCATAAGTATCTCTTTGAGCTTTAATTAATAGATTTAAGTCTTAGGTTTGCAATACGTTACATGTTATCTCTCCATGGGAACAGACCATAATGCCAATTGTGTTTAAGTTCCACTCACAGTACTCTGGTGATCATTGCTCCATTTAGTATGTCCTTTACATAGTGAGTAAGCCACAGTGCTGTTGACCCTAGAGAGAGGCTAGGAAAGTAGTCACCAGTGTCCCACCAGCCTGGGGCATAGTGCTCTTTGGTACTATGAAACAGTGCCAGTCTGGAGGCAATATTCATTGTGCATTTGACTGTACTGAGTCATCATTGGCTGCTGCAAGAGTTTGAAACTGCAATGTAGTTTCCATTGACTTCAGGAGTACAACCAGGGATATAGTAGATACATTTATTATTTTAGGGGTCAGTAACTTATCTAGCCAATAACTCATATGGAGAGGCAACCTGCAGTGTATTCAAGGCCTGGTTTGAATGCACAAAAGAGTTTGACAATGCTGAAGTCAATCTCTTAACTTTTATACATTTTAAAATATTTCCAATGCAATATGTTATATATCAATATGTTATATATCACTTTTAGGAACCCTGACAGTCAAGGCAGGAGGCCCTCTTCACTTCCCAGTCCTTGGAGATAACAGGACTCCAGCAGCCACTGGACTGGAAGACTGGATGTTCAACCCTGAGGGTCAAGAATTCCACCAGGCAGCAATTTAGTCCATACTTGGAGCCATGAGAGAAAGCCAGGTCACTAATACCAGTAGAACAGGAGACAGGGATATCTCATGTTTGCTTTCCCCTGAGCCATAGGGGCAAAAGCTGTTATGAAATAACCATAAGCAAAGGCAAGGGGTGAGGCTTAGCTTGAAGTGACCATGAATGAAGAGGTCAGTTTAG
Source organism: Dasypus novemcinctus (assembly GCF_030445035.2). Lineage (NCBI taxonomy): Eukaryota > Metazoa > Chordata > Mammalia > Cingulata > Dasypodidae > Dasypus > Dasypus novemcinctus. The sequence continues at coordinate 16,707,832 of NC_080680.1, read as the reverse complement.
AATTTACACTTACAATAGTAAGTTTAGGCTACATCCACTTGAATATAATTTCAGTTATTATCCTTCTGCTTTTTATAATATAAAGGCATTATAAATAATCTCAACTCTGACTTATAGTTTTTAGTAAGTTTTTACCTTAGGGTGAATTGGGTACCTTTATTAACTAAGCCACAAGAATTTTATTAGTAACAGCTTTCTGAAGTTTCTCTGCTTTTCAAGCAATTAAATAAATTCCACTTGTGATTTATACATTAAATCCACTAACAAGGCAGTATTGATCTTTAAAGATTCATTTTTAGGTTACTTTCCACCATTATACAATTTGTAACAGGTGAACCCTAAATCTAATTTCCTAGGCACAAGCAAACTGACAAAGTTAAACACAGATTTTAAAGTTGAACACCACATTAAGCACAGATTAAACAGAAGAATTTTATACCTTTAGCATTTCTAGGAACTCTTTGACATTAATTGATGTCAATGAAGTTTTTAAAATTTTGATCACTATTCACACATTTTATAGGTATGACTGAGTTTAAACTGAGAAGTTTGAGGTTTATTTCCTCATTTCTTTAAGGAGACACACATGAGGTTTCTGGGCCTCAGATTTCTGTTCTCTTTTCTTGTACTGGTTAAACTGGAATTCAGAGTTCTATACAGAGGCTGCTCTTGGCTGTACTGTGGCCATGTAGACCAGCAGTAGGCAGAATTTCTTGACTCCTAAGAGACTCCTATGGAAAGTTTGCTGGTATGCTAGAGAGCACATCCATTATTCTAGGAAGAATGAAGAAGCACCTTTTATTGACTGTTCTGATGTCTCAGAGTCCTAGTCTGACTAAAATTTGCCACTCCATATAATTTGGAGTTGAAGCTCTGTCTCAGCATCCTGAGAATTTCAATTTTCAGAGCTTAACTGGCCCAAAAGCATCCTTGTAGGTATGTTTTGGGGGTATCTGATTCCAGATATCAGATCAATGAGCCCAAGTCAAATTGGTGGGAGGCCTGAGCAGTGGCCCCAAATCAAAGCACCTGGGATGTCTGTCCCAGGGGATATTTGGCTGGTCTCTGAGTGGATGGGCCCAAGGAATGGGAGCCATTCAGTCTCCTGTTCTGGTTCTTGGCACCCCTAACCATTACAGGGTCTAAGATAGACAGAAGTTCCTGAGTTAAATCTCAGGAAATATTTGACTGCTCTCTGATTCCTGCCACCACAGGGAATCATACAGCCCCTGCTGCCAGGCTTTCCTGGGGCAGTCCTAGACAGGATGAATAGATTTCAGCCTGAAGCTGTCAAGCTGAATAGTGCTTCTTCCTCCTATCCTTCCAGAAGTCTTAGATACAGTCTTACTTCTATGACTTTACTGTCTGAAGTTTCCCAGTTAAACCAGCCATCAAAAGGCCATTAAGTGAATAATGATCAGTTGTTTTAGTTAATAGGCTTTGGAGACCTGAGGCATTAGTTTCTTTACTAGACAAAGACACTTTACCAGTTTCACAGTTTTTATTTTTTTATTTTAATTTTAATTTTTTTTATTTTTTAAGGAAGAGAACATCATTCTAATAAAGAATACAAAAAATATGGAAAATACTATATTTACTGGTGACTTGTAACATTATCTTTAAGATTGAAAAAGTGACAAGATTTTCATCTATTTCAATTTATTTTCAACATTGTACTGTCTATACAATTCAATAAGCAAGAAAAGAGAAAGAAAGAAGGATTGGAAGGAAAGAATTTCATGTATTTCATATCTGTTGTAGCACAACCTCTGAATTTTTTGTCTTTATTTTTTAATGTTACATTAAAAATATGAGGTCCCCATATACCCCTCACCCCTCTCACCCCACTCCACCCCCCATAACATAACCTCCTCCATCATCATGAGACATTCATTGCATTTGGTGAATACATCTCTGAGCACTGCTGCATCTCATGGTCAATGATCCACATCATAGCTCACACTCTCCCACAGTCCACCCAGTGGGCCATGGGAGGACATACAATGTACAGTAACTGTCCCTGGAGCAATACCCAGGACAACTCCAAGTCCTGAAAATGCCCCCACATTACATCTCTTCCTTCCACTCCCTACCCCCAGCAGCCACCATGACCACTTTCTCCACACCAATTCTACATTTTCTTCAATTATTAATCACAATAGTTCATGAATAGAATATCAGTAAATCCACTCTAATCCATACTCTATTCCTCCATCCTGTGTACCTTAGAATGATTGTGTCCACTCCACATCTATATCAAGAAGGGGCTTAGATTCTATATGGATGCTGGACGCAATTCTCCTGCTTTCAGTTGCAGGCACTCTTGGCTCCCTGGTGTGGTGGTTGACCTTCTTCAACTCCATGTTAGCTGAGTGGGGTAAGTCCAATAAACCAGAGTGTAGGAGTTGCAACTCTGTTGAGGCTCAGGGCCTGGCTATCACATGGGCAGTCAAGAGATTCAGGACACCTGCATATACATTAAACCCCAGCACCAACTACAGTTCCGGTAAATGTAACAGGAGAGACTTGTGAACAAAGATCACATCTGAGACCAGCTCCATCACACAGAAACACAAACTCCAAAGTAGGGCCAACTGACATGGCACTGAACTCCATCTGCCATGACCATAGAACCTCTGGGTCTCTGTAGCCCTCAGAAGAACCAATACTGGGGTTGTATCTACTTTATCTGTCTCTGGGACTCTGCTCAGGTGTGCATAAGGGCAACCCCTCTGATAAACTCCCAGCTCTTTTTGGAGACTCATAGCCACATAAACTCATTTGTCCTTTCCACTTCCCCCTTTTATTCAGGTCAAAAAGCATTTTTAACTCCTGGAATTATATGTAGACTGAGATATTCTGCTGGTCAGAGCTGACACTTTTATTCAAGATCATTTTCTAGTTACATCAACAGCTGGTACTTGCTAGTAATCCCTCAGTGCCAGGGAGGCTCATCCCCCGGAGTCATGTCCCATGCTGGGGGGGGGGGGGGGGGAGGCAACTGAGTTTGGTTTTGAGACTAGTCACATTTGACAATTTAACATGTCTTATATCCATCCTTGCGTAATCTTGTGGAACACTTCTATTGCCCACACAGTTACATTGGTTCCATCTATTCAATACCTCTTTCCGCCTCCCCTTAGGGCCCACAGTGACAGTCAATCTTCATTGCTTCAAGGGCCAAGTTCAGAGATACTTGCAACAGTGTTGAGGGCTTGACATGCTCAACTACCCTAATGCATTGGGAGCCACCCTTTCTCTTTAGAGATACAATTCCCTCTATTTGAGAACATCAGTCCTCCCCAGGTTGTGGGTACACCTTCTCTCTCATTATATGGGTCTCCATCCAATGATATAACCCCCTATGGCAAAATGAACACTCACATACTCCCTAGGAGCCTGTCCTGTGTCAGATTATCCCCTTTAAGTATCTTAAACAGGTAACTTTCCTTATTATATTTTTTGAAAAGGTTTTCTCAGCATTATACTCTCAACCAAATACCTGACAATCTCCTATGTTCATTTGTTGCCCCACACGCCCCCCAATTTCTTGGGAAATATTACAAATCCGCCCATCTCCACCCCCCCTCAAGCCTGCAAAGCCCCACCCAAAGGTAACCCTATGCCCCATTTTATCCCTTCCTTGTACAAATACTTACCTCTACCTTTTCATAGATTTCACCTATGTAGGTGTCAGCTTACATCCCTCCTCTACCCCCCAATTTCCTGTAAGCCTATCATCCAGTCTGTAGCTCTCTGAGGCAGCTTGGTTTACTTATTTCATATCATTGAGGTCATGTAATATTTGTCCTTCAATGTCTGGGTTGCATCACTCAACATAAGACTCTCAAGATTCATCCATGGTATCATGTATGTTTGTAGTGTATTTGTTCTTAAAGCTGAGTAGTATTTCATTGTATGTATATACCACATTTTATTTATCCATTCATCTGCTGATGGGCATTTGGGTTGATTCCAACTTTTGGCAATAGTGAACAATGCTGCTGTGAACATTGATGTGCATATATTGGTTTGTGTCTTTTTTTAAAATTTTACTTTATTTGTTCATTTTTTAAAAAATATTACATTCAAAAAATATGAGGTCCCCATTCACCCCACAGCCCCCACCCCACTACTCCCCCCACAGTAACACTCTCCCCCATCATCATGACACATCCACCACATCTGGTGAGTACATCTCTGGGCATTGCTGCACCCCATGGCCAGCGGTCCACACCATAGCCCACACTCTCCCACGTTCCATCCAGTGGGCCATGGGAGGACATACAATGTCTGGCAACTGTCCCTGAAGCACCACCCAGGACAACTCCAAGTCCCGAAAATGCCTCCACATCCCATCTCCTCCTCCCACCCCCCACACCCAGCAGCCACCATGGCCACTCTCTCCACACCAGTGCTACATTTTCTTGATTATTAACCACAATAGTTCATGAATAGAATATCATTAAGTCCACTCTAATCCTTACTGTATTCCTCCTTCCTGTAGACCTTGACTTGGTTGTGTCCATTCCACAACTATGTCAAGAGGGGGCTTAGATTTCACATGGATACTGGATGCAATCCTCCTGCTTTCAGTTGTAGGCACTCTAGGCTCCATGGTATGGTGGTTGACATTCTTCAACTCCATGTTAGCTGAGTGGGGTAAGTCCAATAAATCAGAGTGTAGGAGCTGAAGTCTGTTGAGGCTCGGGGCCTGGCTATCATATTGTCAGTCCAGAGATTCAAATTCCCTAGATAAATCTTAAACCCCAGCACCAACTACAATTCCAGTAAAGTAGCATGAAAGGCATGTGAAAAGAGATCACATCTGAGTCCAGCTCCATCACACAGAAACACCAACTCCAAAGAAGGGCCAACTGACATGACAGTGAACTCCATCTGCCATGACCATAAAACCTGTGGGTCTCTTTAGCCCTCAAAAGAACCAATACCTGGGGTTGTATCTACTTTATCTGTCTCTGAGACTCTGCTCAGGTGTGCATAAGGGCAATCCTTCTGACAACCTCCAGACTGTTTTTTTTTTAAGTTTTATTTATTTAATTCCCCCCCTCCCCTGGTTGTCTGTTCTCTGTGTCTATTTGCTGCATCTTGTTTCTTTTGTCCGCTTCTGTTGTCGTCAGCGGCATGGGAAGTGTGGGTGGTGCCATTCCTGGGCAGGCTGCACTTTCTTTCGCACTGGGCGGCTCTCCTTACAGGTGCACTCCTTGCGCATGGGGCTCCCCTACGCGGGGGACACCCCTCCGTGATGCGGCACTCCTTGCGTGCATCAGCACTGCACGTGGGCCAGCTCCACACGGGTCAAGGAGGCCTGGGGTTTGAACCATGGACCTCCTATGTGGTAGATGGATGCCCTAACCACTGGGCCAAGTCCTTTCCCTCCAGACTGTTTTTTAGAGACACATAGTCATATAAACTCATTTGTCCTTTCCACTTCCCCCTTACTTTAGGTCAAAGAGCATTTTTAACTCCTGTTATTATATGTAGACAGGGATATTCTGCTGGTCTGCGTTGAACCTTTAATTCAAGGTCATTTTCTAGTTACGTCATCAGCTGGTACTTGATAGTGATCTCTCGGTGCCAGGGAGGCTCATCCCCGGGTGTCACGTCCACCGCTGGGGGAAGGCAGTGCATTTACATGATGAATTTGGCTTCGAGACTGGCCACATTTGAGTAACATGAAGGCTGTCAGGAGGGAACTCTTAGGCACAGTGCTGCTCTAGGCCTTGTTCTTATTTCAGGTGTATAGGCTCACAAGCATAGTCATTAGTATCAGGGGCTCACTGCTGGACCCTCATTCCTTCCTGGTCCTTGCCATTGCACCCAGGGGACTGCCGCTATTCCCCTAGGGACCACGACAGAGCCCCCCCGGCCAGGAACCCAGTACCCCCCCCAGCTGTTGTTTTTAATTGTTTCCACTATGAGTATATCCAAACATTTCCATGCACCCTGGGCACAAGCCCTGTATAACTCCCTGTCAACCATAAATATATCACCTGTCAATAACATCCCATACCAGTATTCCTCTGCTGCCATTATTGAACCTCTCTGTGATCCAAAACTTCCTGAAAAATGAAGTCCAATATAATGCCAGGTTCCCTTAATAGTAAAATGGAATATATCAATAAGTTTAAAGGTTAGATATAGAATACATATTGATTTGGAAAAATTCTACATCCTATCTTTTTCTTTTCTTTTTTCTAATTATTAAGCTTATCTTCACAAGAGTTTTAGGTCACAGTAATTTTATATATACAATATACAGTATTCCCACATATCCAACATAAAACCTTTTCTCTTCCACAACAATAATCTTTTTACATATTCATACTATATTTACTGAAACTGATGTACAGATATTGAGACAACAGCTTTCAAACAAGGTAACATTTGTGTTTACATTGTGGTTTATATTTTAGACTATACAATTTCCTAAATTTTTAGTTATCTTATGTTTTACATTATGATTTACATTTTAGCCTATCAGCCCCTATATATTTTTGGTGTAATTTTACATGTCTTATATTATCCATCCTTGCATACTCTTGTGGAACACTTCTATTGTCCACACAGTTATAATGGTTCCATCTATTCAACACCTCTTTCCCCCTCTCCTTAGGGCCCACAGTGACAGTCAGTCTTCATTGCTTGAAGGGCCATGTTCAGAGATACTTGCAACAGTGTTGAGGGCTTGACTTGCTCAATTGCCCTAATGCCCTGGGAGCAAACATTTCTCTTGAGAGATCCAGTTCCCTCTATTTGATGGCATTAGTCCTCCCCAGGATGTGGGTCTACCTTCACTCTCATTATATGGGTCTCTGCCCAATGGTATAACCCACTCTGGCAAAATGAGCATTCAGATATTCCCTAGGAGTCTGTCCTGCATCAGATTATCCCCTTTGAGTATCTTAAACAGGTAACTATACTAATTATATTTTGAAAAGGTTTTCTCAGCATTATACTCTCAACCAACACCTGACAATCTCCTATGTTCATATGTTGCCCCACCCTCCCCCCAATTTCTTGGGCAATATTACCCATCCGCCCATCCCTTGCCCCTCTCAAACCCGCAAAGCCCCACCCAAAGGTAACCCTATGCCCCCATTTTATTCCTTCCTTGTACACATACTTACCTCCAGCTCTTCATAGATTTCACCCATGTAGGTGTCAGCTTACATCCTTCCTCTAGCCCCCGATTTCCTGTAAGCCTATCATCCAGTCTCTAGCTCTCTGAGGCAGCTTGCTTATTTCATATCATTGAGGTCATGTAGTATTTGTCCTTCAATGCCTGGGTTGCTTCACTCAACACAAGGTTCTCAAGATTCATCCATGTTATCACGTATGTTTGTAGTGTATTTGTTCTTAAAGCCGAGTCGTATTCCATTGTATGTATATACCACATTTTATTGATCCACTCATCTGTTGATGGGCATTTGGGTTGATTCCAACTTTTGGCGAGAGTGAACAAATGCTGCTATGAACATTGGTGTGCATATATCGGTTTGTGTCTTGTTTTCGGTTCTATTGGGTGTATACCCAGCAGTGGAATTGCTGCATCACATGGCAAATCTATGGCTAGTTTTTTGAGAAACTGCCAAACTGTCCTCCAGAATGGCTGGATCCTTCTGCCTTCCCACCAGCAGAGGATGAGTGTTCCCATTCCTCCACATCCTCTCCAGCATTTGTAGTCTTCTGTTTTTTTCATAGCTGCCAATCTTATAAGGAGTAAGATGGTATCTCATTGTAGCTTTTATTTGCATTTCCCTGATAGCTAGAGATTTGGAGCATTTTTTCATGTGCTTTTTAGCCATTTGTATTTCTTCTTTGGGAAGTGTCTGTTTAAATCTTTTTCCCATTTTTTAAATGGGTTGTTTATCTTTTTATTTTCAAGATATAGGAGTTCTTTATATATGCAGGTTATAAGTCTCCTATCAGATATATGGTTACCAAATATTTTCTCCCATTGTGTAGGCTCTCTTTTCACTTTCTTGACAAACTCCTTTGAGATGCAGAAGGTTTTAATTTTGAGGAAGTCCCATTTATCTATTTGTTCTTTTGCTGCTCATGCATTTGGTGTGAAGTTCATGAAGTCATTTCCTATTACAAGGTCTTGTAGATGCTTCCCTACACTGCTTTCTAAAGTCTTTATGGTCTCGGTTCTTATATTTAGATCTTTGATCCATCTTGAGTTGATTTTTGTATAAGGTGTGAGATGGTAACCCTCTTTCATTCTTTTACATATGGATATCCAGTTCTCCAGGCACCATTTGTTGAATAGGCCATTCTCTCTTAGTTGAGAGGGTTTGGTGGCTTTATCAAATATTATGTGACTATATATATGAGGATCTATATCAGAACTCTCAATTCGGTTCCATCGGTCTGTGTGTCTCTCCTTGTGCCAATACCATGCTGTTTTCACTACTGTAGCTTTGTAGTATGTTTTGAAGTCAGGTAGTGTGATTCCTCCACTTTCATTTTTCTTTTTCAATATGTCTTTGGCTATTTGGGGCCTCTTTTCTTTCCAAATAAATTTCATAGCTTGTGTTTCTAGTTCCTTAAAGAATGCTGTGTTGATTTTTATTGGAATTGCATTGAATCTGTAGATCAGTTTGGGTAGACATCTTAATATTTAGTCTTCCTATCCATGAACAGGGAATATTTTTCCATTTATTTAGGCCTTTGATTTCCTTGAATGGTGTTCTGTAGTTTTCTGTGTGTAAGTTTTTTACATCTTTCATTAAATTTATTCTTAGGTATTTGATTTTTTTATTGACTATTGTAAATGGTATTTGTTTCTTGATTTCCTCCTGAGTTTGCTCATTATTGGTGTACAGAAATGCTACTGATTTTTGCGCATTGATCTTTTAACCTGCGACTTTACTAAACTCATTTTTGAGTTCTAGAAGCTTTGCTGTAGACCTTTCAGGGTTTTCTATGTATAGGATCATGTCATCTGCAAATAATGAAATTTTGAGTTCTTCCTTTCCAAATTGAATGCCATTTATATCTGGTTCTTGCCTCAGTGCTCGAGCAAGTACTTCTAAGACAATGTTAAATAGAAGAGATGATAGTGGGCATCTTTGTCTTGTTCCTGATCTTAGAGGGAAAGATTTTAGGATTTCACCATTGTAAACGATGTTGGCTGTGGGATTTTCATATATACTCTTTATCATGTTCAAAAAATTTCCTTGTATTCCAATCTTTTGGAGTGTTTTTATCAAGAAAGGGCGCTGTATTTTGTCAAATGCTTTTTCTACACCTATAGATACAGTCACGTTATTTTTTTCCTTCAATCTGTTTATATGGTGTATTACGTTGATTGATTTTCTTATGTTGAACCATCCTTGCATACCCAGAATGAATCCCACTTGGTCATGGTGTAAAATTTGTTTAATGTGTTGCTGAATACAGTTAGCAAGTATTTTGTTGAGGTTTTTTGTGTCTAGATTCATTAGAGAAATGGGTCTGTAATTTTCCTTTCTTGTGGTGTCTTTGGCTTTGGTACTAGGATAATATTGGCATCATAGAATGAGTTAGGTAATGTTCCTTCTGTTTTGATTTTTTGGAAGAGTTTCAGCAGGATTGGCGTTAGTTCTTTCCGGAATGTTTTGTAGAATTCACCTGTGAAGCCATCTGGGCCTAGGCTCTTATTAGTTGGGACTTTTTTAATGACTGATTCTATCTCTTCACTTGTGATTGGTTGTTGAGATCATCAATTTCTTCTTTTGTCAATATAGGCTGCTTATGTGGTTGTAGAAATGTTTCCATTTCCTCTGAATTGTCATTTTTGTTGGAATATATTTTTTCAAAGTATCCTCTTTTGATAGTCTTTATTTCTGTGGGGTCAGTGGTGATATCTCCTTTCTCTTTTCTTATTTTGTGCATTTGCATCTTCTCTCTTTTTTTCTTTGTTAGTCTAGCTAAGGGTTTGTCAATTTTATTGATCTTCTCAAATAACCAGCTTTTTGTTTTGTTTATCTTTTCAACTGTTTTCTTATTTTCTATTTCATTTAGTTCTGTTCTTATCTTTGTTCTTTCTTTCTTTCTTCTTCCTGTGGGGTTACTTTGTTGTTTTTTTTAACTAATTCCTCCAAATGTGCGGTTAGTTCTTCAATCTTGGCTCTTTATTCTTTTTTGATATATGATTTTATGGCTATAAATTGCCCTCTCAGTACTGCTTTTGCTGCATCGCATAAATTTTGTTATGTTGTGTTATCATTTTCATTGCTTTCAAGGTAGTTATTAATTTCTTTTGAGAGTTCCTCTTTGACCCACTGTTTTTCTAAGAGTGTGCTGTTTAATTTCATTATCTTGGTGTGAAATCTGCCCTCTGGCCCTGGCAGATTTCCAGCTTCACTCCACTGTGATCAGAGATATTATTTTGTATGATTTCGATCTTTCTGAATCCATTGAGCCTCTCTTTGTGGCCTAGCATATGGTCTATTTTGGAGAATGATCCATGTGCACTTGAGAAAAATGTATACCTTGCTGTATTCTGGCGTAATGATCTGTATATGTCTATTAGATCCAGCTCCTGTAATATACTGTTCAAAGTTTTTGTTTCTTTACTGATTCTCTTTTGAGATGTTCTGTCCAAAGTTGATAGTGGTGTATTACAGTCTCCCACTATAATTGTAGAGGCATCTATTCTTTCACTTAGTTTTTCCAGTGTTTGCCTCACATATTTGGAGGTGCCCTTGTTAGGAGCATAAATATTTATGATTGTTCATTCTTCTTGAGAGATTGTCCCTTTCACTAATATGTAGTATCCTTCTTTGTCTCTCACAATTGTTTTGCATTTAAAGTTTATTTTGTCTGACATTAATATAGCTATTCCTGCCTTTTTTTTTTTTTTTGGTTATTGTTTGCTTTTAAGATTGTTTTCCAGCCATTCACTTTCAACCTCCTTGAATCCCTGGGTCTAAGATGTGTTTCTTGTAGACAGCATATAGATGGGTCATATTTCCTTATCCAATGTCCCAGTCTGAAAATTTGACAGGTGAGTTTAATCCATTGACATTGTTATTACTTTCAAGGAATGTTAGCCATATTTTGTTTGGACTTATGTTTGTCATGTTTTGTTTGTTTTTTCCCTTCTCTTTTTGTCTTTTTTGTTGCTCTAACACTCGCCTCCAACTCTGCCTCTCCTGTTTTCCTTTCTTCCTGCTGAATGCCCTTTAGTATTTCTTGAAGGGCAGGGTTCTTGTTGGCATACTCTTTCAATTTCTGTTTATCTGTGAATTTTTTGAACTCTCCATCATTCTTCTCTCCTGTTTTCCTTTCTTCCTGCTGAATGCCCTTTAGTATTTCTTGAAGGGCAGGGTTCTTGTTGGCATACTCTTTCAATTTCTGTTTATCTGTGAATTTTTTGAACTCTCCATCATTCTTCAATGCTAGTTGAGCTGGGCAGAGTATTCTTGGTTGGAATTTTTTTTCTTTTAGTACCTTGACTATATCATACCACTGCCATCTTGCCTCCATGGTTTCAGATGAGAAATCAGCACTTAATCTTATGGAGCCTTCCTTGTATGTGATAGTTTTCTTTTCTCTTGCTGCTTTTAGAATTTTCTCTTTGTCTTAAGCATTGGATAATTTGACAAGTATATGTCTTGGGGTGGGCCTGTTGGGATTTAGGTGTTTGGGGTGCATTGTTCTTCCTCAACATGTACATCCATCTCTCTCAGTATATTTGGGAAGTTTTCAGCCATTATTTCCTGCAACACCCCTTCTGTCCCCTTTCCCTTCTCTTCTCCTTCTGGGATGCCTATAATACATATGTTAGTGAGTTTTGCATTGTCTTTCAGGTCCCTAAGCCCTAGCTGGATTTTTTCTATTTTTTTATCGATCAGTTCTACTATCTGTTTGATTTCAGATGTACTCTCTTCCACGTCACTAATTCTCTCCTCTGCCTCTTCTAATCTGCTGCTATTTGCTAAGAGTGTATTTTTGATTTCTTGAACTATGGTGTTCATCACCATCATATCTGTTATCTTTTCTGCATATGTCTGCAATTTCCTCTCCAAGTGTTTTCTTCATATTGTTAATCTCTTCCTTTACTTCACTAAGTTGGTCTCTAATATATGTTTTGAGATCTTTAATTACTTGTCCAATGTTCTGCTCCCCTTCCTGGTTTAGTTTGTTCTTTGGATTCAGCCATGTTTTCCTGATTATTGGTTTAGTTTGTAGTTTTTTGTTTTTTTTTTACTGTCTGGTCATCACTTTATCTTGATGGGTTTAATCAGTTCCTTAGCTTCTTTGTCTAGTCTTGGGGATTAATTAGTTGCTGTTCTTGTGTAAGTGTTATGTCTTCTCTTTGTCACTTTGTTCTTCTTATTCTATTTTCTTGTTCCTGGCTAAGTTCACTTTGAAGGTAAATATTAGGGCCAGGGAAAGCAAAATGAGTAAGAAGAGCAAATGTTTAAAGTAGTATTGGTAATAAATGTTAACAGAGCAACAGTGTGAGATCTGGGAGAATGGATATTAGACTAATGTAAGTTGTGTAGAGTTATAGCAGTAAGTAAAGCACCTATAATGAGAGAGTCAACTGAATATGGGGAGGAATATAGTATGAATTAAAATGCCAGTGTTTTCATGAGAGAGGGAAAGAGAAAAGAAAGACAATAATATCAAGTGGAAAAAAGACAGAAAACAGAACAAAGGTATTAGAAATTAAATGTCAGACAATTTGGGGGCCAAAGAAAGGGAGGTGGAATGTAAGAGAAACAGTAGATGATGGACGATAGCAAGATGTGGGGGAAAGGGGATAGTGTAGGTGGCCAAAATCAATTCACACAGAAAAGAGGAAATGGAGGATGAGGAAACACAGCAAATTTGAAGCGCTCCCTGCAGCTCCTATTATATAAATAAAATAAAATAAAATAAAATAAAATAAAATAAAGAGAGAAAAGAAAAAAAAAAGAAGAAGAAAGGGGGTGGGCAAAGAAAAGGGAGGGAAACAAGCAAGAAAAAGAAAAGGGGAAAAAAGACTAAATAAATGAAAAAGGATCTTGGTGAATAATACCAGAGAAAAGACTAGGAGACAATACAATATTAGCACCCAAGACAAAAAACAAACAAACAAACAAAAAACAAAACAAAACAAAACAAAAAACCAAACACAAATGCCAAGGGCTAGGGCATTCAAGGACCTCAAATGGACCTCAGGGCATGGTGGATTCAGCGATTGGAAGTCTGTGATATTGCAGACTCAAGGTGTGTGATTCTCTGGAGCATGGGCCACCAGGGTTTAGGAGACACAGACCTATGAACCATGCATCTGGTTAAGAGGGGGCCTGGGAGCACCGCAGCACAACACAGCCTTCAGGGATCCCCACAGCTGGGCACCAGCCCTAGGGGGAGTGGTCCTACCTGCAACCTCTGACCTCTGTGTCAGAAACCCAAAATTCCACCTCTCACAATAATCTCTTCTGTCACTGTCTCACCAAATCACCATCCAGACACCTCCTGCCCTGCAAGCCCCGAAACCACCTGCTGGGGGTGCCGCTGCACTACAAAGAGTTCAGGGACCACCGTGGATGGGCTGCCAGCCCTAGGGGGAAGGGTTCTGCCTAGAACTTCTGACCTCCATGTCAGAAACGGAAAGTTCCACCTCTCACCAGAATCTCTTCTGTCACTGTCTCACCAAATCAACGTCCAGACACTTCCTGCCCTGCAAGTCCCCAAAACAACCCACTCAGGGTTTGGGAACTCCCCACACAACCTGAATTTCTCTTTGCAGGTTTGTGTTAGAATGCTTTGGATTGCTTTAAAAACTGAAACTGAAGGCAGGGCAAGATGGCGTCTGAGTGAGTGCACCTCATAATCTCTCATGCAAAGAAGCAGCTGAGTAGGGTTGGAGTCCTGCTGGACTGGGTTGTTTTGGGTGTTTTCAGGGCAGGAGGTGTCTGGACATCGATTTGGTGGGATGGTGACAGAGGAGATTCTTGCAAGAGGTAGAATTTTAGGTCTCTTGCATGGAGGTTCGAGGTTGTGGCTGGGACCCTTCTCCCTGGGGCTTGTGGCCCAGCTGCAGTGATTCCTCAAGGCTTTGTTGTGCTGCAGTGTTCCCAAACCCTGAGCAGACTGTTTTGGGGGTGCAGGGCAGGAAGGGCCTGGGTGTCGATTTGGTGAGACAGTGACAGAAGAGATTCTTGCAAGAGGTAGAATTTTGGGTTTCTGACATGGAGATCAGAAGTTGTGGGCAGGACCCCACCCCCTAGGGTTGGCAGCCCAGCTGCGGCAATCCCTGAAGGTTTTGTTGTGCTGCAGTATTCCCAAGCCCCATGTTAACTGGATGTGTAGTTCCCAGGTCTGTATCCCCTAAACCCTGGTGGTCCACTCTCCAGAGACACACACACCTTGAGTCAGCAATATGATGGATTTCTTATCCCCAAAACCACCACACCCTGAGGTCTGTCCCTGATTACCCTGGCTCTCCGCATTTTTGTTGCTGTTGTTTTTCTCTCTCTCCTTAAACTTGGAGGAGTGTGCCAGCTGACTTGGGGAGAGTCTGGGAAGAAAGGAGAGGCGAATCTGCTGAGAAAGCCCAATTTACCTAAACGTCCTGGGATAGGAAACTTGGTCTGGGAGAAGGTGGAGTCAGAAAATCAATTAGACCTCCCCTAGGACACCTAAGGGGGAGGGACTGTAGGAGGTGCTATCCAAGCTTCCAAAGCATATTTGGGGTTTCTGGTGAGGTGTAGGTGCTCTCATGCTGGAAATAAAGTGTCATAGTCTTCTGTGTTGAGTTGGTTCAACAAGGACCTACTTGAAACTCCTACCAGACGTCTCAGGAAGCTTTCCTGCTGCCCTGGGAAAGAGAGAAGTGAGTAAGGGAGAAAGGGGAAAGGTTAGATCCCTAAACATATTATTTAACTGCAAAGAGGATTCCTAGCTTGAAACATTGGTTCTTTTTTCTGGCCCAGGGCCAGATGGCTTCACAGGTGAATTCTACAAAACATTCCAGAAAGAACTAATGCCAATCCTGCTGAAACTCTTCCAAAAAATCGAAACAGAAGGAACATTACCTAACTCATTCTATGATGCCAATATTATCCTAGTACCAAAGCCAAAGACACCACAAGAAAGGAAAATTACAGACCCATTTCTCTAATGAATCTAGACACAAAAAACCTCAACAAAATACTTGCTAACTGTATTCAGCAACACATTAAACAAATTTTACACCATGACCAAGTGGGATTCATTCTGGGTATGCAAGGATGGTTCAACATAAGAAAATCAATCAACGTAATACACCATATAAACAGATTGAAGGAAAAAAATAACGTGACTGTATCTATAGGTGTAGAAAAAGCATTTGACAAAATACAGCGCCCTTTCTTGATAAAAACACTCCAAAAGATTGGAATACAAGGAAATTTTTTGAACATGATAAAGAGTATATATGAAAATCCCACAGCCAACATCGTTTACAATGGTGAAATCCTAAAATCTTTCCCTCTAAGATCAGGAACAAGACAAAGATGCCCACTATCATCTCTTCTATTTAACATTGTCTTAGAAGTACTTGCTCGAGCACTGAGGCAAGAACCAGATATAAATGGCATTCAATTTGGAAAGGAAGAACTCAAAATTTCATTATTTGCAGATGACATGATCCTATACATAGA
Organism: Dasypus novemcinctus; assembly: GCF_030445035.2. Classification (NCBI taxonomy): domain Eukaryota; kingdom Metazoa; phylum Chordata; class Mammalia; order Cingulata; family Dasypodidae; genus Dasypus; species Dasypus novemcinctus. The sequence goes on along the minus strand of NC_080680.1, from coordinate 16,692,182 downwards.
AAACCCTGAAAGGTCTACAGCAAAGCTTCTAGAACTCAAAAATGAGTTTAGTAAAGTCGCAGGTTAAAAGATCAATGCGCAAAAATCAGTAGCATTTCTGTACACCAATAATGAGCAAACTCAGGAGGAAATCAAGAAACAAATACCATTTACAATAGTCAATAAAAAAATCAAATACCTAAGAATAAATTTAATGAAAGATGTAAAAAACTTACACACAGAAAACTACAGAACACCATTCAAGGAAATCAAAGGCCTAAATAAATGGAAAAATATTCCCTGTTCATGGATAGGAAGACTAAATATTAAGATGTCTACCCAAACTGATCTACAGATTCAATGCAATTCCAATAAAAATCAACACAGCATTCTTTAAGGAACTAGAAACACAAGCTATGAAATTTATTTGGAAAGAAAAGAGGCCCCAAATAGCCAAAGACATATTGAAAAAGAAAAATGAAAGTGGAGGAATCACACTACCTGACTTCAAAACATACTACAAAGCTACAGTAGTGAAAACAGCATGGTATTGGCACAAGGAGAGACACACAGACCGATGGAACCGAATTGAGAGTTCTGATATAGATCCTCATATATATAGTCACATAATATTTGATAAAGCCACCAAACCCTCTCAACTAAGAGAGAATGGCCTATTCAACAAATGGTGCCTGGAGAACTGGATATCCATATGTAAAAGAATGAAAGAGGGTTACCATCTCACACCTTATACAAAAATCAACTCAAGATGGATCAAAGATCTAAATATAAGAACCGAGACCATAAAGACTTTAGAAAGCAGTGTAGGGAAGCATCTACAAGACCTTGTAATAGGAAATGACTTCATGAACTTCACACCAAATGCATGAGCAGCAAAAGAACAAATAGATAAATGGGACTTCCTCAAAATTAAAACCTTCTGCATCTCAAAGGAGTTTGTCAAGAAAGTGAAAAGAGAGCCTACACAATGGGAGAAAATATTTGGTAACCATATATCTGATAGGAGACTTATAACCTGCATATATAAAGAACTCCTATATCTTGAAAATAAAAAGATAAACAACCCATTTAAAAAATGGGAAAAAGATTTAAACAGACACTTCCCAAAGAAGAAATACAAATGGCTAAAAAGCACATGAAAAAATGCTCCAAATCTCTAGCTATCAGGGAAATGCAAATAAAAGCTACAATGAGATACCATCTTACTCCTTATAAGATTGGCAGCTATGAAAAAAACAGAAGACTACAAATGCTGGAGAGGATGTGGAGGAATGGGAACACTCATCCTCTGCTGGTGGGAAGGCAGAAGGATCCAGCCATTCTGGAGGACAGTTTGGCAGTTTCTCAAAAAACTAGCCATAGATTTGCCATGTGATGCAGCAATTCCACTGCTGGGTATACACCCAATAGAACCGAAAACAAGACACAAACCGATATATGCACACCAATGTTCATAGCAGCATTTGTTCACTCTCGCCAAAAGTTGGAATCAACCCAAATGCCCATCAACAGATGAGTGGATCAATAAAATGTGGTATATACATACAATGGAATACGACTCGGCTTTAAGAACAAATACACTACAAACATACGTGATAACATGGATGAATCTTGAGAACCTTGTGTTGAGTGAAGCAACCCAGGCATTGAAGGACAAATACTACATGACCTCAATGATATGAAATAAGCAAGCTGCCTCAGAGAGCTAGAGACTGGATGATAGGCTTACAGGAAATCGGGGGCTAGAGGAAGGATGTAAGCTGACACCTACATGGGTGAAATCTATGAAGAGCTGGAGGTAAGTATGTGTACAAGGAAGGAATAAAATGGGGGCATAGGGTTACCTTTGGGTGGGGCTTTGCGGGTTTGAGAGGGGCAAGGGATGGGCGGATGGGTAATATTGCCCAAGAAATTGGGGGGAGGGTGGGGCAACATATGAACATAGGAGATTGTCAGGTGTTGGTTGAGAGTATAATGCTGAGAAAACCTTTTCAAAATATAATTAGTATAGTTACCTGTTTAAGATACTCAAAGGGGATAATCTGATGCAGGACAGACTCCTAGGGAATATCTGAATGCTCATTTTGCCAGAGTGGGTTATACCATTGGGCAGAGACCCATATAATGAGAGTGAAGGTAGACCCACATCCTGGGGAGGACTAATGCCATCAAATAGAGGGAACTGGATCTCTCAAGAGAAATGTTTGCTCCCAGGGCATTAGGGCAATTGAGCAAGTCAAGCCCTCAACACTGTTGCAAGTATCTCTGAACATGGCCCTTCAAGCAATGAAGACTGACTGTCACTGTGGGCCCTAAGGAGAGGGGGAAAGAGGTGTTGAATAGATGGAACCATTATAACTGTGTGGACAATAGAAGTGTTCCACAAGAGTATGCAAGGATGGATAATATAAGACATGTAAAATTACACCAAAAATATATAGGGGCTGATAGGCTAAAATGTAAATCATAATGTAAAACATAAGATAACTAAAAATTTAGGAAATTGTATAGTCTAAAATATAAACCACAATGTAAACACAAATGTTACCTTGTTTGAAAGCTGTTGTCTCAATATCTGTACATCAGTTTCAGTAAATATAGTATGAATATGTAAAAAGATTATTGTTGTGGAAGAGAAAAGGTTTTATGTTGGATATGTGGGAATACTGTATATTGTATATATAAAATTACTGTGACCTAAAACTCTTGTGAAGATAAGCTTAATAATTAGAAAAAAGAAAAGAAAAAGATAGGACGTAGACACTGAGGAAAAGACAGAAGTAGTTGCCTTGCCAATTTGTATACAGGGCAACATTTATTGCAGTGATGGAAGGCAAAACATCAAAAACAATGCTTTTGCATTTTTAAATTTTTTGATACCCTAATTTATTTTTACCATAAGTTTTCCAAATTAATATGTATTCTATATCTAACCTTTAAACTCATCGCTATATTCCTTTTTACTATTAATAGAACCTGGTAATATATTGGGCTTCACTTTTCAGGAAGTTTTGGATCACAGAGAGGTTCAACAATGGCAGTGGAGGAATATTGATGTAGGATGTTATTGCCAGGGAACACATGGTTGGCAGGGAGTTCTCCAAAGCATATATCCAGGGTACATAAAAATGTTTGGATATTTTCATAGTGGAAACAATTAAAAACAACAACTGAGGGAGTGCTTATTTCCTGGCCAGAGGAGCTCTATCACAGTCCCTAAAGGAACAACAACAGTCTCCCAAGTGCAACAGCAAAGACCAAAAAAGAATGAAGTTCCAATAATGAGTCCTTGATACTAATGACTATGCTTGTGAGCCTGTGAACCTGAAATAAGAACAAGGCCTAGAGCTGCAGGGTACCTAAGAGTTACCTCCTGAGAGCCTCCATGTTGCTCAAATGTGGCCAGTCTCAAAGCCAAACTCAGCATGTAAATGTGTTGCCTTCCCCCCAGCATGGGACGTGACTCCCAGGGATGAGCCTCCCTGGTGCCAAGTGATTACTACCAAGTACCAGCTGATGATGTAACTAGAAAATGACCTTGAATAAAATGGTCAACTTGGACCAGCAGAATATCTCAGTCTACATGTAATACCAGGAGTTAAAAATGCTTTTTGACCTGGATCAAGGGGAAAATGGAAAGGACAAATGAGATTATATGGCTATGAGTCTCCAAAAAGAGCTGAGAGTTTATCAGAGGGCTTGCCCTTATGCTCACCTGAGCAGAGTCTCAGAGACAGATAAAGTAGATACAACCCTGGGTATTGGTTCTTCTGAGGGCTACAGAGAACCACAGGTTCTATGGACATGGCAGATGGAGTTCAGTGCCATGTCAGTTAGCCCTTCTTTGGAGTTTGTGTTTTTATGTGATGGAGCTGGACTCAGATGTGATCTTTTTTCACAAGCCTCTCCTGTTACTTTTACCAGAACTGTAGTTGGTGCTGGGATTTAATATATACCCAGGGGACCTGAATCTCTGGACTGACCATATGATAGCCAGGCCCTGAGCCTCAACAGACTTCAGCTCCTACACTCTGGTTTATTGGACTTACCCCACTCAGCTAACATGGAGTTGAAGAAGGTCAACCACCACACCATGGAGCCAAGAGTGCCTACAACTGAAAGCAGAAGGATTGCATCCAGCATCCATGTGGAATCTAAGCCCCCTCTTGATACAGATGCAGAGTGGACAAAACCATTCCAAGGTCCACAGGATGGAGGAATAGAATATGGATTAGAGTGGACTTACTGATATTCTGTTTATGAACTATTGTGATTAGTAGTCAAAGAAAATTTGGCATTGGTGTGGAGAAAGTGGCCATGGTGGCTGCCAGGGATGGGGAATGGGAGGAAGAGATGAGATGTGGAGGCGTTTTTGAGACTTGGAGTTGTTCTGGGTGATGTTGCAGGGACAGTTACTGGACACTGTATGTCCTCCCATGGCCCACTGGGTGGAACGTGGGATAGTGTGGACTATGATGTGGACCATTGACCATGATGTGCAGCAATGCTCAGAGATGTATTCACCAAATGCCATGAATGTCTCATGATGATGGAGGAGATTGTTACTATGGGGGAGGAGTGGGGTGAGGGGGTGGGGGGTATATGGGAACCTCATTTTTTAATGTAATATTCAAAAAATAAATAAAGACAAAAAAAATTCCGTAGCAATAAGTAGAAAGGTAAAACATGGGTAAAGGTAAATTATGCAAGGGTATCATGGCCTGTGACTGCTCTGGGGAAAGGAACTCCCCCAGCATCCATTTTGGCTCTGCTCGCCACCTTCTTACTTCATTCCCACAGGTAGCTGGGTGTGGTCAGATAGGAAAGCTGCTTGCAAAGGCATGGACTCAGTGGGAGGAGTAAGCCCTCAGCTCTCTGCCACTGCCAAGCACCCCCTAGGGTAGAGGGAGGGAGAAGGCAATGGCAGGCAAGCCCAAAGACAAAGACTGGCTACTAAAGTGGCTTGAAAAAATAGCTTCACAGGGTCTGGTGCTCTGCCATGGAACCTCTGTTTTGGCAGGGCTGTGATTTAAGCCACTGGCCTATGACACAGCTGTCCTGGCTGGGGTCAGATTAATAAGCCTGGGTGTGCAGCATGGATGTGGAGAATTCCCAAGCCCTGGCCCCTTCCCTCCTGGGATTATGACCTTTGAGGGCTTAGAGCCAACCTGTTTAAAATAGAGAACCAAAGAAAGGCATTAAACAGGCTGTAGGCCATAGTTTCATTCACCAATAAACTCCTGGGCTGGCTTGCCAAATATGTTACCAGATTTTATCTAGGTTCTTTGCTATGCTGCAGAAATGAATTTCAAGAGCATGCCGAGCGAGTTAGGCCAGTAATTTATTCAGGTAAGGAGGGAAGAGAAATGAGAGAAAATAACAGAGCAGGGGTTCCAGGTAGAGAGGAAGGGGGTGAAAAGGGATAAAGAGTGCTGATTTACAGACTATAATTCCCCATTATAGGTTATAAATGCCCAGGTTTTACTTGCGTGGCCAGTAGCAGAGGAAAAATGGTGAGAGCAGTGCACAGAGGGCAGGAATGTGTCCAGAGGCAAGAGAGTGGAGCACGCGTGTGCTCAGGCCTTGCGGTCTGCTTTATAAAGTATTAATTTATTCCACCCCTTTGCTAATGGCAGGGGAGGGGCTCCAGTTGTTTGCTGTTTTGATTGATCACTCCACTCATCAATCCCCAGTAAGGACCCAATGATACAGTTCTAGGGGAATATCCTAGGTTCCAGAAGAAGTCTTTGTTCTGGACAGCAGAATCTTGGGGGTGGGGGTCTTCCAGTAGCCATCTTGGAAGTTACTGATGTCCATGTGAACACTCTGCCAGGTTCCAGATCTGTCTATTGATTCCTTATCTTACTAGCCTGCTTCAACAAGGCAACAGCATGCCAAAGAGATGTGCTGTAGGGGTCCAGTGGCAGCCTGACACCAGGGGAAGTTGACCTAGGTCTTAACGGAGTCAAGAGTGGCAAAGGAAAAATGGATAAGCTGGTGTTGGAATGAAGGATTCCAGGAAGGTCACGGAGACCTGGCTGAAACATGTAGAAGAGTCCAAAGCAATATTCTCTCTTTGGTGAATGATGGTTTCTTCATTGGACACTTCGTACCAGCTTTGAGAGCTCTCAGCCCTGCTTCCTGCCACAGTGTGGGTCAGACATATTTATCACATCAGAAGGACAATGTTAAATGCGCCATTCAATCTTGTGATCATCATAATAAAGAAATATACTAATATTTTAAAAAAATATCCAACACATTCATTACCAAGTAGGATCTATACAGAAATTCAAAGAATTAGTTAAAATGAAGAAATTCATTATGTTATTTACAATTTTTAAAGATGAAAGGAAATAAGGTTTACCTTAATTCTAATAGATATAGAAAAATATTCAAAATAAATCAGTGCACATCCATGAGTAGACTGCAATATAAGGAAACCGAAACTGGATAGAAGTTACTTGCTCTGACAAAGATTATCTACTAGAAGCCAAAAGTGAACATCAGTTATTGGGGCAATCTTCCTACAAAATTGATGAGATATATTTCTATTTCTCTACTGCCAATTAATGTATGGGCCCTTATAAATTTCATAAATTCATTATAATAGAGAAGAAATAAAGACATCACCTGAAACTTGTTCATTTTCTGCGGCTCTTGGGAGAGTATAGAGATGTGTGAAGGTTCAGCTGGGGTCAGAAAGAGGAAAGGGTTCATGTGATCTGTTCTGCTTTACATCTTCAAAATTTACATACACTAATCTTGGCACCTCACCTGGGAGCAGCTTTCTAATGGGAATATGATTATGATCCTTTAGTGTCTGAAAAGGACCACCAAGCAACACCTGAGACACATAAAATTCTTAAGTGATCATGTGGCAGTAAGGATCCATTTTCCAGTGGTTAAATATAAAGTTTTTCCTATTTGACAATTTATATGTTCTTAAACCTGATTAACAGGAAAAACATAGAGAATGAATAAAATTGAAACACACAAATGATAAGATACACTTCTTTCCTTAAAATTAACTTAGCAGTAAAGGCCTTAGATTTCATCACTTAACCTATTTTCCTAGTAATATTGTTTAACCCTTCAATTAGGAGTGTGATAGGTAAGAAATTTCAAAAAATTGTTTGTTTAAACTGGGTTGCAGTTTCTCAAAAGGCCCTCTCGATCAGGGGCTTTGGGTGACTGACTTGTGATGGAGTGAACAACAGTCTTTGACTCCTGTTATCTGCCATAAATGAGGTGTCCCTGGACTCATGCCCTCAGCTCTAAAGCTAATACGAGTAAGAAGTAGATAACCTTGGAAACTCTTGGTGAACCATCAGTCTGGGAGTCTTGAGGTCAGGATCCTAAGTACTGCATGTGGGAATGGACATATGTGAGGGAAGCACAGAATTTGTAAAGAGTAGAGAAGGAGAGGACTGGAGACATTTAGGGATGGGTAAAGACAGTGTTTTCTTACCTCTGCTAGTTATCCTTCACCCCCAGACCTCATCGGTGCAAGCTCTCCCAGGACATGTCCTTTCCTGGGCTACCAGTTCCTGGGCCTCCCCAGCTCACCTTGCTCTTCTCAAAGATGGCCCACATTGACAAAGTCTGTGGTGACTTATGAGGAAAATGAATTCAACAAGTCTGGTTCATTCTGGCCAGGGTGATCAAGAACCACTTTTTGCTATGCAAATCTAGGACATGCTCCTTTCTGGGCTTTTCTGCCCCTGCCTTAATCTCAGGAGAAAGGTCTTAGGTCTATATAAGTGAAAGTGTTCTAAGAGAAGTGAGCAAAAGTCTAACTTGAGCCACTAAAGCAGTCAATTCCCAGACTTAAGACTTGACCCAGAACCCCCTGAATGAAGGGAAGTTTGGGTTTCCTTGATAAAAATTTATACTGTTTATCTCTCTCATAGTTTTACCAAAAGGAACCTATCCTCATTCACCAAATGAGTATGCATTGGGGAAAAGGAACTGACTTCTTGGGAATTACTGGACACTGGCTCTGAATTGCTGCTAATTCCAGGGGACTCAAGGTGTCATTGTGGTACACTAGTCAGAGTAGGGGCTGATAGAAGTCAGGTGATTAAAGGAGTTTTGGGACGGGTCTGTTAGTGGATCCAATGGGCCCCCCAGCCCAACCTGTGATAAGATCCAGAATGTACAACTGGAATAGACATAGTCAGTAACTGGCAGAATCCCCACATTGGTTCTCTGAACTGTTGTCTGATGTTACTAAGAGAGTAAAGTCAAGTAGAAGTCACTAGAAGTGACTTTACCCAACAAAATGGTAAGTGGCTCTGGAGTTTCAGAGATTGTTTCCTTTAAAATCTAATCAGATTTAGAAAACAATCTCTAATGGAATTAGATTCCATTCCAGATTAGGAAATAATCTCTATATGCCCTTTATCATGTTGAGAAAGCTTCCTACAATTCCTATCTTTTGGAGTGTTTTTATCAAGAAAGAATGCTGGATTTTGTCAAATGCCTTTCCCGCCTCAATTGAGATGATCATGTTGTTTTCTTCTTTGATCTATTAATGTGGTGTATTATACTGATTGATTTTCATGTATTGAAATACCTTGCATGCCCAGGATAAAACCCACTTGATCATTATGAATAATTTTTTTAATGTGTTGGATTCAATTAGTGAGTATTTTTGTTGATTTTTGCATTCACATTCATTAGGGAAATGGATCTGTAATTTTTTTGTTGTAATATCTTTATCTGGCTTTGGTATTCAGGTGATATTGGTTTCATAGAACAGATGTGGCAGTGTTCCTTCTTGTTCAATTTTTTTGGCAAAAGTTTAAGGTTCTTTTTACATCTTTGAATACTTAGCAGAATTCACCTGTGAAGCCATCTTGTCCTGGGCTTTTCATATTGGGGAGTTGTTTGATGACAGTTCCAATCTCTTTGCTTGTCATTAATTTGTTGATGTCTTCTATTTCTCCTAGGATCAGTGTAAGTTGTTCATATGTTCCTAAGAATTTTTCCATTTTATCTACATTGTCTACTTTGTTGGTGTACAATTGTTCATAGTATCCTCTTACGAACTCTTTTAGTTCTGTGGGGTCAATAGTAATTTCCCTGCTTCCATTTCTGAATTTCTTTATTTGCATCTTCTCTCTTTTTTTCTTTGTTAGTCTAGCTAAGGGTTTGTTGATTTTGTTGATCTTCTCGAATAACCAACTTTCAATTTCATTAATTCTCTCTCTTGCTTCCCCCCTTGTGACTTTTTGCATGCTGTCTGCTCTCTGTGTCCATTTTGTTGTACATTCTTCTGTGTCTGTATTTATTTATTTTCCCCTCCCTCCTTGCAGCTTGCTTGCTGTCTGCTTGTGTTCATTCACTGCTGGCTCTTTTATGTTCTTGCTTGTCTCCCTTCTTTTTTGTTGTGTCACCTTTGCTGAGTCAGCTCTCAGCGGGTCTGGGGGTTGGGCAGCACTCTGCAGCATGCAGGTGAGCCTGCCTTCAAGGAGGTCCTGGGGCACAAACCTAGGGCCTCCATATGGTAGACGAGAGCTCATCTGATTGAGTCACAGCCGCAGCCCTCTCTCTATAGCTTTTTGTGTTGTCAAGTTCATTTATTTCTGCTCTGATCTTTATTTCATTCCTTCTGCTTGCTTTGGGCATAGTTTGCTGTTCTATTTCTATTTTCTTGTCAATTTCATTTATTTCTGCTCTGATCTTTATTTCATTCCTTCTGCTTGCTTTGGGCCTAGTTTGCTGTTCTATTTCTAGTTCCTCCAGCTGTGTAGGTAAGTCATTGATTTTAGCAGTCTCTCTCTCTCTTTCTCTTTCTTTCTCTCTCTCTCTCTTTCTCTTTCTTTCTCTTACTTTCTCTTCCTCTCTTTCTCTCTTTCTTTCTTTCTTTTCCTTTTTAAAATTTTTTTATTTTTATTTTTTTTGAGGTACCAGCACAGGAGCTTGAACTTGGGACTTCATATGTGGGAAGCTGGCACTCAACCACTGAACTATCCTGGCTCCCCCAAGTTGGTTTTTTCATTTGTTTGTTTTGTTTTCAGGAGGTACGGGGGATTGAACCCAGGATCTCATACATAGGAAGCAGGTGATCAACCACTTGAGCTACATCTGCTCCCCACTCTTTCTTCTTTTTAAATGTAAGCACTGAGGCCTATAAATTTCCTTTTCAGCACTGCTTTCACTGCATCCCATAGATTCTGATATGTTGTAGTCTCGTTTTCATTCATCTCAAGATATTTATTGATTTCTCTAGCAATTTCTTTTTTTGCCCCACTGATTATTTAACAGTGTGTTGTTTAATCTCCATATATTTGTGAATTTTTCCTTTTTCTTCCTATTGTTGTTTTCCAGATTTATTCCATTATGATCAGAAAAAGTGCTTTGTATAATTTTAACCTGGTTAAGTTTATTGAGATCTGCTTTGTGACCCTACATATGGACTATCCTGGAGAAAGATCCATGAGCACTTGAGAAGAATGTGTATCCTTCCCCGTTTTTGGGAAATGGAACTTTCAACTCCAGCCAGGCAATAGTTCCTGAGGTGGCTTGTGCCACTTATGGAGGATGGGCACTGGCCTCCAGGCTGTGGAGTGCTCTACTCACAAATCTTCACTGCAGACAGGCAATCTCCTCCTTTCCTTCCAAGGATGTTGGAGTATGCTTTTCCAGTCTCCTGGGGCCCCCAAATAGGTGATTTAGATAGTTCTGGCTGATTACTAATTTCCCTGTGGGATGAGCTGACATCTGGAACTCCTTACTTTGCTGCCATCTTACCTCATCCTCTGAAAACCAGTATATATTTGAATGGACACAACAACAGAAGAGAGGACTGTGTGGAATTTAAATGGTTTTTCTGAATGCTTCTTCTTTCTGAAAGTCAGAAAAGCTAATTTTGTATATAAAAAAAAAAATAAGCAACTTCTGGGATACATTTGGTTCTGCCCAGAAGGAATAGCCCCATTCCTCCCAGTTCCTCTCCTGTACAGTTAAAAAATCCTTGAACATAAGCAACAAGCATAGGAAATCTGAAATGTATAAAGAAAATGGGTTGCCAAGTGTTCAGGACTTGAGGAACAACAGAATGATGTGTTACCTGGGTTTCCTAATTGCCTCCCAAATGCAAGGTAATGGGACCTATATGGAAGTAAACTTTATCTAAATTTCACTTGACATGTTAAAACATCAATTCCAGTAGACTGCTATAAGTTATGCATGTATAACATAATACCTAGAGCAACCACTAAGAAAATTATACAAAGCCATATACTTAAAACACTATAAATAAATCAAGGCGAATCCTAAAAAGTGTTCAAATAACTCACAGGAAGTTTAGAAAAGAGAAACAGGAACAAGAAATGTAGGTAACAAGAAAAAAGTAATTAATCAAATGCAGACTTCAGCTCTAACATATCAATAATCACCTTAAATACAAATGAGCTAACTACACAGTTTAAAACAGAGATTGACGGAATGGATTTAAAACAAAACAAAACAAAAAGATCCAAAAATACGCTGGCTACAAGAATCTCACTTTAAATATGAGATGGATTGGAAATAAAAGGATAGAAAAAGATATGCAGGGAAGTGGAAGTGGCTCAAGCGATTGGACTCCTGTCTCCCATACAGGAGGTCCAGGGTTCAATGCCTAGGGCCTCCTGGTGAGGGCAAGCTGGCTGGTGTGACGAGCTGGCCCACGCGGAGTGCTGCCCCATGCAGGAGTGCTGTCCCATGCAGGAGTGATGCCCCATGCAGGTGTGCCTCCCTGCGCAGGAGTGCCGGCCCATGTGGAGAGCTGGTACAGCACAGTGATGCAACAAAAAGACACAGAGGAGAGACAATAAGAGACACAGCAGATCAGGGAGCTGAGGTGGTGCAAGAGAGTAATCACCTCTCTCCCACTCCGGAAGGTCCCAGGATTGGTTCCCAGAGCCGCCTAATGAGAATACAAGCAGGCACAGAAGAACACACAGCGAATAGACACAGAGAGCAGACAATGGGGGGAGGAGATGGGGCAAAGGAGGAGGGAAATAATTAAAATTAAATAAATCTTAAAAAAAAATTATTAAAAAAAAAGACAAAAGCATGAGTGGCTGTATTAATAGCAGACAAGGAAGACTTTAGGGCAAAGATGATTACTGGAGACAAAGAGAGTCATTACATAAAGATAAAAGGATGAATACCCCAAGAGTCCATAATGTTTATGTACCAACAAAAGAGGCTCACAATACCTGAAGCAAAAACTGTTATAATGAAAGGAGAAACAGAAAACTCCACAATTATAGTTGGGGACTTCAACACCTACTCCCAGCAACTGATAGAACTTGAAAACTTAATTTTTAAAATTTTCAGGCTTTTTTCCCAAGAAAAAAAAAATAGACCAAATAGTATAAAAACAAATTACCAAGGGTCTGTTGTGTACTTGTTCCTTGGTAAACATTTACTGAGTAGGAGTGATGTTTCGGAGATTTTGAAGAAGCACATGTTTAGATGTGGTCCAGAGCTAAAGTCACATTTGTTCCACAACTGCAGCTGCTTCACCCCCACTCAGGCGCAAGGCCGTGGTTGATCTTGAAGACCAGGCAGAAGAGAAGGTTGGCATGTGCGGAACTTTTTTCATTGACCTCGATGGTGTGCACCAAGTAGAGCAGCAAAAGGACCTGCCATACTCCCCAACACCTTCCCCTCCATCCCAAGCCTGTGGTCACCTTATCCATGAGCAAAACAGTATCAACAAGCAACATCGTTGCCTACCCGGGACCGTGGCTCTCCATGAAATTAAGTGGTACCAGAAATCCCAGAAATTTCTGATCCTCAAGAACCCTTTAAGAGACTGGTCTGGGAAGTCCCTCAAGGTTTACAGCCTGCCCTTTGCTTCCAGAGCTCAGTCCTCTGGGTCTTATTTGACTGAGACCAGGAAGTCTACCTGGTTGGCCCCTTTGAAGGCACCAACCCTCTTAGCAAAGTAGGCTTCTCTCTATAATATCTGCAGCAGAGTCTTCCTTCTGGATTACACTCCCTGCCCCATAGCAAAAAGCACCTCGCTTCACTAAAGGATATATCATTTACTGGTTCTTCACTGGACGCTCACCAGTGTCCTTAAAATGTGGCTCCCAGATCCTAATGCAATGTTCCAGACATGATGCAGTGCAGTAGGCACTAAATTCATTATCTCCTCTTTTATCTGGCCTTTTACCTGCATCATTGCAAACTTTTGGAGTGCCCAAATCGTGCTGTTAATCATATTGGAATTATTGGTAACCAAAAACCAAGATAATTTTAAGGGTCCAATTAAAACCATTTCTCCTCCTGTACTTGCAACACATGTGCCCACGTTTTTATCAAGTTTAACACATATTTATCTAAATGCAGCATTTTACATTTATGCACAATAAAAGTTATTCTAGTAGTTTTAGTAAGTCTTTCCAGGGTTTGGAAATCCTTTTCCTTTTCTTTTTCAAAAATCTTGATTCTTTTTTTTTTTTCCAAGATTTATTTTTTATTTCTCTCCCCCTCCTTGCCCCCCTAGTTTTCTGCTCTCTGTGTCCATTTGCTGCATGTTCTTCTGTGTCTGCCTGTATTCTTGTCAGCAGCACCTGGAATCCATGTCTCTTTTTGTTGTGTCATCTTGCTGCATCAGCTTTCCATGTGTATGGTTACATTCCTGGGTAGACTGCACTTTATTCGCGCTGGGCAGCTCTCTTTACAGGGAGCACTCCTTGCGCATGGGGTTCCCCTACACAGGGGACACTCCTGTGTGGCACGGCACTCCTTGTGTGCATCAGCACTGCACGTGGGCCAGCTCATCAGACAGGTTAGGAAGCCCTGGGTTTGAACCTTGAGCCTCCCATGTGGTAGGTGGATGCCCTATCTGTTGGGCCAAATCCACTTCCCGGTTCTTTTGTTCAGCGTTTACTCTATCATGGACATATGTTGTTCTTGCTCACTTGGTAAAAACATACTGGTTTTCCAGTGAAGAACCACCACTCTTCACATTACAATCCCCATGGTTTAGGTGGGGTTGTCAAACTAGCCCTGGGAAAACCACTCTACTCCAAAGAGAATAAGAGAGAAGAGACAGACTGGGAGTGTATCCAACAGAAAGAAAGCAGATCCTCGAGACAGAGAGAAATGGAGAATCATCAAGCTGTTTCTGTAGCGAATAAGTTCCACTTTCTTGAATAAGCCACTTTAAAACTGGTTTCTGACACTTGCAGTAAGTCTTGCTTACTAGACCATCCCAGGTAATTTTGTCATCTGCAGTTTTGACAGTAATTTCCTTACAGAATGGGTTAGATGATAAGGAACCCAGGGGATTTGTTTAAAACTGCATTTATTTAGCAAACATAGTTTTTGTTTAGATTTTGTGTGTATCTGGGGGTGGCTTAGGGAGGTAAGATGAGTTTTATGTTAGATTAAATTTCCTTCAAGTCTCCTATGCTCCTCCACTGTATTCATTCAAATTGCTGATAAAATCATTGAGAGAAATCCAGTTCAGGACACAACCTTATTATTTGCCACAAGAAACCAAATGTAAATTGACAATAATTAATGGTATTTGATAACAATGGCTTAGTCTTATTTTAACCAGGTCATTTTTATATCCTTCATGTGCTAACATTTTCTCCATAAAATTCTTATTTGTTGAGTTGCATTTACTGCCTGTATTACTGTATATTTAGTCTGTTTTGTTCCCTACCAAGTTTGTGTTTTTTTCTTTTTTTTTTCTTTTTTAGGTATCAGGGCTGGGGATTGAACCTGGGACCTCTTACAAAGGAAGCCGGTGCTCAACCACTGAGAAAACATTGGCTCCTCACAGTTGGCTCTTTCATTTGTTTGCTTGTTTTGTTGTTTTTGTGTTTAGGAGGCACCTGGGACCTCCCATGTGGGAAGGAGGCACTCAACTGCTTGAACCACAACTACCCCCTAAGCTTTCTTTTTAATTTAGGGAATAGGTAGTGTGATGGTTAAGTTCATGTGTCAACTAGGTTATGGTGTGCAGGTTAGTCAAGCAAGCATTGGCCTGATTATTACGGTGAGGGTATTTCATGAACTTAAATCATCAATGAATTGATTGTATCGATGGCTGATTACATCTACAATCACCTGAGACTGCCTTCAACAATAAGAGATGTCTCATCCAATCAGTTGAAGGCTTTGAAAGGTGAAGTGATATTTTCAGCAGTCAAAAGAATTTCCATCTCTATGTCAGCCAGCCAGTTTCTCCTGGAGAATTCATTGAAAAAAGGAGTTCCCAGCTTGTGGCCTGTCCTATGGAATTTGGACTTGCCCATTCCCACCATTGTGTGAGCCATTTCCTATTTTAATATTTACATTATATATACATCTATGTCCTGTTGGTTCTGTTTTCCTAGAAAACCCTAATACAGGTAACTAGGACTAAGTTTGGCCTAGTGACTTCTGATCACTCCCTTGTCATGTCGCCAGTTTTCTGAGGTCAGAGTACTATTTTTGTAGCCTAGCCTCATCTTGGACTTTGAACAAATTTCTCCAGCTATTACCAAACACCTCAGATTTGCTAATCACACCCATTAAATTTATTTTTGCTAATACTAGGTAACAAGAGGCCTTTCCTAGAAAAGCTTTGTGGAATACCATTAGGGTCTTGGCAGAGCAAAGACAAAACAGCCTGCGCAATCTACTAGTGTTTCGTCCTTATTTGACTGCAAAGTAGCCACATGGTCTTCACCATCAATTCAGACAGATATTCCAGTGACTGGCTCGGTAACTGTCACCAGGTAATGTGACTGGGTTATATTAATCTTGGGTCAAATCCTATAAATCAACCTGCCTACTCACTTTGCTAATCAGTGAATTTGTTTTTACCTTTGTCTTTAAAAACTGTTGGTCAAACATTGCTTTATTCATGAGTTGGGATCAGACATAGCCAAAGAACTATGATGTAAAATTCATAACTAGAAGTTCTGTTTTTCTCTTGATTCACTATTGGCACAATCAGTTTTCTTTGGAGCTCAAATACATTTCCCTAGTACACAAAAAGCATTACAAATAAAAAGGAAGTCTAATCTCTGTATACTGAATTGAATTTTATTTTTAAAGGTAAAGCTTTATACATTGTTTTAAAAAATGGAAATTCAAAAGTCTTGGCATTAAGCAATGAGTCTTCAGTATTACAAAGCTGTTTACAGCAGTAATTAAAGTAGTGGTAATATTTTACCACTGTTAAAATGTCACAGAATTCAGAACACAACTTGGATCCTCAATGATTCAAGTTTTTTATCCCATACAATAAAGGTTGGTCAGTTTTAAAATGAAACTCCTTCAATATGCTGTCCTCAAGTCCTTCATTATCACCATGCATCAAGTCACACAGTGGGATAGCTGGCTGCTGTGGCGATTCCACAATGATTGTTCTGGTCTTTGGCCATCTTTACATAGCCATTCACACCCCAACTTATACCCCAGCTGAAAGAAGAGAAGAATTTCTATTTCATACAAAGAATCAAGCACATCCCAGCATCATTCATCATAATAGCTAACACTTAAATAGTGCTTACCATTATGGCAGGCACTATTCTAAGTAGTGTTACATATATTTGTAATTGTATTAATTGCTATGAGTCTTTGCCTTAACTTTTTAAGATAGGAAATTGAAGTAGAAGTGGGATTAAGAACTTTAGTTATCAAAATTGATTCTGACAGCTCTCAAGACCTCTGAGAGCTGGAAACTAAAATGCAATGGCAGGATGTCATATGATACCAGAAAGAATGCACAGAGGTCATTGCACTCTTGAACAACCTTTCAGACTTAACAGAAAGAATGCGGAGAAATGGATGTTTCTGTTCTCTATACCTTGTTGAAAACTCAGAGACAGAAAAGGAAAACAACCCTCAATCATGCAGGTGCACAATCCTTTATCTGAAACCCTTGGGGCAAGGTGTGTTTCAGAATTAAGAAAATTTTCAGAACTTAGAAATACCATGTTACAAAGACCATATTAAGCATAGTACAGAATCTTATCCAAACATTAATATTTTCTTTGTTCACCGTAAGTGAGAGAAAGACTCTTCAAAATTGTGCTTAAGGGTTTGTGGACCTGTATTTAAATACCGATTCCAAGCAAGGGTTTCCTTTTCAATTTCAAATACAAGTATAATATTTGGAGTTTTATACCTATTTTTGATGAGCCAGTATTTATTGCTCTCTGAATCTGTTCCTTCAAAGCCATAGCCAACCACCAGAACTCCGTGATCCAGGTCTCTACTGCTGCAGTCTGGTTCATAATAAATGCCTAGAAGAGCAAAATTCAACACTGCCGTGAGAAGCCTCAAGTGACACGTGACACTAATCCACCCTATCAGCCACAGTAAGGTAAGCATCTCGAAATTCAGTGAAACATCATAAGTCAATTCCAGATATGACTTAAAAAGTATTTGCCAAAAAGCAGTAATGACTGATAAAAAGAAAAAGTTAACCTCAACTCACCAAAAACCAAGAAAATTCAAACTAAGTCCAAGATTTTTTTCTACTTTACGAGAAAGCAAAGATTTCCAAAAATAAGGTCTATTGTAATCCAGGCTAAGGTGACATAGGTACTCATCTATTAGCTGACACAAACTGGCATAGACCCAGTTTGGGACCTCGTACATGTGAAGCAGGCGCCAACTACTGAGATACACTGTCTCCCCAGCATAATCCCTTTTTACTCCTAGGATGTCAGCCTGAGGAATGGCACAAAACAAAAAATACTTGAGCCAAGGGATTCTTTTCAGTCCTACATTTGTAAGAGTAAAAAAACTTTTAGAAAAAAAGTCAAAAAATTGGAGGTTAAGTAGACTATATCTATAGAATTAATAGCCTTTTAAAAACATTTATAAAACATCTGTCATCATGCCCAAAGGATATAATGCCCAAAGGAAACAGTAAGTAAAAAAGCAGAATGTACTGAATGACTTCAACCATGTTAAATGCACACACTATAGTTCTACCCTGGAAAAGATGTTCTCATACCAGTGAGCTAATTAATGGTGTCTTTTCTAATTCTGTCTGTATTTCTATAATAAAAACACAAATGCCTACCTTCTTTATAGAATTGGAAGGACACATGACCTGCATCAATAGCAACAGAGATGGGACCTACAGTTGCCACTGCTTTCATAAGTGCCTTTTCCCACTTAATGATGTCCACAAAGCCAGTGCTGTTGGCAGCAGAACACTCAGGCTTGTAGTGACAGGCATCTGTGTCCTTTTTAAAGGTAAACAGGAGACCTGAGTGAATATTCTTTAGGTTACATAGACAAAAACAGCTCTATGTTAACCATCGTTAATCAGAGAACTGTGCAAAGGTTAATAACTTAGGACAGATCTGACAGTTTGCAGGTACACCTACCATCTACAGTGTGGATGCTGAGTAAGGGTTCTTTTTTTTAATCCCAAAGCTTTCGACTTTCCAAAAGTAGAACTAGAATGATAATAAGATAATGAGTTCCATTTACCCTTCCAATGTATGGATAGGAGTCCTCTGTATCAAGGCCTTTGTTGTCCTTGACATACTGGAAAGCATTGTCCATGAGTCCACCATTGCAGCCTTGGTTGCCCTCAGCCCAAGAGCAGTCCACCAGGTTCTGCTCACTGAGGGAAACAAGTTTTCCTGTTTTCTTAAACATCTGTCCTTCAAGGGCACCAATGGCACTAAAAGCCCAACAAGAACCACAACGACCCTGAAAAAGTAATTTAAAAAAATTGTCAGTATAAAAGAGTTGAGAACAACCCATATATCTGGATACTCTTTTAAAAAAAATAGTGAATTGCATGTTGCTTCACAGTATACCAAAGCAAAAAAGGCAAGTCTTTTTTGACTTTACTATTTGAGACCAAAAAATCATACCTGATTCTTCACTGGAGTCACGTAGCCTTTTTCCCTCCAATCCACAGATAGGGGAACCTCAACAGAGGGAGAGTCATAGAACATTTTTCCCTTCCTATGTTTCTGATTTTGAAAGCCATTCATCACTTGCTTGAATTCTTCATTGGTCTTCAAAGAAGAGTAAATAAAATATTTGAAAAGCAAGAGATTGTTTTGCTAAAGCATGGAGAAGAAGCACGAAGAGTTAAACAATCCATGCCACACTCACCATGTCACCAAAGGCGTTCATTCCCATTGTGAAACCATGTTGCCCTTGGCTGTATTCCTGATTATGCAGTTCGATCATTTTCATATTCTTCTCCCACACTGCTCTCCTCCAATCTTCTTCATTCTAGAGCAAACACAGAACTTACTGTCCTTATTTCCACATCAAACCCAACCCATCCTCACCAAGTGGTTTAGTAGGGATGGAAGAGTCTTCATGGCCCAAGAAGGCTTTATATTTCTAGGTGCTGCTCTCCAAGTTTAGACACAATAGGGCTGAAGATATGTGTGCCCATGCTATGCTCAACAATGGGTACCATTAAGTGACTGCCTGGATAAGAGCTGGCTTCTAGAAGCTCCTGTCTGGCTTCTAACTTCCAGTGAGCAAGGGCTCTCTGGACAGTTTCAGACGTTACTAACCGTGCCATATAGTCTTGGGTACGTTGCCTTCCACTGCTGCCATTGTGCATCTAAACTTGAATCAAATTTTGGAACAGCTGAGGCTATTTCCAAGCAAAGGACAGTCAGAAAGAGTGAAGGATTCATGTTTCAAACCCTAGGAAGGGAAAAGAAATGAGTATTTGGTTAGACCAATTCTTTTAAAAACCTATCTTATTCTCTCCTGAAAAGTTACAGCCACCATGTTAGAGTGAAAACATTTCAATTATCTTCCCAAGTATTTATGCACAGACTGTGGAAGAAAACTATGGACCTGGGTCGAAAAAAATCAGGCCAAGGACTAAACAGTGAAAGCACTGATTCAGCCACAGAAATGAAAAGCAGACAGACAAGTGCTATAGAAACAGTAACAGACTTAAATTGTTACAGTGCCAGGATCAGTTAGATTTTGATAAGGGTCTCAAGGCATTTGATGGGTCAGAATTTTAAAGCAATAGTTAGGAAACTATTGGTCAAAGTTATTTACCGACAGTACCAAGGTAACTAAAGCTAAATAAATACATACATACATAATCAGGACCTATGATCTCTAGTGAGTGGGGGTGGGGACAGAGGGATCCTCAGTTTCGAGTGGTCCTCCACACCTTTCTTCTTGTCTAATATACATCAGGTAAGCTTCCCGCCCCCCCCCCCTCCCCGAGCTGCTTCTTGAGTTGTAACCTTTCTGAAACACTTTCCAAGTGGGGCAAGACTGCAGCTCACACCATCCCTACACTTGAGCCTGTGTAGCCAAGACACCCACGCTCTTCTCCAAACCAGGAACAGCAGTCACCGGACCGCGCAGCTGGGAAACTGGGCCCCCCACTTCCAGCGCCGGATGGGGTGCTGCCGGGGGCTACGAAGACCAGACCCGGGCAAGGCCCCACACCCAGCGCCGGCTAGCGCAGCGAGGGGCTGCAGGGTGGAGGGCGCAGGGCCTGCCCCGCCGCTCCGCGCACCCCGCTCCTCCCTCGGAGGATATTTACGGCGGCGGCGCAGGGAGCAGCTGGCACCGCCGCCTGGCTCGGGCGGTCAAGCTGCTCAGCCAGGCCCGGACAGGCCCGGAGACTGCGCCGCCCCGGGACAGCCTGGCTGCGGGACCCAGTGCGCGCGCGGTCCCAAGGCCGAACCACCCCCTGCATGCCCTGGGTCTCCGGGGTGGGACCCCCGACCGGGCCCACCCCCCCAAGTCTGGTCGAGCCCAGCCTCGCCAGCTCCGGGTTGACGCTCTCGTTCCCGAGGTTCACCCGCCAACTCGCTGGAGTCCTCACCTGCGGTGGCCGCAGCCGGCGCGAGCGCACTCCACCGACAGCTGGACCCAGGCTGCGCCGAGGGTCGGGGTACCGGCCGGCCGCCGCCGACTCACCCTTTAAGGCCCAAGCCGCACCGTCCCCGCCGCCTGCGCGCGCCTCGATTGGCTACCCCGGCCTCCGGGCGTGGCCTCCGAGCGCGGTGACTCGACTCGCATTGCGTGACGCTGCGTTGTCCCAACTTGTCCCGGGGCTGGGGCGACGCAGCTTCCATGGGTCCAGAGGAGGGGCGAGCTGGAGGGGCGTGGAGTGAGAGGGCAGGGGGGGAAGAGGGAAGGAGGAGGGGGAGGGGTGAGGCAGCGCGAAGGAGGAGCCGCGGGTCCCTCGGGATGGTTGGGGTACACTACCCCGAGTCGTTCCGTTTGGCTAATTATTCCAAAATGGTTCAACCAAGATACCCGTTTCCTTTTGTCCTAGGGATTGTAGTTTAAATCTCGGACCACCGAGAATCAGTGTACTCTAGTCCAGCCTTTCTTGTTTAATCCAAAGCAAAAGTGGGACAGGTGGAAGAATGCTGCGTTTCATGGTGGGATGCAGTTGGGTTTTAGAAAAATCTGGCAGGAAAAGCCAACCTCTAAAACGCATGGGATTGCCAAGGCCAAAATCCTAGAAGGAAGGTGGGACCGAACTGGGTAGGTCTCCAGAGATGGCAGAGTAACATTTATAATGCATCCTGTCCTGTTTTCTCAGTTTAGGGTTCTGTCCTTACTAGCCTTTCTCAAAATCATCAGAAATGAGTTACTTAAAGAAAAATTTAGTTTAATGAAAAGGAGAAAAGCAGTTGAGACCGGTGAAAACTTCCTTACTCTAAGCATTATAGATCCACTAACTTTGATGAGGGCTAATTATTGAGTTTTAGGCAAGCAACCAAGTCTTAGCGTTGCCTTTGATGACAAAATGCATATGGCAGAACTTCCCGATTTCTATTTAAAATGCAGTAGCCTTGAAAGTATATTGTGTGCATCTCTATCAATTTCTTTTGTGTAACAGTAAAACAGGATGTAATTCTTTACCCAGTATCTTAAAATTTTAAACGTAGGGAATTAACAAATTTAGTGTGGCCGTATTCAAAACATTGAGGTCACTTTTAACCCTCTTCCCCACTTAAACAACCCCCTCTAATGTGTTTAAATTCATGGGCCCAGAATTACTCTTAAAAAACATTATCCAGAAAACTGTCCATTTTCCAAGTTATTACCATTTGTAGTCATATAGAACACAGCCTGTTTATCATTTGCTGTACATATAAAACCACTTAGGAAGTAACTTGATTTTCTGAGTTACTGTATCCTTGCTTTCCCTTAAACAGTAAGCCAATTCACCAAGTAAATCAATCAACCAATCAGAATTAATTACGTTCTAACTTTGTGCTCATTATCCTCTGCTTGGTGTAGTTTGAGCATTTACCTAGACACACTATGTAACTTTCCTAACAGCTTTTCTCAGGCTCATCCTTTCCATTTTAACCTCTGAGATTACCTACTGTCATCTTGCTTTTACAGCAAATAGTCACAGGCCATGATGGATCAATTTAATGAAATCATAACTAAGCATATTGGTGCAGTGACTAACAAGGGAGCTGAACTTGTGAGACTTCTCCTCACGTGTGAGATTATAACCCACAAACTCTCATTTGGATGCCAGAGGGTCCTCTTCTCAAATCTGAAAAAAAAAACACACAGTCTTTTTCAAGTCACAGTATATTAATTTCCTAGGGCTGCAGCATCAAATCACCATGAACTCGGTGGTTAAAAATGACAGAAATGTATTTTCTCCATTCTGAAGGCCGGAATTCTGAAAGCAGTATCACTGGACCAAGATCAAGGTGTTAGCAGGGTCATGGTCCCTCCAAAGGCCCTGCTCTTCCTGGTGTCTTCTGGCTTCTGGAAGGGGCGGGCATTCCTTGGCCAGTGGCTGGGTCGCTTCTCTCTGCCTCTGTGGACAATTGCCTTCCCCCTTCTTCAATGTGTGTGTCACATCTCCCTCTGCCTCCCTCTTATAAGGACACTTGTGCTTGCATTTAGGGCCTGCTCCCTGATAATCCAGGATAATCTCCCCATTTGAAGATCCTTAATTTAAGCACATGTAAAATCCCTGCCATATAAAATGACATATACAGGGTTCCAGGAATTAGGGTCTGATATCTTCAGGCCTCATTATTCAGCCTATATGGCACAGGGCATAAATAAACATTAGTCCCATGACAAGGCTGATCCAAATGTTGTGCTTGACATAATTTTAGTATGGCTTGATTAGGCCAGTTGGACCCTAACATTGTGTGAACTTCTCTCATTCTGACTTCTTTGCTTCATCTCAGGCCCACACCCCCACCTCTCATGCCCAACTGCAACTATTTCTTGCCTCAAGGCTTTGCTGTTATTGCAGTATGATGACACATTTCTTAAGGTTTCAGGACCTCGCCTTCAGCAATTTGTAGCACCCACATTCCGCTTTTAACAGCCATCCTTCCTGCAGTCTCTAATATAAAAACTTTGCTTATCCACTCCTTTTCTGAGACATTTCTTGTTTAAGCTTTCAGTGTCTCCCCTAGTGCAATAGTCCCCTAACATCAGTACTTGACTTTTTTCCCCCCTCTTAACACCCTGTATCATTATGGTAAATGTAAAAGGCAAAGAAGACCTAGCAGAAAGATTATTATAATAGGAAGAAGGTTTTGAACTCAGGAACTGCAAGCTTCTCAAAACAAAGAAGAAAATAGCTTTTCTTTTTTAGGGCAAGGAGGGGTAAGCAAAGTTTAGCAGAAGTTTTTAAGGAAAGCTGGGCAAGCAAAGGGAAATGACTGGTGGAGTCTCCCAGGAAAAGCGTCTCACTGTGTTCGAGCTAGTCATGGGTCTATGACCCTATTTGACACCTTGATTTCAGACTTTGAGGCTCCAGAACTGTAAGATAATATATTTCTGTTTTGTTGTTTTTGTTGTTGTTTTGTGTTTTTTTTGGGAAGGTACCGGGGGTGGGGGATCAAACCAGGGACCTTGTATGTAGGACACTGAGCCACATAGGCTTCCCTGAGTTGGTTTTTTTTTTTGTTTTGTTTTTTGTTTATTTTTTCATTTTGTTTTATTTTTTTTCAGCCAAACCCAGAACCTCCCGTGTAGGATGCAGGTGCTCAACCACTTGAGCCACATCCCTTCCCTTTCTTGTAAACCACCTCACCTAGTTTGTGGTGATTTGTTATGGTGGCCCTAGGAAACATACTGCTTTCTTGACTTGGACTGTGGGTTTTGCCTTACCTTTTGCCCTGTGCCTCCTGGGTGTTTCCTGTTAGATCATTTCTCTGAGAACCCGTGCACTAGGGATTATATACACAGAGTTGATTTAAGTTAAGTCACTCCTCACAACACCTATATGAATCAGAATTACTAATCTATTTTACCATAGGAAAACAAAATGTAAATTAGCTGTTGGCCTGTAGGCAAATAATTTAAGCACTATGTGCTTCCAGTCCTTCAACAGAAAAATAGAAACAATATCTTCCTTATCTGCTACATAGGTATGATCAGTTTTATTTGTCAATTTGGATAGGCAACAGTTCCCAGTTAACTAATAAAAGATAGGTGTTCTCGTGCAGGTAGTTTGAAGATAATCTAGGTAGGGTTTATTCAATCAATTGAAAGGCATTAAGGCTTCCCTGAAGAAACTCTGACTGTGGAAAACAGCTTCATCCCATGTCTGAGAATTCCAGCCTGCCCTTCCTGATGGCCTGCACTACGGATTTTGGACTTGCCTAGTCAGCCTCTTCAATTGCAGAAGCCAATGCAATAAATCTCTTAGTGTATATCTCTTACTGGTTCTTCTTTTTTGGTTGAACCCTGATTGATACAATGGAGATGTGTCAAAAATTAAAGTATTACATCTCTCCAGGTTATTTTATGGTGCCTGTCAATTGCTCATGTGAATGTGTTTACACTTTAAAGGTGCTAGGTTGGATGGCAAAGCAGAGAGGAGACTGAAAAGGCACCAGGGCTGGAACTGAGATGTAACTTAGCCTGTTGTAGGCTGTGTAATTTGGAGTAATCACATAATCTCTCTGGGCCTCCTTTCCCTCATTTATAAAATATAAAACAGAGAAGGAAGAAACTAGATGTTTCTGTGGACCTTTCCAGGAATAAAAAACATGTAGAATTTTGAGTTTGCTTTATGGCCATAATTAGACTTACAATCTTTCTTATTGTCAACTTTATTGAGGTATAATTTACATACAACAAAATTCACCAATTTTAAGTGTACAGGTCGATCAGTTTTGAAAAAAATGTAATCAGTCACTGATTGAGTGAACCACCACACTCGTGAGCTAAAACATTTGCATCACTCCAAAAAGTTCCTTTGTGCTCTTTGTAATCAATCCCCTCCCCGCAAGCCTGCCCCCTGGCAACTACCGCTGAGCTTTCTGCCACAGTAGTTTTGTCATTTTTAAGAATTTCATACAAATGGACTTATAGAGGATATATTCTTTTGTGTCTGGCTTCTTTAGCTTAGCATAAGCTTTTGAGTTCCACATGTTTGATTATTAGTGCATTTTGATATAGTTTCATATTGGCTCTTTGTATTTCTTCTAGAATAGCCTGTTTATGTCCTTTGACCATTTCCTATTGAGTCATTGATGGTTTCTTTATCAATTTATAGGAGTATACTTTTAAAAAGTCAATAGTAGTTGATTTTATTTTTCCTAAACCTTTCTGAGGTTTATTTTTCCTAAACCTTTCACACAAAATGACCCACTTGGGGCAACCAATGACCACAGATGCTTTTGCTCTTCCCTCTTCTGCAACCCTTGGAGATGCTTCCTGCCTTGCACCCCCAGGTTGCCGGGAGGCGCACGCCCTGGCTCGCCCATCCGGACCTGTAGAGAGCCACTTGATCCTACTGCATTCAGTACAGATGTATGCTTGGCTCCCTAGGTAAATTCTGTGGCCCAGAGAGGTAAAGTTGTATTGTGGCTCCACTGTGTCAGGAACCAACTTCAGGTGCATTTGCAATTAAGTGAGATTTTGTGTACCAGCCTAAGTACCTACCACTGAGCCCACAGTCTCTGTGAGAAGATACATCTTGGCTTTCCAAACAGCTGATTGGTCACAAGGGAGAGTCATACAACCTGCTTATAAAATGAGAATTACTCTACTTAAATCTTGTAGAAAGCTTGAGCCTGCTTCTCAGACAGGTACAAATAGATTTTGCTGTTCTGTTTTTCTTTCTACTTTGCACCTATGTAGTACAACGTGAAATTGAAGCGCATAGAAAGCAGCAACTGTCTGAGAATTAGAATGGAAGAAAATGGTCTTGGTTCAACTCCAATAACCACATAAAATCTCTTTTATTAAAGGCTATTAACATGAAAAGATTTGTGTAACAGTTCTACGATCATTTCTAGTGCATTTTTTGTTCCAGACGTTTTAATGGAACTCTCTGAAATATACCTATCTCTTTAATCTACTGAATCTTTCCCAGAATCTGCAAATTTTCTAAATCTTCAGAGACTTGAAGGTCACTCATTGATCAGGGATATTGTAGAAAGGATTCTAGAAAAGAATTAAATTCCATTCCAAATCTTTGGAGTTCAATTCTGGAATTCCCAAAGAAACTGATAGCTTTTTGCAACATCTTTTGCATGCTAAGAACATCTGCTTCGTACTCTGTTCCAACACAAGTAAACATTGTGAAGCTCGATGATAAGTTTCAATGAGTTTGTTCTGTGCATGTGACCCAGGTAGACTCAGATTTCTTGGTATGTTTGTGCTATGTTTCATATTCAAACGTATAATTTCAACAGTTTGCTTTTTAAGTTGTTCTCTTTGTCTTCCTTGCCCTGGGCCAAATGCCAAGTACAATATCATCTCCATGTGGGTGCTTTGTCAATGCTAATTCGTAGTGACTGGGATAATGATGCTGACAAAATGGCCTGGAGAACTGATGAATCATTTGGTGGAAGAAGCCTGGGTACAGCAGCTACGTAAAGTTGTTTTACCAAACAGGTAATGTTTCATATCGCAGAGCAACATAGAACATTATGCCTCATATTGTCTAGGCACTATTTCCAGTCAGAACCAAAAGGTTTCTTTGAAGAGTGCAGAACTTTGGAAAAACATTAATCCTGTAGGCAGACGTAATTAACCCTGTAGGCAGAAAAACGTTAACCCTGTAGGTAGTCAGACTCGTAAGAGAGAAAACTGCTTCTTTTAGTTCAGGCTGCTACCAAAACTTGGCTCCCTCACAAGTTGGCAATTAAATAAATAAAATGATGACGCAAGAGGCCTGAATCAGATAAAAAAAACAAATAAACAAATTCATGTGCGTATTAACACTTCACTGGTGTCATTCCCACCTGCTGAGGAAGTCACGGACACAAGTTCAGTGGCCATCTTCCAGCTCTCCCCTATCCCTACCTCCTCTTCTACGGGGCAATGATGTTTCAGTCTGCTTCCATTCCACAGCATGGGAAAAGTCAGTTCTCATGAAGGGGCCTGATCATGCCTTGAACCCAGAAACTGGGACCAAGCAGCCCCAGCTGCTTATCAGGGTGGGGAATCTGAGGCAGGGCCCCCTCCCCCCAGTCCTCTAGATGCCATACCCTTGGCAACACTAATCTGTCTCTCCCCTCTGATGCAAAATAGGCACGTGGAGTTCCATTCCCTGACCTGAGCAGTTTGGCCTCCCTGAGAGCCTGGCCGCGTTGGGATCTCTTCCCCAGCTCTTTTGGATCCTTTGTGGTGTGTAAGTAATAAAGCAGTCATTTGTTCAAAGTTTCTGCTTTGTCTGAGTCTGTGCTCCTATGCCACACCATGTAGCAACTTGCTTCACAGATTTTGACACAGAGAGCAGGGTGTAAGGGGAAGTATGGAGAGGGTTGTGTGTTTTTTTTTGGCAGATCTTTTAAACACTTTCTTTGTACAGGAGTGTTTGGTGCAATACAGAACTTGTGCCTTTGTGGGCTAAACTGAGAGCTCAGTACTAAACTGAGTACTGGGGTAGAGGTACAGACCCATGGCTGGGAGACCTAAGGTATGCTGTGGAGGAAAAGATGGCAATAAATGGGACTTTGAAGATCCCTCCATGAATGCCAGGGAGTTGGCGAGTCGGTTCTATATTGAGATCAGTGAGGTTGGCACTTCTACCGCCTGACATACATTCCCCTGGCTCATGGCTTCTTAGATCTGTTCTCATTCTGGAACCAGGCATACCCATACTCAGGCCATCCAGACTGATCTTGAGGTTAGTGGGATGCAGGTTGTTATTCAGGAGACTGTTAGAACTGAAGATGGAGACCTAGAGGTGAAAATGAAGGTGTGAGCTTTTATGGAGAAAGAAAGACAGAATATGAAAGATACTTTTAGGCAGAAGCTGGGAGAAGATCTCCTCTCATGGCTGTCCCAACTTTACAATGAGGGAGCAACGTCCGTCCTGTTTGGCCAGGCTGGGTGGAAGAGTCTCAGCTGCTTTGTGTCCAGCCTTATCCTGCAATAGACTCTCAGTCCATTGGAGTTAAGAGAGGAGTATGAAGAGGAAGGCGAGGGAGTGAGTGACTCACCCTGCGGCCACCAAAGGCCTGGGCAGCCAGGCAGGGCACAGCTGCAACCTTTGACGATGTCCTTCTGGGGATCAGATGAGCAGATCCCACTCTGGGTGACCTCCCCAGAATTCAGCTAAGCCTTACCAGAGGGATTTAACATCCCCTCCCCTCCCCACCCCCTAGGTTCCCATTTCACAACTGGATGTTGATGATTTTACAAACTGATTCTGCTCTTCACCCCACAGCTTTCCCTAGGAGATGTGACTATGCAGGTTTGTGTGCCCTCTCTGCTTTGGGGGGGGGGGTACTCCTTTACTGAGAGGCTGTTCACCATTGTTGTTGACCAAGGAACCAGGCCAAGGGAAAGTACTTACCTGCCCCTTAATCTGGCAGGTCCTAAACCTGCTAGGTGGATCAGTGGTTGTCCCTTCCTCTCGTGGTCCCTGTACCCTGTGCTGTGTTCTTGTGGCTACTGGAGCTGGGGTCCTAGGGCATGATGTGGGCTAGTTCTCCCATGCAGAACTTTGGGAGAAATATGGGTTGGAAGGAGGGCTGTGGGCACAGCAGTGTCGGTCTGCCTTTCCCTGGCCCCCATCACAATCCCTGGATGGGGGACAGATGGGGGAAGAGGATTCATGGATCTCCCACTTCTCCTTTGGGTAGTGACAGAGGAGTCTGGCCACTAGTGGGGACCTCTGTACCCAGACTTGACTAAATTAAAATTGGCCTGGGGGTGGAGCCAAGGGCCCTGCTCACCCTGCCCCCCACCCCCCAGCCCCAATCCCTGGGACTGAAGGCCTTATGCCCCAGTGGGTGTACAGTTTGGGGGCAGTGAACAAACTTTAATGGAGCTTTTGGATATAGGCATTCACTATTATTCAAGGAGATGCAGAGGGGTGGGGGCAGCGAATAGCATTGGGAGGTTTCTGGCATTCTACATGAGTATGTGGACAGGAGGTTACTGCTACCTTGTGAGTTGGTCTCTATGGCCTTTGGCTGCCCCTATGGCCGCATTTCCTACTGGGGAATACATTGTAGGAGTTGATGTCCTGCACCACTATGCCTTTATCCTATTAGGGATTGCTTCCCTAACCCAGCAAATTCTGGTCATCACAGTTGGGCCGGTAACAGGCTGAGCACCCCCAGTGCTCCCATCTCCTTGTTGCATTGTCCAGCAGCAGCAAAAATCACATTCCTGGTGGGGAAAAGAATAATGTTGAACTCACAAAGGACCTCCTATCTGTGGACATCCTCTGCTCCATTATCTCTGCCTCCGTAATAACTCTGGTGGCCAGTGAAGAAGGTGAGTGGAGTGTGGTGGCTGACTGTAGGTCATGAGTGCTCAAATGCAGTAGTGCCCTCTTTGGTGCTTGCAGTCCCAGACATTCTGACTCTCATGGAAGCCATTATGACTAGTTTGGCATGTGTTTGTTGACCTGGAAGATGTTTTTTTTCCCCTTTCCCACAGAAACAGTTTGCTTTCCAGGGGCAAGGCCTTTACAGAACTTCTGCAGGGGTATTTAAAGTGCCCTACTATCTTTCACTAATGGTGAAATGGCTTGGCCATTTGCTTATGGTTAGAGTCCAGGAAAATGTCCAAATCAAGGCAACATCAAGATGATGCTTTCTTCCTGAAGACCAGCTGCCAGTGATCCTTGGCTCCTCTGCCACATGGCAAGGCACATGGTGGTGTCTTCGGGTCTCTCCCTTCTCATCTGGGTTTTGGTGATTTAAGCTTCTTGCTTTGTGACATTCTCTCTTCCTTCCTATATTCATTCTGTTTATAAAGGACTCCAATAATAGGATAAAGTCCCATCCTAAATGAGACAGGTCACAATTTAACTGAAGTTACCTCATCAGAAAGTCCTATTTACAATAGCTTTACACCCACAGGAATAGGTTCAATTGAAGAACATGTTTTTCTGGGGTACACATAGCTTCAAAGTACCATAGGTAGGACAGGATTTGAGTAAGCAACCCCTGCCCCCAAAGACTCCAAGTGTTCCATTATATGGGTGGGCTAGAGTGAGGAAGAAACTACCCAGGGATTGCACAGTCTGGCTGGGCAACAAACTCCAACAAGACATAAGGCCCAGTCTAGCAGGTCTCCTTCTTAAGTAGTATATGGACCAGCACCCAGTGCCAGGTCCCTGATCTGGTATGGGACAAATAACTGTCCCTAAAATCACCCACCTCCAAAAAGGAGACCCAATAGTTAATTGGGTTATTTGCCTATTAGCACCAGCATATCCCTCATCTCTATCCTCCTGGCATCCCTGTATCAGGTGACACCAAAAACTGATACTTTCCACTGGAGAATGAAAGAAGAGCAGGCCCTGCAGGAGGTAAAAGTGGCCATTTCAGTCACCATGCCTCTAGGATCTCTTTGTGCTATAGACTTCTGCCATCCAGAACCATGCCAATTGATCTCTGACAGAAGAAGGAAGCAACAGGAATTTGCAATTCTTGTGTTTTTGGACCAAGAAGTTTCCATCCCAGCACTATTCCCTCTTTGAGATGCAACTTCTGGTGAGCTATTGGGCCTTGGTGGAAATGGAGAGGATTACCAAGGGTTCACAGGTTATCCTGGGGTCAGAAATCTCCATCACGTCCTGGGATCTGGGTAATCAGAACATTCTCCAAGGCAGTGACCAACAGTAGAGTATCATCAAGTAGAAGTGGTACATTCAGGATTGTGCTTGACCAGGCCCCCAGGGAATGACATACTTGCATGGGGTGGTAACATCAGTTGAGGGCCCTTCCTCCCTGCATTGGCATCTTGAGGACCCCAGGGTTCAGCTCTGGTTCACTGATGCATCAGCTAAGTGGAAGCCATCTGTCATTCATTGGGCAGCAGCTGCTGTTTCTCTTGCCTTGGGCAGACTATACACCACCTCCAACACTGCAAAGAGTGCCCAATGGGCTGATCTGTGAGTGGTCCTCTTAGCCCTGGAACACCTGGACCCAAGCACCTTTGTATACCTGTTTACTGACTCATGGGTTATCACTAATGGCTTAGCAATCTGGTCAAGTTTGTGGAAAGAATGTGATTAGAAAATCAAAGTTTCCCTAGCTTGGGAACAATGGAATCCTTCGGAAACAATTGGCAGCATGGAAAGACACCATCTATGTTACCCATGTTGACGTATACCCATGTCTTGCATAGCAGGAGTCCATATATGATGAACATCATTGGAATGACCTAGTTGATGAAGGATGCACTGAGCTGCTTTTTTGCACCTGATGAGGTTGAAGGTCCTTCTGAGAGAGAGGCAGAGGATGAACTCAGTCCAGGGGATGAGGACAGTGAACTTATCTTCAGTGACATCTACAAAATAGCTGAATTTCCCATGGCTGCTTATGCCACTGGATAGATCCACCACTGAACTGGACATGGAGATTCCAACACATGAAACTATGGGCCTGGGAACATGGGGTCCCTTTTTCTTTAAAAAAGGCCCAATGTGCCATTTACCAATGTGAGAAATGTCAACTTCAAGCTAGAGCCCGTAAAAGGCATTTAGCAGCTACTCCCAGAAAGGCCACACTGGGCTTCTCGTGGCAAGTCGACTACATCAGCACCCTCTCACCATCCCATGGTATGTCCTATGCCTTGGTTGTGATAGGAACCTGTTCAGACTATGGTCTTGCCCTTCCAATTAGTTGTGCAGATGCAGTACATACATGGACTACCTTGGAAAAGTGACTTTACCATCCCTTGGGATACTCGGATAACATCTCCTCTGACCAAAGTCCCACCTTACTACATAATTCATGTTAGGCCTAGACTAATAGAATTATATAAACCTTCCACATCACCTACCACCCACAAGCAGCTGGTATTGTGGAGAACTTTAATGGCCAACCGAAAAAGGAGTTTTGGTGTCTCCACCATCAGTTCTCTTACTGGATGGATTGTTTACCTTACTTGGGCCCTCTGGAGGCTGAACTCAGCTGTTCCCCAAGTGGGAAACACTGCCTTATCCCACTTGCTAGCACCAGGAGGAGATGAGGGTTGGGGAGAAATGCAAGCTTTACCTTACATCCACCACGATTAAGATTAGCTCTGGGTGGCGGACTTGGCCCAGTGGTTAGGGCATCCATTTACCACATGGGAGGTCAGCGGTTCAAACCCCGGGCCTCCTCGACCCATGTGGAGCTGGCCCATGTGTAGTGCTGATGCTCGCAAGAAGTGCCCTGCCACGCCGGGGTGTCCCCTGCGTAGGGGAGCCCCATGCGCAAGGAGTGCGCCCTGTAAGGAGAGCCCCCCAGCGCAAAAGAAAGTGCAGCCTGCCCAGGAATGGTGCCGTATACATGGAGAGCTGACACAACAAGGTGACGCAACAAAAAGAAACACAGATTCCTGTGCTGCTGACAACAACAGAAGTGGACAAAGAAGATGACGCAGCAAATAGACACAGAGAACAGACAACGGGGGTGGGGGGGGGCGGGGGAGGAAAGAAAAATAAATAAATAAATCTTAAAAAAAAAAAAGATTAGCTCTGAAAGGGAAACCAAGGACATAATACTTGGGACTTTCCTGTGACAGTTTGAAATTCTTTTATGAATTCCCCCCCAAAAAAGATTGTTTTTGAACTAATCCATTTCTGCAGGTGTGAGACCCTTTTGATTAGACCACATCAGTGAGGTGTGACTCAGTTTCAGTCTCTGCCCTCTTGCTGGATCTTATATAAATGGAGAACAGAGAGAAGGACACAGTAAAAGGGAGCTTTGCCATTTTTGATCCTGCCATGTGAGAGAAGACTCGAGGTTCTCTAGCAGCCAAAGAATAAGCATGAAGCCCCCAGGAGGCTGGGCCCATGAAGCAGCTCAAGGCTGAAGAGAAGAGTCATATGCCTAATAGGCCAAAGCTGAACTCAGGAAGAAAGTGGAGCAGCCAAGACTGAGAGAGGAGGCCCAGAAGAGACAAGACTGATGTCTGGTTGTCCACAGCAGAGCTCCAGAAGACAGTAGATTCTGGAAGGGAAGTCAGGGATTTTAGCAGAGATCGGTGGTCATCATGCTTTGCCACACAGCAGGACCCCAGGATCACCAGTAGCTGACTTTGGTGAGAAAGCATCTCTGACGATGCCCTGATGGGGACATTTCTCAGCCTTGGAACTGTAAGCTTTTCCCCCTAAAAAAATTGACATTATAAAACCCAACCTGAGGAGCTCAAAGATGGTGGAGTATGGCAGGCTGCAGTCTTCCTCCAGAAACTGCAGGAAGGCAGGCAGGTTTACTTGGCAGAAGGGAAGCTGTGGGAATGCAGGGGCAATTGGAGAGGGCAGCTAGAGAGCGGGCACCCAGTTGGTGAGGGGAAAAGGGAACCCATAAGAGATAGGGCACTCAAGCCGGATCAGAGGCGAGGGAAGCCAGGGAAGTGACCTGGCTGTAAGACCAGTGCTCACCCGGCTCCTAGAGTGACTTAAGTCCTCTGCCCCCTGGGTGAGCAGGGGAGAGTCCCGATACCTACCAGCCTCTTGAGGTGGGGGTGCTGTGGGGCAAACAGGGAGGGGGTCTGGCACCCAGCCAACTCACCGGTGAGAGAGGTGTAGGGGGAAGGGGAGAGAGGCGGATGGACCAGGGGAAAAACAAAACAAAATAAAATGATGCCAACCTGTGCTGAAACAGCCCAGGGAGGGGGGGGAGGGGGCGGGGAATGATCAGGCAGGCTGGGGGCGAGAGAAGAAATGGGTCACTGAGGGGGTGGGCTGACAGGCACCTAACAGCCCTGGTGAGTAGGAAGCCCGGAAAGGCAAACACTAAAACATTAGAAGCCTAACTGGCCTGAGGTCAAAGAGGGCAGGCGGAGGCCAATGACAAGCCTTCAGAAGTTTCCAGAAGCCTAACCTAACTGATGGAGTGGGTGTAGCTAAGTTGTTATACTCTTGCCTCACATATACGAGGTCCTGGATTCAATACCATTACCTCCTTTCTTTAAAAAAAAGAGCCTAGCTGGCCTGAGCAATAAGGGGGTTAGGGCGAGGCTCCCCAGGAACAGCTGGGTGCAGGAGTTGAAGGGCAAGCAGCCTCCGGACAGGGGAGTTAGACTGAGATTTTTTTTTAGGGTGTTTGCTGTTTTATTATGTATTTATTTACTTTTTGTTCCTTATTGTTTTCTCAACACCTGGTAAAATTGCCTGGGGAGGGCAGGCTTGCCAGTAGACTGATGGAGGGGCACTGGGAGCCTGAGATGTTTACTAGTGGCCTGGGACGGAAGCCTGTTTTTCTGGTTTGCTTTTTTTTTTTTCTTTGTGGTTGTTCTTGTTGTTTCCCCTCCCCCTTTTCTTCTTCTCTTTTCTCTTTAGTTTATTTCTTTTCTTTCTTTCATTTTTTCCTCTTCTGTGGCTTTTCTTTCATACCACCATCTCTTCTTTGGTCCTCATTTTCTTTCTTCTCATTTTTCTGGTCTTTTTTTTTTTTTTCCTGTTTCTTTGATTATTCCACATTTTTAAAATTCTTAATCCTTTTTACTTTTCATGATTTTTCACTCATTTTTAATTTTTTTCTTTTCTTCCTGGTTCTTTTAAGGTTCCTTTTTCATCTTGTTGTAAAAATTCTTTTTCTCCTCTCCTTTGTTTCCTCTTCTACAGTCTTAATATATTTTGGGGGGGGGGGGGAACATGGGCAACTACAAGAATATAGAATATGTGGAACCAGGTGTCAAAGATAAAGCTAAACACAAAACAAAACAAAATAAAACCCTAGAGTAGAAAGAGAAGTTACCCATCTGAATAAGCTCAAGATAAACAGATGCTAGACATGAGCAAAAAATTACAAGCCATACTAAGAAATAGGAAGAGATGGCTCAGCCTAATGAAGAAACTGAAAAAACAGAAGGAGATGGAGAACATGGAACAACTAATCAAAGATGTCCAAATAAATATCATGAATCAACTTAATGAAATGAAGGAAGACATAAAGGATATTAAATGGGTGAACATACAGAAGAAATCATAAACATACTTAAAAATATAACAGATCTGAAGTGACGAATGGCACAATGCAAGAAATTAAAAATATGGTGAAAGCAGAAAACAGCAGATTCGAATAGGCAGCAGAAAGAATTAGTGACTTCGAAGATATTATATCTGAAATTGCATAGATTGTAGAACAGATAGATAAGAAAAAATTCAACAGGGATTCAGGGAATTGAGTGAAAACATGAAACACTTCCTCAGGAAGCTAACTATAGAATTGCCATATGATCCAGCAACCTCACTGCTGGGTATATACCCAGAAGAATTGAAAGCAAGGACATGAACAGATACATGTACACCAGTATTCATAGCGGCATTATTCACTATTGCCAAAAGTTGGGAGCAACCCAAGAGTCCTTCAGCAGATGAATGGATAAACAAAATGTAGTATATACATGCAATGGAATATTATTCAGTTGACAGAAGGAATGAAGTACTGACACATGCAACAACGTGGATGAATTGTGAAGACCTTATATTGAGGGAAGTAAGTCAGTCACTATAAGATGAATGTTGCATGACCTCACTGATATGATCGAAGCCTACTGAGCAGTCTCACATAACTAGAGACTGGAAGATACGTTATCAAGAGACAGAAAGGGAGTATAGTGGGCTGAGCCAGTGCTCAGTATGGGGAAAACCCATGATAAGATGGAAGGGGGTGGTTTGGCAGTGGAGGGGTGTGATGGTGGTGCAGGACATGAGTGGGGTCGATGGTGCTGGAATGTGAGGGTCAGTAGGGTGGGGGGTTGGGATGGATTATCAATGGAAGTGAGGGGAGAACTGGGAGAAGGAACAGGTGAACTCTGAGGATTTGTAGATCTGTAATTGAAACTTCAATAGCAGGTGTTTTTTTGTGGCAAATATGGCAGGGGAGGATAACTGGTGCAGGGTATTGATAGTGGGTTGATATGTGGGAAAGGGTGGATCTAGGGCATGCTTCTATGGAATATGAATGTATTCATCCTGGCATAGGGAGCTATCTTGGTGGATGGAGAATCATGTGATAACCAAGAAAATATTAAACTCCTATCCTAAGGAATCCTTCTACATTCTCAAATAGAGGAGCAAGACTATAATGAGCACATAGGTAACACCTAATAAAAGAAAACAGAGCAGTATGTAAAGCCCTCAGTATTAATGCATGTAACTATGATCCTTATTCTTAAGAAATTGAAATTTAGTGGTTGCCATAGTTTCTGGGGGATGGATAGGGAAGAATGGGTGGAACATAGGGCATCTTCAGGGCATTAGAATTGTTCTGAATGAGCTTGCAGTGATGGCTACAGGCCATTATACATTTTGTCAGAACCTATAAAAGTAAATGGTGTAAAAGGTAAACCATACATAAACCATTAACTGTGGTTAGTAGCAATGCTTTGATATTTGTTCATCAGTGCATCAAATGTACCATACTCCTGTAGGATGTTATTGGTAGGGGAGGATGTGGTGAGGGGATTGGGTATATGGGAATCCCCTATATTTTCCATGTGACTTTTCTGTAACCTACAGCTTTTTGGAAAATAAAGTGAAAAAAAAAAGACACTGAAGGAACATACAGAAGAAATTGTCAATATACATAAAAGATAACAGCTCTTATGGTTATGAATGGCACAGTACAAAAAATATTTTTTAATTTTTAATAAATTCAATTATTATTTTTTTGATGGCATTGTTTTTTGGAAGGTTTTGGATTGCAGAAGTGTTGCAACTGTGTCAGGGGAGGATCACTGCTGCAGGGAATTGTTGGTGGGTAATGCGTGGAGAGGGGTATACCTGGGGCATGCCTCTATGGAATATTAATGTGCTCATATGTTCATGAAGTGTTGTGTCAGTGGGTGTAGATCCATGAAATAACTGATGAAATACTGAAAGAATTCCCATCCTGCCACATTCTCTCGTATAGTGGCAAGAATCTCTAGAGTACATGGGCCTTGCCTAACAAAAGAGGACAGAACATATGCCAGGCCCTTGACACTGGTGCTTGTACTTATGAACTTTGTTCTTGTGAAATAAAAATTTAGCCTAGTCATATATATTGTCTAGGAGTTACCTTCTGAAAACCTCCTTTTTGCTCAAATGTGGCCTCTTTCTAATCCAAACTCAGCATGTAAATTCACTATTCCCCTCTCCACCCTCCCAATGTGGGACATGACTCCTGGGGATGAGCCTCCCTGGCACAGAGGGATTAATACCAAGTGCCACTAGTGATGCATTTGGAAAAAGACCTTGACCAAAAGGGGGAAATATTAAATATAAATGAGTTTTCATGGCTAAGAGATTTCAAAGTAAGTTGGGAGGTCATTCCAGAGGTTATGCTTATACACATCCAGGAGGATCTCACTGACTGCCACAGTAAACAATGCCTCAAGCAGGGGTGCTCCTGAGGGCTCTAGAGACATCTAGCTATGGCAGACAACCTCAGGAAGTTGGCACCCTGTCACTGGGCCTTACCTTGGAATATATGATAACCTATCTTCCAAATGTATCACAGTTAAACTCATTTATAATTTTCCTATACATGGTTCTTCGGCACCATATATTTGAACCTATAATTAGCACTATACCCATTAAATATTAGTCTCAGAGACTTAAATCTTCTGGCTGTTTATATGCCAGTTGAGCCCTGAATCTCAGCAAAGTTGCAGCCAACACCTACTCTCCAGTATTGGACTTACTCAGGACAACTAACAAAAGGATGATGATGGACAATGTTCATCCCCAAAAGTAGAGTGTCTACAACTGCAAGCAAGACTGTTCCATCCATGTGCCCCATGGGATCTAAGACCCCTCTCAATAGGAAGCAGAGTGGGCATCGCCATCTCAAAATCCTCAAGTTTGAGGAACAAATAAACATAAGGGGGAATGTAACTATGGACTAAAATAAACTTAATATTTATTCTAGTAATGGAAGAATTTATAACATTGATATAAAGACATTGGTCACCAGAGAGTCTGAGGGGAAGGAAAGGGTGTTTGGGGAACACTGGACATGTTCTGCATGATATTGCACTGATGGATACAAGCCATTATACATTTTTCAAAACCTATAAAATTGTGTGGTGCAAAGTGTAAACCAACCATTATGTAAACTATAGACCATGTTTAGTTAGCAGTGCTTCAATATGTATTCATCATTTGTAACAAATGAAGCACACTAAGGAAAGATGTTATGAATGGGGGAAAGTATGGGAGGGGGAGAGGGGGAGATATATGGGACTCCCCTATGTATATTTTAGAAGATTTATTTATTTCTCCCCTCTCCTTCCATTGTCAGCTCTCTGTATTCATTCGCTGTGTGTTCTTCTGTGTCTGCTTGTATTCTCATTAGGTGGCACCAGGAACTGATCCTGTGACCTTCCAGAGTGGGAGAGAGGTGATCATTCTGTTATGCCACCTCAGCTCTCTGATCTGCTGCATCTCTTATTCTTTCTCTTCTGCATCTCTTTGCTGCGTCATCTTGCTATGCCAGCTCTCTATGTGGGCCAGCACTCTGCGTGGACCAGCTCATCACACAGGCCAGCTTGCCTTCACCAGGAGGCCCTGGTTATCTAATCCTGGACCTTCTATATGGTAGATGGGAGCCCAATTGCTTGAGCCATATCTGCTTCTCTCCCCTATATTTTTGATGTAACATTTATGTTATCTAAAACTCCTTAAAAATAAAGAAAAATAAATAAAAAATTGCCAGCCTATTTCTGGTACTTGGTATCGGCAGCCCTGTGGCAAAACTAAGATATCTCCTTTTCAGCCACTGTCAAGGGATCATCTCACTTTTTACCCCATTACACCCTTATATTATTCCCCGGATGGTGGGAGGTCAGGGTCACCAAGCAGATGGGGTGACAATCCAGTGGGTAGGACCTTCAGGCTGGGCCTAAACATGCTGGAAGTTAGTGGGTGACACCTACCCCTGGTTGAGCCACCAGTCCCTTTGGAAATGGTCATGCAATACTCTCAAGGAGTCCTGACAACTTCCATCTACCAGAAAGGGGTAAGCCTGGGCAGGAAGATAAGAATAAGACACTTGAATCAATGGAAAAGGAGTCAAGTTATAGGTCAGAATAAGTTACTGCCAATAGACTGAGAAAAGTATCTCCCACAGGAAGTGGTTGCACAACCACCATGTCAAGACTAGTTACTGCTCCCATCTCTTGTTTTCTACAGGTTTGACCTGGTGGCAATCTGGAAGGAAAACACCTTCATTCAGCTGACCTGGGCCATCGTGGTGGCAGGGAACCTGACTGCTGGATCTGCATCTGATCCTTCACTTCTTCTTTCCTCTTTTCTGGGTCTAGACTGACACTCAAGGAGCTGATCTTCCCTGTCTCACATTTAAACTAACCAAGAAGTCCTTCATTTACAGCGTATGACAAAGATAATGGCACACTTGTGCCCTTTTCTCCTCCACACTCCTGGTCACCCTATTGGAATGCAACAACTCCCTATATAATCAAACTGACAAATGGCTTGGGAATCTTTCTGATAGCATCCCCAAATTAACCAGTGACAATCTAGGGGTGGGCTGTGCCCTACCAGGGTTTTCTTCAGCATAAGTCATTGGACAGTGATGGGACAATACACCCTCAGGCTTCTGATGGTCTCCTTGACATTTCATAACCAATCTGTAA
Organism: Dasypus novemcinctus; assembly: GCF_030445035.2. Classification (NCBI taxonomy): domain Eukaryota; kingdom Metazoa; phylum Chordata; class Mammalia; order Cingulata; family Dasypodidae; genus Dasypus; species Dasypus novemcinctus. The sequence continues at coordinate 16,652,201 of NC_080680.1, read as the reverse complement.
CCTGGTGTCTGATATCTGCATTGCCTTAGACTTCCTCTTAAGCCAACAAAGAGGCATATGTGCTATTGCTAACACCTGCTATACGTAGGTTTATACCTCAGGGGAGGTGAAACAGGAGGTGACTAAAATCCAATAACAAACCCATTGGCTGCAAAGCACACAAAGTGTTCTATATAAGGCCTCTTCAGTTGTCTCTTGGGTGGTGGGGGGTCATGGATGCAGCCAATTCTTAAGACAGGACTAATCACCCTGCTTGGAGTAATGGTATGTGTAGGTGAAGCTAAAGTAGACATTATTATTCTAGTAATGGAAGAACTTGTGAAACTTTCCTAATGTGCTGCACCCACTGATGTCCCCAAACCTTTACTGTCAATACTGTTGAAAGCCCATGGGGACGGGCCCTGCCACTGAGATATCCCATCCTGATAAGCAACGGGGGTTGCTTGTTCCCAGTTTCCAGGTACTGGGAACTAGCTCTCTTTCATTAGAGCTAATATTTCCCCTAGGTTGTGAAATGGAAACAAACCAAAACAAAACACAGTCGCACAATGGAAGAGGAGGTGAGGGTAGGCAAAGGCTGGGAGATGGCCTCTGAACATGTGTCCATGACCGGCCCAGCAGTCCATCCTCAGCCTCTCAGCCAGGCCCTGCCTACTCTATCACATTAGCTGCTATTACATAAGCCCACCTCCTACCTCAGACTTGAAGGCAGAGGTAGGTCAGGCCTGCCACCCCATGGCTCTCAACAATATATAGTCTCTTTAAGAATTCTTAAATTTATTTTGAAATGTCCAGATCTTTCCACAAGAGAGTCTTGCGGAATGAATACCCCACCCTTGGCAAAACAGATTTGTCTCTCCCCTTTTACATGAAGTGAGGCATGCAGAGCTGCCACCCACTGATCCTGGCCTGAGCAGTTGGCCTCTCCGGTCTTGATGAGATCTCTTTCCCTGCTGTTTTGGACGCTTTGTAATAAAGCAGTCAACTGCTGAAAGTTTATGATGTGCCTGAGCCAGTGTTCCCAGAATGTACCACATAGCGATTCATTCCACATGGCCCTCTTGTGGAAAGATGTGGACATTTCAAAATAAATGGGCTGCAGCATAGACTAGTTTGTTGGTTTACCCATGTGAGATTGTTGACAGTCGACCATTTTTGACCTTCAAAAATGGCAACTTCACATGATTCAACCGAATAAAACATTTAAAAATTCTTTTAATCAGAATGTGTATATTTAAACATAGATGTCGGCTAAAGTAAAGATAAGCAAATTCCTATTACTAGCTTCCTGGCAAATTCATGCTTACTCTTAATTGAACTTCCATTTTAGGTCTAGGTGAAAGGTGTGTGGGGGGGGAGTTTTCTGCATGTTTTTTTAAAATTAAAATCTAAACAAATTTTATTGAAAATTACACTTTTGAACATAGAAAATTTTTTCTACAGAAGCCAAAATCTGGTACTGAGATGTATTTCTTTGGACAATCAGGCTCTATCATTTTAGATCAAGGTTTGCGAGCTAGTGACTAAATATGACCCACAGACATGTTCTACTCAGCCTGCACAATCATTAACATTTTAAAATGTGGATTCCTTCAGATGAAGTGTGCTTTCTCCAGTTGTGAAAGTCCTGTCAGCATTTGTTGCATTTTCCTCAGCAATCTTTTAAAGCCTTTGAATTTGCAGACTTTCTCCTAGGTAACGTGGATGTCTCACCCTCTTCCAATGTGACAAAAACATTCTGAGTCAAGGAAGTCAGAGAAAAAGCTATGCTCCCAACAGAATCCCCTTTAGGCCCAGTTGTGTTCTTAGAAGTGTGAGTAAAGAGAGGCAAAATACAAATGGACACTAAGCCAGGAGAAAATTCTCAGCCCCACTCATCAGCAAAGAGACGCAAATTAAAATAAGACATCTTATCTTTAGTCTCTCAGTTTTGTAAAATCATGAGATGGATTCCGCCCGAGAGTGAGGTGAGGGAGGACAGAAGGGCGCGAGTCTGTGCAGAAACTTCTAGATCGTAAGAAAAGAAAATAGAAGCCATGTTACGGAGACCTATATTACAGGTACTTCATCAGTTTTTAAGACATGAGTCTGAAGTAGCTAGCCATTTGGTTTTTGAAAGTTCTCTAAATTGTGTGCAGTTACTTGGGCGAGTGGAAGGAAAAAATCCAGTCACAATATTCTCTCTAGCAACAAATGAGATGTAGCATATCAATATGTGAGAAAGGGGGTCTCAAATTTATGTGGAAGGAAAAGTAGACTATGGTGAATATATGGGTAAAAATAATGTGAGATGACAAGCAACAACAATCGTAGTTGATAACATATTTCTGAGTGACTAGATAAAAGAAAAAGCACAGAGTGGATGATTCTTCTTTGGTCATTGATTGGTACAGTCTCATTTCCAAATCGTATATAGTCTTTATGATTTCTATGGATAAGAATTAAAATATTCTTTTACATAAAATGAGTGATAATATTTTCCCTGACTATTGCTCTTCATCACCCTTTGGTGGCTCTTATCTATTATGGTACTTACTAGTTATTATTTGGGGAATGGTTTCTATGTACAAATCTATAAAATAGTGAACTTTCAGGTTCACCTGTGTTATAAAAGAGATAAATGTTTTTTGAAAGGCACCCTGGTTTTTCGCATACTTGTCTTATGTTATTCACTCAACCATTCAGTATTTATTGAGCATTACTATATGTCAGGCAGTTAGTTATCCTACTGTGGAAACTTTGCTTTTCTTATTTGGTTTATTGGACTAAAGATGGGGACTGTATCTTCTCTGTGTCCTTGGCACCCTAGCCAGTGCATGGCACAGAATAGACACTCAATAAGTGTTGACAGGTGTATGATCTCAATGGGATATTAAATTTCAATCCAAATTGAAGGGGTTGCTGAATAGTGGTTAGTGTCTAACTTAAATGATTTTAAGATTAAACCTGTTTTCTAAACATCTTGTGTTTTTAAACAATTTCACTAGCAGCCTTTATGAAACAGTTTACCAGCAGTAAAGACTGAAATATAGCCAGGGATGAAATAATTCATCTCTAGGTGATGACACTGGGGGTTTGGTTTCACTATTCCGTCTTAATAAGACCCTATCCTCTTATTTATCTTTTAAGGTATTTCCTGCACTCTTGAGCAGCTTTAAGTACTTATAGTGCAGTTTGGTTAAGGAAAAGTGGGGCTTCTTAACGTTATCCTGTCCTTGCCCAGAAACAGTAGAAAATTGCAGCGACCCATTATCAGTCAACTTTTTTTTTTCTTCCCCATGCAGCTAGGCTATAATCAGCATATTGATTCTACTTTCTAAATTCACACAATAAAACCGCCTGGTGATCTAGTCTGCAAGCCATTATGCCTCATTCCTTACATTAAGTAAAATTATAAAGTTGATAAAATTTATCTTTTGTGTAACTTTATTTCTTCCCTCAGCACAGCTGCTTTTATACTCTTGAAAAGTGTAAGAAATTATAGAGACTACTATTCCTGTTTAAACACTGTGTTAAATCTGAGCTTTTGGAAAATGAGATAGTGAACAAAACATAATGACCAACCCCAAATAATTTCTGAGTCCAGGGTACCGAGCCAGAAAACTGAGCCCTGCAAGATTACAGAAGTCAAGGGTCTCTTCTCCAAATTCTCTCTCCCATTGAATGTTGACTTTATCTATACATCCCTGAAAGGCTGTGAGACTTAGAAAACAGTACATAAGTATTGACTCCTCAGTGTGTATACGATGTTGGCAGACCTAGTGGCTCAAATCCAGGCCAAACCCAGCATAAACTCTGCCCTCCTCACCTAGGCAGCGCCATTTAATGAGAATCTTTCTATATCTCCCAAGCTGGTCTAGGCACAGAGTAGACTTGTGGAATCTGACAACAGTGAGAGACTGTAGAGATCTTCTAGTCCCAAGTTTTCTGTTTCTGCATTTCCCTTTTTTATGTTGTTGTGTCAGGGAACAAACCTTGAAAAAACTCTCCTATGATTTTGATTTAGAGTGTCCATGTTAAATGGCAAGATGAGCATGATAGAAAAATAGGAGAACAATATCATATAGCATGTTGCCATCTCATTTTTGAACATGAAGTTGTGACTAATATAAGTTTAAGCTTAGAAAAGTCTGGGAGAAGGATAAACCTCAAAATGTTGTAATTATCTCTGTCTAGTGCAATTATCAAGGATATTCCTTAATTATTTACAATTATTTTTCTTAACATTAAACATGTATTACTTTTACAATTTAAAAAAAGTATAAGAAATGGATGAAACTTGGGGTTGGTGTTGTGTGGAGAGTAGTCCCTCTCATTCACTGATAAACTGATGGAAATTTTTGACCAGCAATTTGGATCTATTAATAATTTTTCAAAAATGTACACATTGTATGGTTGAAAGGGGGAAGTTTTGGATACTGTATATCACTAGAATGAGAATAAGTCATGGGTCTGTATAACACGGTGAACTCTGTTGCAGACAATGACTGTGGTTAATAGTGCAAATATAAGAAAGTTTCTTCATGAACTCCTACAAATGTATGTCACTATTACAAGGTATTAATAATAAGGTGGCAAATCGGGAAAAATGCACCTAATGCAAATTATGGATTATAGTTAACAGTGATATTTTATCATCAATTGTAACAAAAGTACCACACTAATGCAAAGTGTCAACAGTAGGAGAGTATATGGGATTGCTATATTTTTTTTTTTAATTTTTTTATTTTTTATTGACTTTGTAATAATATTACATTAAAAATATATATGTGAGGTCCCATTCAACCCCCCCCCCACCCACCCCTCTCCCCCCCACCCAACAACACTCGTTCCCATCATCATGACACATCCATTGGATTTGGTAAGTACATCTTTGGGCACCTCTGCACCTCATATACATTGGTTCACATCATGGCCCATACTCTCCTCTATTCCATCAAGTGGGCCCTGTGAGGATTTACAATGTCCGGTGATTACCTCTGAAGCACCATCCAGGGCAGCTCCATGTCCCGAAGACGCCTCCACCTCTCATCTCTTCCTGCCTTTCCCCATACCCTTTGTCCATTATGTCCACTTTTCCCAATCCAATGCCACCTCTTCTATGTGGACATTGGATTGGTTGTGTCCATTGCACCTCTATGTCAAGAGGAGGCTCAGATTCCACCTGGATGCTGGATGCAATCCTCCCATTTTCAGTTGTAATCACTCTAGGCTCCATGGTGTGGTGGTTGTCCTTCTTCAACTCCATCTTAGCTGAGTGTGGTAAGTCCAATAAATCAGATTGTAGGTGCTGGAGTCTGTTGAGGCTCAGGATCTGGCTATCACATTGTCAGTCCAGAGATTCAAATCCCCTAAATATATCTTAAACCCCAACATTAACTGCACCTCCAGCACATTAGCATGAAAGTCTTATGAAGGGAGATCCCATCTGAGTCCAGATTCATCACACATAAACACCATTTCCAAAGAGGGGCCATCTGCCCTGGTAGTAACCCCATCGGCCATGACCATAACTCCCATGGGTCTCTTTAGCCCTCAAAGGAACCAATATCTGGGGGTTGTATCTGCTTTATCTGTCTCTCTGACTCTGCTCAGTTGTGCATGAGGGCAAACCTTCTGCCAGCCTCCAGACTCTTTTTTAGAAACTCGTAGCCATATAAACTCATTTCTCCTTTCCATTTCCCCCTTACTTTAGGTCAAACAGCATTTTAAAGTCATGGTATTTTATGTAGACATGGATATTCTGCTGATCCGCATTGAACCTTCCGTATAAGGTCATTTTCCAGTTGCATCATCAGGGATTGCTATATTTTTACATGACTTTTATGCATGCCTACAACTGCTCTAACTAAAAAATTAATAATTAAAAAACATTATGCTAAACAAAGGAAACCTCACACAAAGTACTACATATGGTATGATTTCATTTGTATAACACAAATATAAATACATCTATAGAGACAGCATTAGATTAGTGGTTATGTAGGGCTGGGGAAGGACAGAGGGATTGAGAGGTAACTGCTAACGGGTCTGGGTTTTTTATTTTTGGAGTAATGAAAATATTCTAAAATTGATTGTGGTGATGAATGCATAATATGTAATTCTACTAAAAGCCATTGATTGTACACTTCGGATGGATTGTATGGTATGAGAATATATCTTAATAAAACTGCTTTAAAATCCTAAAAAAGTATATATTGCCTCCACAAATCCACATATTCCTACAAAAATAGTCACATAAACATGGAGATTACATACTTCACATCTTGAAAGATTTTTATTGTAGCATTGCTGGTAATACAAAAAAATTGAAAATAGCCTAAATGTTTATCAATAGGAGAATGTTTAATTATGGTTACATGGCATGGTTAAAAAGAATGAGGTGGGTCTGTGTGTGTTAATATGGAAAAGTGTAGAGGATATAATGCTGAATACAAAAAGCAAATTTCAGAAAAACATTCATGGTATTATCCCAATAAAAATAAAATAAAGCAACTGTATTATGTACTTTGATATACAAATATAGTTATATGCATAGAGAAGGTTTAGAAGAATGGCCCTCAGTCGAGGGTGTTTTGTCCCCCAGGGGCCATTGGACATTGTCTGGAGATATTTTTTATTATCATGACTTGGGTTGGGGGAGGTAATATTGGCATCTAATGATTAGGGGCCAGGGATATTGTTAAAGATCTTATCATGCACAGAATAATCTCCCACAAGAAGGAATAATTTTATCCAAAAATGTCAGTAGTGCTGAGGTTGAGAAACCCTGCAACAAAAGAATATGGAGCAAACTATTTCTCTGACAATGGGAAGGGGAGTAGGGGTGTGTGTAGAGGACACAAAACTTTTAATGTTCTTTTTATATTATTCAGTTTTTGCTTTATTTAAAGAAATTTCTTTTTTCAACATGTAAATAAGTCACTGGTTAAAATTCCAAAAACTTTAAAAGGTATACGATGAAAAGTTTCCTTTCCTCACAGTCTCCACTCTACCACCATCCATGTAACATCCATTGTTAAAGTTTCCCATGCATCCTTCCAGACTTTATTATTGCATATAAAAACTTCCTAGCCAGGGGAACTCTATCACATTCCCTAATGAAACAGCAACAATCCCCCAAGTGCAATGACAAAGACCAAAAAAGAAGGATGGTCCAACAATGAGCCCTTGATACTAATGACTATAACTGTGAGCCTGTGCACCTGCAATAAGAACTAGGCCTAGAGCTGCAGAGTGCCTAAGAGTTACCTCCTGACAGCCTCCATGTTGCTCAAATGTGGCCAGTCTTGACGCCAAACTCAGCATGTAGATACATTGCCATCCCCCCAGCATGGGACATGACATCTGGGGATGAGCCTCCCTGGCACTGAGGGATTACTACCAAGCACCAGCTGATGATGTAACTAGAAAATGACCTTGAATAAAAGGGTCAACTCAGATCAGCAGAATATCTCAGCCTACATGTAATAACAGGAGTTAAAAATGCTTTTTTGACCTTGAATAAAAGGGGGAAATGGAAAGGATAAATGAGTTTATATGGCTATGAGTCTCCAAAAAAGAGCCAGGAGGTCATCAGAGGGGTCACCCTTATGCATACCTCAGCAGATCCCAGAGACAGCTAAAGTAGATACAACCCCAGGTATTGGTTCCTCTGAGGGCTACAGAGACCCACAGGTTTATGGTCATGGCAGATGGAGTTCCAGGCCATGTCAGTTGACCCTACTTGGGAGTTTGTGTTCCTGAGTATGATGGAGTTGGACTCAGATGTGATCTTTGTTCACACGCCTCTCCTGTTACTTTTACCAGAACTGTGGTTGGCACTGGGGTTTAGTGTATACTCAGGGGACCTGAATCTCTTGACTGTCCATGGGATAGCTAGGCCCGGAGCCTCAACAGACTTGCAACCCTACCCTCTGGTTTATTGGACTTACCCCAGCCAGCTAACAGGGCAATGAAGAAGGTCAACCACCACTCCAGGAAGCCAAGGGTGCCTACAACTGCAAGCAGGAGAATTGCATCCATCATCCAAGTGGAATCTAAGCATCCTCTTGATATAGAGGGTATGGATTAGAGTGGACTTACGGATATTCTATTCTGGAACTATCGTGTTTAGTAATGGAAGTAAATGTAGCATTGATGTGGAGAAAGTGGTCATGGTAGCTGCTGAGGGTAGGGAGTGGGAAGAAGAGATGTGATGTGGGGCATTTTCAGGACTTGGAGTTGTCCTGGGTGGTACTGCAGGGGACAGTTACTGGACATCGTATGTCCTCCCATGGCCCACTGGGTGCACTGGAAGAGAGTATGGACTATAAGGTGGACCGTTGACCATGTGCTGCAGTGGTGCTCAGAGATGTATTCACCAAGTGCAATGAATGTCCCATGATGATGGAGGAGGTTGTTGTTATGGGAGGAGTGGGATGAGGGGAGTGGGGGATATATGGGGACCTCATATTTTTTAATGTAATATTAAAAAAAATAAAAAATAAAAATACATATTCGTATTCTCTTCTCTTTTATTTGCCACGAAAGGTAGTGTATTATATTCCGTTCAGCACTCTTTCTCTCCATTCAAACATATTCTTTATCCTTTGTATTATTTATTTTAAAAAATCATTTCACAACTCCATGTATATCTGTGAAATTAAAACAAATAAGTGTTTGGCCTTGGGTGGGAAGGAGTTGCAATTGTTACTCATTCTCATTCACAGATGGGAGGCTATGCAGTAGTTTTAAAATTGAGACAAAAATAGTTATTTTCTGGCAAAGAATATATCACTGGATGATGAATTTGCCCACTGAGCACTGATTTTACTCTGTTTAGAAAGATAATTCCACATCTCTAGGCAGTTAGTCTCTGCCTTTTTATCCTGAAATACTCCCTGTTAAAACCCTCTGTGTTACTTGTCCACATTCTGCCCTTCTACCCTACACTGTACTGAGAGCAGAATGCGTAGCAGGGAAGGACGTGGGCTTGGCATCAGGCTGAAGGTGAGTAGCCACTCTGCTGCTCTCCAGCTGGGGGTCTTGGGCTGGTTTTATAACTGTCCTGAGCCTCAGTTTCCTCATCTAGAAAAAGGAGTGAAATGAACAGTTTCCTCATAGGATTGTTATTAGGATTGGATGAGATAATATGTGTAAAACATTAGCACACAGTAGGGCTAATTTAATATTGTTTTATTGTGGGGTCAAAGACAAAATCCTTCTTAAGAGTCTTCATTGGTTGGGGAGCAAATGTGGCTCAAGCAATTGGGCTCCCATCTACCATATAGGAGGTCCAGGGTTCAATGCCCAGGGCCTCCTGGTGAGGGCAAGCTGGCCCATGTGGTGAGCTGGCCTGTGCAGAGTGCTGGCCCACAAGGAGAGCTTGCATGGCAAGATGATGCAACAAAAAGAGACACAGGAGAAATAAGAGACACAGCAGATCAGGGAGCTGAGGTGGTACAAGAGAATGATCGCCTCTCTCCTACTCTGGAAGGTCCCAGGATTGGTTCCCAGAGCTGCCTAATGAGAATATAAACAGACACAGAAGAACACACAGTGAATGAACACAGAGAGCAGACAATGGAGGGAGGGGGCAGAAATACATAAATAAGTAAATCTTTAAAAAAAAGAATCTTCATTAATTAGGAAAGTATTTGAGGATTCGATGTATATGCAGTTCTCATTTATTTCTTTACTTCCTATGACTCAGGTTTCCAAATTGGTCAAATAAATCAAAAAGTCATAATGATAAATAAGCATATGTATTAAAAGCAAGGATACAGTTAATTAATGTTATTAAATTATGCTCCCAAATTAAGCACACACAGCACTTCAAATGCAATCCATTGTTTCGTGTGTTTGATCTGTCATAATAAAGACATTACATTGTTAATTATACATAATTTTACTTGCCTTATTAGAATTTTGGAGTGGGAATTTTTGAGGGATGTTTGGATGGCTAAGTTTTCTTTTTTTCTTTTTTTTAATAGCAAATTTTCTTTTTTAATTTTCTTTTTTTTTTTAAGGATACATAGGTCACAAAAAATGTTACATTAAAAAATATAAGAGGTTCCCATATACCCCATACTGCACCCCCATACCTCCCATGTCAACAATCTCTTTCATCATTGTGGCACATTCATGGCATTTGGTGAATACATTTTGGAGCACTGCTACACCACATGGATTATAGTCTACATTGCAGTTTACACTCTTCCCAGTCTATTCAGTGGGTTATGACTGGATATATAATGTCCTGCATCTGTCCTTGCAATATCATTCAGGACAACTCCAAGTCCCGAAAATGCCCCCACATCATACCTCTTCTTCCCTCTCCTTGCCCTCAGCAACTCTTGTGGCCACCGTCTCCACATCATATGGATTAGAGTGGGACTTACAGGTCCTACTATTGAACTATTGTGACTCTAGCAATGGAAGAAATTGTATCATTGATATGGAAACCGTGGTCAGGTTTTCTTAAAAACTGTATAAAATCACCATGCGATACCATCAAACCACCCAGAGATAAAATTTAAAAGAGGGGCTGACAATACTACACATTGGGTAGGATGAGGAACAACTGGAACTCTCATACGTTAATGACGAGAGTATAAAATAGTAACACCTCTTTAGAAAACTGGCAGTTTTTTAGAAAGTTACACACCTGCCCTACAACTTGGCAATTCACCGTTAGTTATATATTCAAGTGAAATGAATGCATATGTTCACAAAAAGATCTGCACAATATTATTTATTCATTCATAAGAGCCCCAGACCAGAAATAGATGGAACAGGTGTCCATTCACAAGAAAATTATAAACATACTGCAGTACATTTGCTCCCTGGAACCTGTGGCTGGCAGATGGTATGATTGCCTCCAAAGATGCCCTCTTCCTGGTAGTCATGCCCTTGCACATTCGGCTCTCCCTGAGGGTGGGCAGGACATAGTGACTTGCTTCTAAACAGTTGAATCTGGCAAAGGTGATGGGATGTCTCTTCTGTGATCAGGAAACAAATTATTGTGATTTGTCTCTTCCTTGCTGGCACTGGTGAACCAAGATCCTGTGTTGGAGAGTCTCATGACCAACAGCCAGTTAAGAATTCAGGCCATCAGCCCCTAGGCCCTCTAGGAACTGAAATTCTGCCAACACCATGTGCTTCTGAGAATGGATACTTCCTCATTTGAGCTTCATGAGCCTTCAAGAGACCTCAGCCTGTTGGATACATTGATTGCAGCATAATGAAAGACCCTGAGGCAAAGGGCCCACTAAGCTGTGGCTGGATTTCTGACCCATAAAAACCATGAGTTAATAAATGTGCGTTGTTTTGGGCCATTAAGTTTGTGTAATTTTTAGGGCAGCAATAGGTAACTACTACAGTTGTCAAATCTCGAGATTTTTGATGATAACACAGAGTCACAGCAGTTGATGATCACTGGATTTTCCTGTCATGGAGGACTCTGTAATGTCATTCCACCGCCAAGAGCACTCAGGAATTACGGAACACAATTAAAATCACCTCCACCACAACTCAGGGCATCACTGGATATTATAAGTTGGAGTCATTTAGGATGTGTGTAGGGTTGATGTAAGCAACATCCTGAAGTGTGTGAGCATTCTAAAAAAAATTTTTTTTAAGTTCCGGGGCCGGGGATTGAACCCAGGACCTTGTATGAAGGAAGCCTACACTCAACCACTGAGTCACACCAGCTCTCTCTAAGATATTTTTACACCTTGTGTGTAAGCACTATCCTGCACCATCACAGAGAATCCAGGGCTGATGGTCCCTCAGGCTCCTTTCAGTTTCTAAAATCTAGGAGAGGAATGCCCTAGGGGAGGGAGCTTCTGCTGCCTTTGTGGAAATTCAGTTTCCTGGGAACTGAACACTCAAAAAGTTTTAAGGTGAGTCATGTCAGCCAGTTGACAGGAGCACACAGGGCCTGAGGTTTCAAGGATTTCAGGAATGAGTGTCATCACATAAAGAGTGATCTCAAGCACAGATGCCCCCAAAGCATGAGGACCTCCCCATACACCTCTCACATCAAAGCTGAGTCTCCTTCAGGCCTAATTTGATCTCTTGTTTTATTAGGCGCTATAATCTTGCTTCAAGCTCCTTTAAGGTACACAAATTGTTATTTTGATTTTTAATAGTACTAATAAAATAGATAATGGTGACAGTTAGTACTTCCGGATATCTTACTTTGTTGCCAGGCATTGTTTGAAATGGCTAACATAGATTACCTCAAAAAATGTTCCCTGAAAGGACAGTAGTAATCATCATCATTAGTCATTTCGGGAAGAGGAAACCGGGACATGGAGGTGAGAAGCGATTGCCTAAGGTCACCCAGCCATATGGAAAGAGAGCAGGGAAGACACATGCAAGTGAAGTCAATAACCAACTTGGTAAATCCAGTGTTGACTGTGTCTCCCAACAAAATGAGGTCCCCAAACTCATCTGTATGATTTTAAAAATCAATTGAGGCATAATTAACATGCAATAAAGTATTCACATTTTCTTACACTTTGACCTGTTCTGAAAATGCATACCACCATGTAATCACCACCACAATCTAGATTTCGAATGTTTCATCATCTAAAAGATGCCCTTGTTTCCCTGCCTAATTAATCCCTATTCCCATCTCCAGGCAACCACTGATTTGCTTTCTATCCCTCTAGATTAGATTTGTCTTTCCTAGAATCATTTAAGTAGATTCATAGAGTTGTACTCTCTTGGTTTTGTTTTATTTTTTTCTTAGCATAATCTTGTTGAGATTTATCAATAGTATTACATATATTAGTAGATCCTTTATTGTTAAGTGCTCTTCCTTTATAGGGTTATGTTTTATTCATTTTAGGAAGTCAGAATTATCCTAATAACTAAAGCAGATTAAAACATTACAAGAAAGCAAAATTAAAGGTCAAAACAACAGTCCTCAACAAAATATTAGCTAATGGAATCCAGCAGTATATAAATATAACATTAATTAATGATAAAAATCTATCAGCAAACTAGGCATATGAAGAAAACCTCCTTAATTTAAATTAATAAAAACCTCATCATAATGATGAGAGATTAAACGTTTTCCCACAAAATGTGGAAAAAGGCAAGTAACTCTTAATTCAACATCATACTGGGAATCCTAGATGGTGAAATAAGGCAAGAAGAAATAAAATTCATAGATCAGAAAGGAGGAAATAAAACACTCTATTTGCAGACAACCTGATTGTCTATATAGTAAATCCCAAACAGATCCCAAGAGAACTACTTCTAGAACTAAGTTTGTTTATCCTGGTAGGATAACATAAGGCAAACAAAACAAATTCTGAAGTATATTCCTACAGAAGAGAAGTAAACAATTGGAATTTTTTTTTCAAAGTTTTCACTGAATGTTTAATGGGACAATAGGTGAACCCGGACCACCGATCTAAATCTGCCATAACGGTAGACTGATTATATAACATTTCCAGTAAAGTTCAAATATATTTCAAACAACCAAATATATTGAAGTTTTTATAGTTTTATTAATCCTCTCATGAAAAATCTGCACAATCACCAACCAAGTCACTGAAGAATCTTTACTTCTGTTATCCAATCTCTGGCTCACTTTTGCCAGCACCAACACTGGCCTTTCCAGTCCCACTGACTTTCTTCGTTCTGTTCTTGCATTATTTTGCTGTTTTCTTGAGGTCTTTTTCTTCTCATACAGGCCATGTCTTGCAAGTCTGTGTTTGGGTTCATTTTTCTCTGCATAATCCAAGGAATCATAAATCATGCCAAAGCCGTTGTCTTGCCACCACCAAAATGGGTTCTGAATCCAAATCCAAAGATGACATCAGGTGTGGTCTTGTACATTTTGGCTAGTTTTTCCCGAATTTCTGTCTTAGGCACTGTTGCCTTCCCAGGATGAAGAACATTGATGACCATTTGTTTCCACTGAAGTAGTCTGTTGGTCATGAACTCCCTGGTCCAGATAGTTTACAGTGTCATTCATGATGGCTGGAGTTCTTCAGGCAGCCAGGGAAGGAAAAATGCTAAACAATTGACATTTTAAATAAAAAAAAACCCGACCCATTTACAATAGCACCTGAAAAAGTTACTTGGATATAAATCTCAAAATACGTGCAGAATCTGTATGCTAAAGTGACAAAATACTGATTGAAGAAATCAGGGGATATCTCAATAAATGGAGAAATGTACCATGCTCATGGGTTGGAAAACAATATTGTTAAGAGGTCCGTTTTCTCCAGATTGATATAGAGTACAATCCTTTTTTTTTCTTTTTTTAAAAATTTAAACTTTATTTCAAATTCAAAAAATAAAATAGTATTAAAAGGAAGCTTAACAAGTTATGGAAGCCTTACACCAAAAAATTTCTACCCAGTACAGTAAATTTACATTGACATAGATTCCAATACAATTCTAATAAAAACCCCAGAAAGCTTTCTTATAGATATTGACAAGTAGATTCCAAAATGCATATGGTATATGACTGAGGTAATGATGTAAAGGCATTTCAATGGAGAAAGGATAGTCTTTTAAACAAATGGTGTGCAACAATTGGACATCCACATGCAAACAAAACCAAAAACTTCAACATATGCCTCATATTGTACAAAAAATTAAGCCAAAAAGGATCATAGAAACATTATGCCAAGTGAAAGAAGCCAGAGGTAAAAGACCTCATATTGTATGATTCCATTTACATGAAATGTCCAGACTATACACATCCATAGAGAAGAAGGTAGATTGGTGGTTGCCACAGGCTGGAGAACTGGCTGAGGTGGGGGTGAGAATGTGGGGAGGGGGAGAATGGGAAGCAACTGCTAAGGGGTACAGAATTTCTTTTGGGGGAGGTTAAAATAAAAGTATCCTGGAATTATATAGTAGTGATGGTGACATTATTCTGTAAATATACTAAAAACCACTGATCTGTATATTTTAAAAGGGTGAATTTTATGGTATGTGAATAAGATCTCAGTTTTTAAAACTCCAATATGTAAAAATGATTTCATAGCAGTATTTCTAAATAGATGGAACTTGGAAGCAATCTACAGATAGGAAACCTGTAACAAATTCTGCTAGATTAACATGACAGAATAATTTTCAGATGTTAAAATTATGTTTACAAAGAGTTTTAACCTATGAGGGGGGAATGCTTTTGATAGACTAATGAAAATTCATTTAATAGTTTACTTTTCTATTTAAAGACATTTATGAGAAGAAATTATAATGAATTATGTATAAATATTAAATAGTTATAAGTCTATATGCTAGAAGAATGGATGTTTAAATTTTTTTTCTTTATCCTTATTTTTGCTAGTTTTTTTTGCAATACACAATTATTTTTTTTGTAAACATTCTCCTGTACCTATTTAGTCAAGAGCTATTTAAATATACTTTAGGGGGGCGGCGGACTTGGCCCAGTGGATAGGGCGTCCTTCTACCACATGGGAGGTCCGCGGTTCAAACCCCTGGCCTCCTTGACCCGTGTGCAGCTGGCCCACATGCAGTGCTGATGCGCGCAAGGAGTGCCCTGCCACACAGGGGTGTCCCCCGTGTAGAGGAGCCCCACACGCAAGGAGTGCGCCCCGTAAGGAGAGTCGCCCAGCGCCAAAGAAAGTGCAGCCTACCCAGGAATGGTGCTGCACACACGGAGAGCTGACACAAGATGACACAACAAAAAGAAGCGGACAAAGAAGACGCAGCAAACAGACACAGAAAACAGACAACCGGGGTGGAGGGGGAAAGGAGATAAATACATAAATAAATAAATAAATAAATAAATCTACTTTAGGAATCCACTAGTTGTTAAAAGGAAGACTACAGACGAAAGTTTAAATAGCAAACCTGAGACTCCTATCCTTAGAAAGTCCTGCTTGCAAGGCTGGTCCTTGACTGGCATGTAGGAATTTATATTTTGGGATGGTTCCCACCATTCTCTAACTGATGTGAATGTTTACTGTGCCTACATTGTTTATGTAAATGTTATGGTTTATGCTGAACACCTGCTTTCTGTTTGGGAGTTTGGAATTTTGGTACATGGTAGGCAGAGGGTGCCTACATGATCAGCTCCCAATAAAACTTGGGGCACTGAGTGTCTAATGAACTACCACTGGTGGGCAACACACATTATTGCTGCAGAAATTAGGCAGATCCTATGCTACTTCCCTGAAAGAGACCTGTGCTACTCCCCTGAAAGAGAACTCTTAGAAAAACTCTTGGAAATTTGTGCCTATTTTCCTCTGGACTTCCCCACCTCCTCACCCCATGTCTTTTCTCTGTGCTGATTTTACTCTCTATCTTTTTGCTGTGATAAACTGTACCTGTGAGTAAAACAAACTTCTAGGTCCTGTGAGTCCTTCTAGGAAATCAGGCAATCTAAGAGTGGTCTTGGGGGAAGCAGATTTGGCTCAATGGATAGAGCATCTCTGTCTACCACATGGGAGGTCCAGGGTTCAAACTCAAGCCCTCCTGACCTGTGTTGTGAGCTGGCCCATGCACAGTGCTGATGTGTCAAAGGAGTACTGTGCCACGCAGGGGTGTCCCCCGCATAGGGGAGACCCAAGTGCAAGGAGTGCACCCCCACAAGGAGCGCTGCCCTGCATGAAAAAAGTGCAGCCTGCCCAGGAATGGTGCCGCACACATGGCGAGCTGACGCAGCAAGATGATGCAACAACAGAAAAAAGAGACACAAATTCCCGTTGCTGCTGACACAGAGCAAACAATGGGAGAGGGGAGAGAAATAAATAAAAAATAAATCTTAAAAAAAAAAAAAAAGAGTGGTCTTGGGGACCCTGAACACAGTTGGTGTCATAAGCAGGATTTGTTAGAAAGAGCCTGACTCTCTGAAATAAGGCAAAAGCATTGTTTAGGGGGAAAAAAGGATAAAGAGATGACAACCTTTGGGGCTTTGGTTTGGAGTTACCTATGGTCTAAAATGGCAGCTGAACTGCCGTCTTTCATGAGAGGTGCACATTGCTTATGATATTAAAAAATAAGAGATTCAACCCCAGGAGAATTGCCTTGCTGGACTCTGTGACTGATTTTGGCCATGCTGGATCAAGTGAGAAAAAAGGGCACAGGTAATATCTTTGGTTTTTGTTTCCTTTTCAAGGAGGAAAATGGTCCAAACATTATCAAATGTAAGCTTCAGGCAGAACAAAAATATTAAAAGTTTGCATTTTTCTCTTCTCCAAGTGGTAGGGAAAAAACACAAGTCAGTTCCCAGGGTTGAAGCAAAGCTTCAGAAAAGCCAGAAAACAAAAGAACAAAACAAAACAACCACTCTGGCTGCTACTGTAGCCTCTCTGCCTACCCCTTTCCAGCCACTATGATTTCTTGGCAGCTGTAATGTTAACTCTGCAAATGCTGAACTTACTGTTTGGGTGGGGAGGGGAATTTTTAAAAAATGACTGTGTGTTTTATGGCTATTTCATCTGGATATATGATAAAAATTGATGGAAAATATTATATGCTTTTGAGTTCATAAATGCTGCAGTTAGAGGGACCACCCTGATCTGGAAAGCTGCAAAAAGAAAAAGAAAAATAAGAAGGGAAACAACTTCCTTGCTTTTTGCTGCTGTTTCAGATTGAAATGTAAACTCTTTGCGTAATAGCAACAAAATTAAATTTCCTAACCTCATTTTTGCTATAATTTTTGCCTTTGGAGTCTCTGAAAAGAGGGAGATGACATGAAAAGAGAGGCCATCTCTAAAAGGGGATACACTTTTGGTGTTTTAAAAAACAGACTTTAGTTTTAATGTGCCCTCATAAAATCAGATGTCTGACTTATAGAGATTGATAGTATTCTGGTCTGATGTATATATACTTGAGGGGATCAATTTGGAGTCTAAGAATAACAAGATAAAAAGGGCTTTGGAAAGGCTTGCTTGTCACTTAGACTTGACACATGGCTGTCTGGCTCTGCAGCGCCTTGGCTTTGCTACAGCAGAAGAGTTGCTGACTTTTTTTGATTCCTGAATTCACTGATCCAAATTGCCTGGACCTGACTCTAAGCTAAAACCTGATACTCTCTGCTGTGGTCTATGTCAGCCTCAGCACAAGCTGTGCTGAACTAAAAGCAGACATAGGCTCAATAAACAACAGACTCTTGGACTGTTCCAGATTTAGGACACTTTATGGGGTCATAAACTTTGAAAACATCTTGGATGCTGGCTGGACCTTCTGGTCATGAACAAATGCCAACAGGAAAGGGCTTGTTCTCTGATGGGACCATCTGACATCGAGCTGCTGAGTGGCTATTTTTTTTTTCCCACAACAAACTTTATTTTCAGAGAAGTTTTAGATTACAGAAAAACTACCTCAAAAGTGTAGGGGGTTCCCAAATAATCCCCCACCCCCATACACATTTCCCTGTTATTAATACCTTACATTAGTGAGGTATGTTTGCTACAATTGATGAACCAAATTGAAGCATTGCTAATAATCAAGGTCTATAGTTGATGGTTTACACTTCACACTGTAGAGTTTTACAGGATTTGGCAAATATATGACATTTATCTGTCATTACAGAATTTTACAGAACAATTCCAGTGTCCTAAAAATGCACTATGTTCTACCTATTCATCCCTCCTGCTCCACTCTGAAACTCTAGTAACCACTATCTTTATATCAATGTTACAAATTCTTTCATTATCACATGGTATATAACAACAATAAATCTACATTGGTCTATGGCTACCCTCCCCCTTTATATTTGTTCTTTCCTCAATATTAGGAATTTGAGATGATGTCTACTCTGACTGCTTTGGATGAAGAGTGAGCTTAGATATTATGGAACAGATGGAAGACACTGTTTTGCTTGTAGTTGTAAGTACTCCCTGTCTTTTGGGGATTGGACTTGTCCATCATCATTTGGTTAGTTGTCCTGAACAAGTTTAAAGCACTGGAGAGTAGGTGTTGGCCACAACTCTGCCTGGATTCAGGGCTCAATGGGCATATGAACAGTCCAAAGACTAAGTCTCTGAGACACATATTTAATGAACATAGTGATAATTACAAAATCATGAGTAGGGAATTTATAAATGAATATATCTCTGTTATATTGGGGAGATAGATTATCATATATTCTCAAATAAGGCCAGCTGAAGAGGTGTTGGCTTCATGTGGCTTTAGAGTATTCAGACATCCCTAGAACCCTCAGGAACACTTTTGGTCAAGGTTTTGTGTACTGTGGCAGTTAGTGAAATCTGCCAGAGACATGCCTAAATGTAACCTCTGGAATGACCTTCCAACTCACTTTGAATTCTCTTACCCATAAAAACTATTTTTTTTATAATGCTTCCCGTTTTGATCAATATGCATTGCTGGCTGGTGCTTGGTAATGATCCCTTGGTGCTAGGAAGGGTCATCTAATTCTTCTCTAATCCTTGTTGTTTCCTTCCTTCTGCTCACTTTGGGATTAGTTTATTGTTCTTTTTCTGGTTCCTCCAGGTTATGTAGTTAGGTTTTGATTTTCATTCTTCTTTTTTTAAATGTAGTTATTTGGGGCTATAAATTTTCCTCTCAGCACTGATTTAACTGCATCCCATAAATTTTGATATGTTGTGTTTTCATTTTCATTCAGTTTGTGGTTGTTACTGGTTTCTCTAGAAGTTTCCTCCTTGACCCACTGATTGAGAGTGTGTTAATTTCCATATATTTGTGCCTCTTCCAGTTCTCCATCCTTTATTTGATTTCCAGTTTCATTCCACTCTGGTCAGAGAAAGTGCTTTGCATAATTTCAATCTTTCTAAATATGTTGAGACTTGTTCTATGACCTTACATGTGGTCTATCCTGGAGAATGTTCTATAAGCATTTGAGAAGAATGTATATCCTGCTGTTTTGGGGTGTAATGTTCTGTATAAATCCATTAGGTTTAGTTTATTTAACTTATTATTCAAGGACCTAAACTAATAGTTTATATAACCTATTAATTTTTGAAAAATAGGTTAGATAAACTAGACCTAATGGATTTCTTTATTGAGCCTTTGTTAAAACATTCTGTCTAATGATGATAATGATGAATTGAAGTCCCCCACTATGATTGGAGAGGCATCTATTTCTCCCCTTAGTTTTGCCAGTATTTGTCTCAAGTATTTTGAGGCTCACTGGATAGATGCATAAATATTTATGATCCTTCTTTCTTCTTGGTAGATTACTACCTTTATTAATATATAATGTCTTTCTTTGTTTTTTACAACAGTTTTGCATTTAAAGTCTATTTTTTCCAAAGTTAGTATAGCTACTCCTGCCCTTTTTAGCTACTGCCTATACAACCCAGCTTCTGAAGGGCAGGAGTTGGGGCTGCTGTGGCAAGACCAAAGGATATACCCAGCACAGTGTCAGAACATGAGCTTTTATTTATTGGGACTTACAAAGAGGAGAAGGTCTCCAAAAGTGGCATTTCAGAGAATGAAGTTATCACTTTGTAAAGAGGTGGGAAAATGATGGGCAATATATAGAGTCTTAGAACAAAGACATCTCATAACAGTTTCTGCTAGGGTCACATGAAGCATATAAATTCGATCTGATGATGTTACTGTAGGAAGGAACTGTATACCTTGGAGAAAATTACAGTCTACAATACCATCTGTACGTTGTTTCCCTGTGAGGAGGTTTGTTACATTTTAATTTGTGTCTTGGGGCATGCAGGCAGCTGTGTACTACACTCTGAGTTTCCCTTAGGGAGGGAAAGCCAAGGCCAGGGATCCACTGGACCCCCCCACTGCCCACTCTTTGTGTATATAATCGTTTTCCAGCCTTTCACTTGCAACCTGTTTGTGTCCCTAGGTCTAAGGTGAGTCTCTTGTAGAAGATGTATAGATGGGTCATATTTCCTTATCCCTTCTGCCAATCTGTGTCTTTTGATTGGAGAGTTTAATCCATTAACATTCCATTTTATTACTGTAAAGGCAGTACTTAATTTACCCATTTTTTCTTTAGTTTTATATATGTCATTTCATTTATATCCTTTTAGTTACCCTTACCGATAATCTTCCTTTCTATACTTTCCTTCAACCTTCTTTCTCCTGTTTTTTCCTTTCAATCTGAAGTATTTCTTGAAGGGCAGGACTTGGCATATCCTTTCAATTGCCATTTATCTGTGAATATTTTGAACTCTTCTTCATTTTTGAATGACAATTTTGCAGGATACAGAAATCTTGGCTGGCATTTTTTTCTTTCAGCACCTTAACTATGTCATACTACTGTCTTCTTGCCCCATGATTTCAGATGAGAAATCAACACTTAAACTTATTGAGCTTCCCTGATGTGTGATGGGTCTCTTTTGCTGCTTTCAGGATTCTTTGTCTTGAGCTCTTGACAATCTGATAAGTATGTGTCTCAGAGGATTTATTTTAGCTGCACTTCCTGGACATGTGTACTAAGTCCCTCATAAGTGGTGGGAAATTTTTGTCCATTATTTCCTTAAACACTCCTACTGCCCCCTTTCCCTTCTCATCTCCCACTGGGATTCTCATAATGCATATGTTTGTGCCTTTCACGTTGTTATTCAAGTTCCCTGCTGAATTTTTTCCTTTTTTTTTTTTTTTTTTGGTCTATCTGGTCTACTGTCTGTTTGATTTCAGATGTCCTGTCTTTAAAGTCACTAATTCTTTTTTCTGCCTCTTCAAATCTGCTGTTATGTGCTTCTAGTGTGCTTTTATTTCATGCATTGTGTCTTTTGTCATTGTATGATCTGTTATCTTTTTATGTATGTTTACAATTTCTTCAGTATGTTCCCCCAGTGCCTTCTTGATATCCTTTATCTCTTCCTTCATTTCATAGAATTGACTTAGGATATTTGTTTGGACACCCTTGGTTAGTTGTTCTACATTGTGCATCTCCTCCTGCTTTCTAGTTTGTTTGTTAGACTGGGTCATAACTTCCTGTTTCTTGTTATGACTTGTAATTTTTTTCTGATATCTAGGATCTTAGTTGGTTAGTTTCTCTTTGTAGTCTAGTGTTTTATTTTAGTTTGGTTTTATATTAGGAGTCCTCTTTATTATTTGGTTATACTTATCCTGTATGCTTGTAATTGCCTGTGTTCAATGAAAAAATACTAGATCCTCAAAAAAAGAAAGAAATAAGAAGAGAAAAAAGAAAAAGAAAAGAAAAGAAAAAGTAAAAAAGAAGGAATGAAAAAGAACAAAAAAGAGAGGGGAAATAAATAAAAGGGAAAATAGTAAACAAGAACAAAAATTTGAAAAAGTGAAAAAGAGGAAAAAATAAAATATGTGAGAAGAGAAGGACAGAACAAAGAAAGGCAGAAAGTAAGGAAGAAAGAAAGTCAGAAAAATGAGACAAAGAAAATAAGAAAAATATAAAGAAGTAAAGAGAAAAATGAGGATAAAATAATAAATAAAAAAGGAAGGAAAAAAGAAAGATAAAAGGGGGAAGTAAAAGACAGAAATGGGAAGAGAAGAAAGAAAAGGAAAACAGGAGATGAAGGAAAGAAAATAAGAAAGAGGCGAAGAAAAAACATAAAACAAAACAAAAATCTGTGTTTCTCTCTCACACCACCACGGCTGGCTAGGCTCCTATCAGGCTGCCAGTTTAGACCAATCCATCATCCACACACCTCCTTTCTGCAGATATCTGGGTGGAGAGAGAGAGAGAGGTGGGGAGAGAGAGAGAGAGAGAGAGAGAGAGAGAGAGAGAGAGAGAGAGAAGAGAATATAGGCCTTTCTTTCAGGCCACCAGTGACTCACTAGTCTATTCCTCTCCACCTGCTTGTACTCACCAATCAATCACACCACAGCTAGCCTCTCCACCAGTCCTGATGAAGAAAAACAAAAAAGGAAAAAGGAAATAAGAAAAAAATAAGAGGAAAAAACCCATCCAGTCAAGTTTCCTCAGCTCTCTCTGGCTCACCCTGCTCCCCTCTACCCTAAACAGGCTGGGCACTGACCTGCCTGTTAAATTGATCTTCAGTAACTCCCCTCTCAGAACAAGCTGTATGACTCCCCCTCTCCAGTTTTTCACTCCTCCTGGCCCAACTGGATCACTCCTCTTCTCCAGGGCCAGCTGGGTGGCTGCCCTATTGCCTGGTGCCCAGCTGGGACCCCACCCTCCAGCCACCCTATCCTATTGTCCCTGCAATATGTCAGCTTCCCTTATGCCTGACAAGCCTGCCTACCTTCCCACAATTTCTAGAGGAACAGTGCAGCCTGCCATTTCCTACTCTGTTGTTTGGATCTCCAGGACCATTTGTTGAAGAGTCTTTCAGTCCCCATTGGGTGTACTTGGTTGCCTTGTTGAATATCAGTTGGCTATAGATGCATGGGTCTATATCTGAGCTCTCAATGTGTTTTCAAGTTCAATATGTCTAACTTTGTGCCAATATCATGCAGTTTGAGCACTGTAGCTTTGTAATAAGCTTTAAAGTCAGGTAGCGTGATTCCTTCAACTTTGTTTTTCTTTTTAAAGATGTTTTGGCTATTCGGACACCCTTACCCATCCCAATAAATTTGATAATTGGCTTTTCTATTTCTGTAAGAAAGGCTGCTGGAATTTTTGTTGGGATTCCATCGAGTCTGTAAATTAATTTTGGTGGAATTGACATCTTAATGATATTTGGTTTTCCCACCCATTAATATCAAATATTTTTCCATTTATTTAGATGTTTGATTTCTTTTAGCCATATTGTGTAGTTTTCTGTGCACAAGTTCTTTATATTCTTTAAGCTTATTCCTAGATATTTGATTGTTTTTGTTGCTATTAAAAATGGAATTTTTTTTTCCTGATTTCTTCCTCAGATTGCTCCTTACTAGTGTACAGAAACACTGCTGATTTTTGCGTGTTGATCTTATATCCTGCCACCTTACTAAACTCATTTATCAACTCTAGTAATTTCATTGCAGGTTTTTCAGGACTTTCTTTTTTTTTTTTTTTAATTATTTATTTTTAAAAATTACATTCAAGAAATATGAGGTCCCATTTAACCCCACCGTCCCCACTCCCCACTCCCTGCACAGCAACACTTGCTCCCATCATCGTGACACATCCATTGCACCTGGTAAGAACATCTCTGAGCATCACTGCACCCCATAGTCAATGGTCCACATCATAGCCCACACTCTCCCACGTTCCATCCAGTGGGCCCTGGGGGGATCTACAATGTCCCACAATTGTCCGTGAAACACCACCCAGGACAACTCGACGTCCCGTAACCGGCTCCACCTCTCATCTCTTCCTCCCTTTCCCCAAACCCAGCAGCCACTATGGCTACCCTTCCCACACCCATTCCACATTTTCTCTGTGGACATTGGATTGGTTGTGTCCATTGCACATCTATGTCAAGTGGGGGCTTAGATTCCATATGGATACTGGATGCACTCCTTCTGCTTCAGTTGTAGACACTCTAGGCTCCATGGTGTGATGGTTGACCTTCTTCAACTCCATGTTAGCTGAGTGGGGTAAGTCCAATAAATCAAAGTGTAGGAGCTGAAGTCTGTTGAGGCTCTGGGCCTGGGTGTCATATTATCAGTCCAGAGATTCAAATCCCCTACATATATCTTAAACCCCAGCACCTATTACAATTCCTATAAAATAGCATGCAAGTCTTGTGAAAAGAGATCCCCTCTGAGTTCAATTCCATCACGCAGAAACACAGGCTCCAAAGAAGGGCCATCTGCCATGGCAGTGAACCCCATCTGCCATGACCATAGAACCCGTGGGTCTCTTTATCCCTCAAAAGAACCAATACCTGGGGTTGTATCTACTTTGTCTCTCAGACTCTGCTCAGAGGACTTTCTAAATATAGGATCATGTCATCTGCAAATAGCAAAAGTTTTACTTCTTTCTTTCCAATTTGGATGTTTTTTATTTCTTTTTCTTGCCTACATGCACAAGTGGGAACATCTAACACAATGATAAATAGGAGGGGTAACAGTGTGCATAATTGTCTTGTTTCAGATCTTAGAGGGAAAGCCTTTAGCTTTTCACAATTGAGTATGTTAGCTGTGGGTTTTTCCTCTATGCCTTTATCACATAGAGGCCTTTCCTTCTATTTCTATCTTTTGAAGTTTTTTTAATCAAGAAAGGATATTGTATTCTGATGAATGCCCTTTCTGCACTGAAAGAAATGATCATGTAATTTTTTCTTTGATCTGTTAATGCGGTGTATTACATTATTTGATTTTCTCATGTTGAGTCATCCTTGCAACTGATTGTGGAGAATAATTTGTTTGATGCATTATTGAATAAAATTAATAAGTATTTTGTTAAGAATTAAGGTCATTAGCAAAAGTGGTTTATAATTTTATTTTCTTGTATCATATTTATGTGGCTTTGGTATTAGAGTGATGTTGGCATTGTAGAATGACTAAAGTAATGTTCCCTTTTCTTCTATTTTTGGAAGAGTTTAAGCAGGATCAATGTTAATTCTTTTTATAACGATTGGTAGAATTCACCTTTGAAACATCTGGTCCTGGACTTTTCTTGGTTGGGAGGTTTATGATAACTAATTCAATCTCATTACTTGTGATTGGTCTGTTGAGTTCTTCTGTTTTTTCTTTCATCAATGTAGGTTGCTCTTGTGTTTCTAGAAATTCATCCATTTCATCTATCTTGTCCAACTTGTTGGCATATAATTTGTTATATTTTCCTCTTAGGGTACTCTATTTCTGTCAGGTCAGAGGTGATGTCCCCTTGCTCATTTCTGATTTCCTGTATTTGCATCTTTTCTCTTATTTATTTATTTTGTTAGTATAGCTAAGAGTGTAAATTTTATTAATCTTCTGAAAAAATCAGTTTGGCTCTTTAAATTCTCTCTATTGTTTTTTTTACTCTCAATTTCATTTAATTCTATGCTAATCTTTGTTATTTCTTCTGTTTGCTTTGGGACTAGTTTGTTGTTCCTTTTCTAGTTCCTCCATGTGTGCAATTAGTTCTTTAATTTTAGCTCTTTCTTTTTTTTAATGTAGGCATTTAGGGCTATAAATTTCCCTCTCAGCACTGCTTTCACTGAATCCCATAGGTTTTGATATGCTTTGTTCTCATTTTTATTTACTTCAAGGTAGTTACTGATTTCTCTGACAATTTCCCCCCTGACTCACTGATCATTTAAATTGGTTGTTTAGTGGTTCTCCATCCCTTATTGATTTTTAGCTTCATTCCATTGTGGTCAGAGAAAGTGCTTTGTATAATTTCCATCTTTATAAATTCATTGAAACATGTGGTCTATCCTTGAAAATGATCCATTAGCACTCAAAAGGAATATATATCCTGCTGTTTTGGGGTGCAATATTCTGTAAATGTCCATTAGCTCTAGTTTCTCTAATTATTAAACCAGACTTCTGTTTGTTTTTTGATCCTTTGTCGAGATGTTCTGTCCCTTGGTGAAAGTGGTGTATTGAAGTCCCCCACTATGATTGTAGAAGAATCTTTTTCTTCCATTAATTTTGCCACTATCTGCCTCAAGTATTTTGGGGCTCCCTGGTTAGGTACATAAATGTTTTAAACTTTTCTTTCTTCTTGGTAGTTTACCCTTTTTGTTAATATATGATGTAATTTGTCTTCTACAACAGTTTTGAATTTAAAGTCTGTTTTGTCTGATATTAGTATAGCTATTCCTGTCCTTTTGTGGTTATAGTTTACATGGAAAACCATTTTCCAACCCTTCACTTATGACCTTGTACCTAAGGTGAGTCTCTTTAGATAGCATATAAACGGGCTATATTTTCTTATCCATTCTGCTATTCTCTGTCTCTTTATTGGGGAACTTTATATATATATATATTTTTTTTTTTAAATTATTTTCTTTTAAATGTTACATTAAAAAAATATGAGGTCCTCATATACCCTCCCACCCCACCCACCCCATCCCTCCCACATCAACATCTTCCATCATTGCAGCACATCCACTGCACCTGGTAAATACATTCTGGAGCACTGCTGCACCACATGTACAGAGGTCCACATTGTAGTCCACACTCTCCCCCTGTCCAACCATTGGGCCACGACAGGACACACAACATCCAGCATCCATCCCTGCAGCACCACCTAGGTCAACTCCAAATCCTGAAAATGCCCCCACACCATATCTCTTCTTCCATCTCCCTACCATCAGCAGCCACTGTGGCCACCCTCTCCACATCACTAATACAATTTCTTCCCTTACTAATCACAATAGTTCCCCAGCAGAACACCAGTAAGTCCACTCTAATCCATACCCTATTCCTCCACCCTGTGGACCCTGGGATGGTTATGTCCAGTCACCCTCTACATCAAGTGGGAGCTTAGATTCCACATGAATGATGGTTGCAATTCTCCTGCTTGCAGCTGTAGACACTCTTGACTCCCTGGTGTGGTTGTTGACCCTCTTCACCTCCCTATCAGCTGGCCAGGGTAAGTCCAAGAAACCAGAGAGTAGGAGCTGCAAGTCTGCTGAGGCCCAGGGCCTGCCCATCACATGGACAGTTCAGAGATTCAGGTCTCCTGAGTATACACCAACCAAAGTGCCAACCACAGGTCCGGTAAAAGGAACAGAAGAAGTATATATAGAAAGGTCATATCTGAGTTCAACTCCATCACACTCAGGAACACAAGCTCCAAAGTAGGGCCAACTGACATGGCCCTGAACTCTAGAGCCATCTGCCATAACCATAGAACCTGTGGGTCTCAGCAGCTCTCAGGAGAACCAGCACCTGGGTTTCCATCTACCTTGGCTGTCTCTGGTACCCTGCTGAGGTGTGCATAAGCATCATCCTCTGATGACCTCCTGACTCTTTTTTGGAGACTCATAGCCATATAGCCTCATTTGTCCTTTCCATTTCCCCCGTTTTATCCAAAGTAAAAAAGCAGTTTTTAAGACCTGATATTACATGTAGGCTGAGATATTCTGCCGGTCCGAGTTGACCTATTTATTCAAGGTCTTTTTCTAGTTACATATTCAGCTGGTGCTTGGTAGGAATCCCTCAGCACCAGGGAGGCTCGTCCCTGGGAGTCTTGTCCCATGATGGGGGAAGGCAATGCATCTATATGCTGAGTTTGGCTTAGAGAGTGGCCACATTTGAGCAACATGAAGGCTGGCAGGAGATAACTCTTAGGCACCCTGCAACTCTAGGCCTACTTCATATTTCAGACACACAGGCTCATAATTGGAGCCATCAGTATCAAGGACTCATTGTTGGACCATTCATCTTCATTGATCTTTGCCATTGCATTTGGGGGATTGTTGCTGTTCCACTGGGGAATGTGATAGAGCTCCCCTGGTCAGGAACTCAGCACTCTCTCATCTGTCGTTTCCAAATGAAACCACTATGAAAATGTCCAAACCTTTCTATGTACCCTGTATACATGCCCTGGGGAACTCCCCCCCCAACCGTGTGTCCCCCACCAATGACAACCCACACAAGTGCGCCTCCCCTGAGTTAGTTGAAACTGTCTGTAGTCCAAAACGTCTTCAAAAAGGAAGCCCAATATATTGCCAGGTTCCATTAATAGTAAAATGGAATATAGTGATGGGTTTAAAGGTTAGATATAGAATAATACTAATTTAGAAAAACTAAATAAAGGAAAAATAGATTGGGGTATCAAAAAAATGAAAAAGCTTTGTTTTTGGCATTTTGCCTTTCATCACCACTATAGGTGTTGCTCTGTATGTACAGTGGCAAGGCAATTTCTTCCATTTCTTCCTCAGTGTCTACCTCCTTTTTTTTCCTAATCATTAAGTTTGTCTTCACATAAGTTTTAGATCACAGCACTTCATATATACAATTGTTGGAACTCCCACATATCCAACATCAAACCCTTTGACCCTTCCCCAACGATGATCTTTTTACATGTTCATATTATATTTACTGCAGCTAATGTATAGATTTTGAAACAATAACTTTCAAACATGGTTCCATTTGGGTTTACATTATGGTTTATATTTTAGACTATACAATTTTCTAAATTTTTAGTTATCTGATGTTTTACATTATGGTTTACATTTTAGCCTATAGACTTTTATACATTTTTGGTGTAATTTAATATGTCGTATATCCATGATGGCATGATCTTTTGGAACACTTCCATTGTCCCACAGTTACACTGATTCCATGTATTCAACACCTCTTTCCCCCTCCCCGAGGGCCCACCATGACAATCAATCTTCATTACTTGAAGGACCATTTTCAGAGATACTTGCAAAAATGAGGACTTTACATACTTGACTGCCCCAACCCATTGGGAGCCATCAATTCTCTTGAGAGATACAATTCCATCTGTTTGAGAATATCAGTCCTCCCCAGGATGTGGGTATACCTTCACTCTCATTGTATGGGTCTCCACCCAATGATTTAACACACTATGACAAAATGAGCACTCACACACTCCCTAGAAGCTTGCCCTGTGTCATATGTCCCTTCTTAAGCATCTTAAACAGGTAACTGTCCATATTATATTTTCTAAAGAGTTTTCTCTGCATTATAATTTCAATCACATACCTGACAATCTCCTATGTTCAAATGTTCTCCCAACCCTCTCCCCAATTTCTTGGGCAATCTGACCCATCCTCCCCTCCCTAGCCCCCCTCAATCCCATTCAGCCCCACCCAAAGTTTCCCTATGCCCCCATTTTACCCCTTCCCTGTACAAATACTTACCTCCAGCTTATCATGGATTTCACCCAAGTAGGTGTCAGCTTGAAAACTTCCTCTACCCCCAACTTCCTTTAAGTTTATCATCCAGTCTCTAGCTCTCTGAGACAGCTTGGTTTACTTATTTCATATCAGAGAGGTCATGTAGTATTTGTCCCTCAATGCTTGGGTTGCTTCACTCAGCGTAAGGTTCTCAAGATTCATCCATATATCACATGTGTTTGTACTGTATTCATTCTTATAGCTGAGTAGAATTCCATTTTATGTATATACCACATTTTATTTATCCTTGCATCTGTTGATGGGCTTTTGGGTTGATTCCAACTTTTGGCAATAGTGAATAGAGCTGCTATGAATATTGGTGTGCATATATCAGTTTGTGTCCCTGTTTTCAGATCTTCTGGGTGTATACCCAGCAGTGGAATTGCTGGCTCATGGCAAATCTATAGGTAGTTTTTTGGGAAACTGCCAAACTGTCCTCCAGAATGGCTGGATCCTTCTGCATTCCCATCAGCAGTGGATGAGTGTGTGGAACTTAATATATTAACATTCAATGTTATTACTCTAAAGGCATTGTTAATACTTATCTCAGCCAGTTTTAGGCTTATATATGTCATATTTTACTCTTGTTTCTCTTTCTACAGTATTAATCATCCTTACTAATAACCTTCCTTTCTACACTCCTTGCCAATTCTCTGTCCTGTCATTTCCTTTCAGTCTGCAGAACTCCCTTTAATATTTCTTGAAGGGCAAGACTCTTTTTGAGAAATTCTCTCAATTTCTATTTATCTGTGAATGTTTTGATCTCTTTCCCATTGTTTAATGACAATTTTTGCTGGATACAGAATTCTCGAATGGCAGTTATTTTTTAAAACTTATTTTCTACACTTAATAATTGAAAACATAAACAATAATTTAAAAAGAAAAAGAAAATACAGCAGAATAAAAACATACATTTCTCAATTAAATGTAATGTATACATATAACTTTTTAAGAAATCATACAATATGCTACACAATATATTTGGGTCAAAATAATGCAATTATATAGTATTTTTCCTTCTGTGTCTGGCTTGCTTCACTCAACACAATGTCCTTCAGATTCATCCATTTTGTCATATGCTATACTACTTCATTTCTTCTTACAACTGCATGATAGTCTACCATGTCAATACACCACAGTTTGTTTATCCATTCATCAGTTAATGGACATCTAGGTTGTTTCCAACTTTTGGCAACCAAGAATAATGCCACTATGAAATAGGTGTGCAGATGTCTATTCGTGTCACTTCTCTCAGTCCTTCAGGGCATATACCCAGTAGTGGTATTGCAGGGTCACATGGCAAGTCTATAGTCAACTTCTTCAGGAACTGCCAAGCAGTCCTCCACAATGACTGGACCATTCTGCATTACCACCAACAGTGAATAAGTATTCCTATCTCTCCACATCCTCTCCAACACTTGTAGTTCTCTGTCTTTTTAATAGTGAGCATTCTAATAGTTATGAAATACCCCATTATAGTTTAATTTGCATTTCCCTAATCATTAGAAATGTTGAGTATTTTTTTCATGTGTTTTTTTTTTTTCCATTTGTATTTCTTCTTTGGACAAATGCCTATTCAAATCTTTTGCCCCGCCCCCCTTTTTTTGTGTCATTTGTCTTTTTATTGTTGAGTTGTAACATCTCTTTATATATCCTGGATATTAAATGCTTATCAGACATTTGATTTCCAAATATTTTCTTCCATTGAGTTGGCTGCCTTTTCACCCTTCTGACAAAGTCCTGTGAGATGCAAAAGTGTTTAATTTTGAGCAGGTCCCATTTATCTATTTTTTCTTTGGTTGCTCATGCTTTAGGTATAATGTCCAAGAAACCACCACCTACTACAAGGTCTTGAAGATGTTACCCTGCATTTTCTTCTAGTAGTTTAATGGTGCTGGCTTTTATATTTAGGTCTTTGATCCATTTTGAATTGATTCTTGTGTAGGGAGTGAGATAGGGCTTCTCTTTCATTCTTTTAGTTATAGATAACCAGTTGTCCCAGCACCATCTGTGAAAGAGACTGTTTTGTCTCATTAATATGGACTTGGTAGTTTTGTAAAAAATCAGTTGACTGTATAGGTGAGAGTTGACTTCTGGACTCTTAATTCTATTTCACTGATTGATTTGTCTATCTTTATGCCAATACCATGCTGTTTTGAACATTGTAGCTTTGTAATATGTCTCAGGGTCAGGCAGTGAAATTCCTCCATGTCCCTCTTCTTTTTTAGAGTGCATTTGGCTATTCAGTATATTTTCCCTTCTAAATGAAGTTGGTAATTGCCTTTTCTAATTCTGTAAAGTAGGCTATTAGAATATTGATTGGTATTGCATTGAATCTATCAATCAGTTTGGGTAGAATTTGACATCTTCATGGTATTTAGTCTTCCAAACCATGAACATGGAATGTCTTTCCATTTGTTTAGGTCTTCATTGATTTCTTTTAGCATTCTTT
This sequence comes from Dasypus novemcinctus, assembly GCF_030445035.2. Classification (NCBI taxonomy): domain Eukaryota; kingdom Metazoa; phylum Chordata; class Mammalia; order Cingulata; family Dasypodidae; genus Dasypus; species Dasypus novemcinctus. The sequence continues at coordinate 16,620,137 of NC_080680.1, read as the reverse complement.
TGTAGTTTTCTGCATATAGGTTCTGTATTTCTTTGGTTAAATTAATTCCTAGGTATTTGAGTCTTTTTGTTGCTATTGTAAATGGAAATTTTCTCCTGATTTCCTACTCAGATTGTTCAGTACTAGCATACAAAAACTTTACTGGTTTTAGCATTTTGATCATGTATCCTGCTGATTGGCTGAACTAATTTATTAGCTCAAGTAGCTTTGTCATGGATACTACAGAATTTTATAAATACAGGATCATGTCACCTGCAAATAATGAGAGTTTTACTTCCTCTTTTCCTATTTGGTTGCCTTTAATTTTTTTTTTCTTGTTTAATTGCCCTAGCTAGAACTTCTAGTACAATATTGAAAAACAGTGGTGACAGTGGGCATCCTTGTCTTGTTTCTGATCTTAGAGGGAAAGATTTCAACCTTTACCTGCTGAGTATGGTGTTGGCTGTGGGTTTTTCATATGTGCCTTGCATCATATTGAGGAATTTTCCTTCTATTCCTATCTTTTGAAGTGTTTTTATTTGAAAAAAAGGATGCTGGATTTTGTCAAATACCTTTTCTGTGTCAATTGAGATGATCATGTGTTTTTTTCCCTTCAGTTTGTTAATGTGGTGTATTACTTTGATTAATTTTCTCATGTTGAATCAGCCTTGCATACAGGAATAAATCCCACTTGGTCATGATTTATAAGACTTTTGATATGCTGCTGGATTCTATTTGCAAGTATTTTGCATCTATGTTCATTAGAAAGATTGGTCTGCAATTTTTTTTCTTGTCTTATCTTTATCTGGCTTTGGTATTAGGGTGATGTTGGTTTCATAAAACATGTTGGGTAATTTTCCCTCTTACTCAATTTTTAGGAAGAGTTTAAACAGGATTGGTGTTAATTATTTTTGAAATGCTTGGTAGAATTCCCCTGTGAAGCCATCTGGTCCTGGACTTTTCTTCGCTGGGAGATTTTTTTTTTTTTTTAAAGATTTATTTATTTATTTAATTCCCCTCCATTCCCCGGTTGTCTGTTCTCTGTGTCTATTTGCTGCGTCTTGTTTCTTTGTCCACTTCTGTTGTCGTCAGCGGCACGGGAAGTGTGGGCGGTGCCATTCCTGGCAGGCTGCACTTTCTTTCGCGCTGGGCGGCTCTCCTTATGGGGCGTACTCCTTGCACGTGGGGCTCCCCTGCGCAGGAACACCCTGCGTGGCACGGCACTCCTTGTGCTCATCAGCACTGCACATGGGCCAGCTCCACACGGGTCAAGGAGGCCCGGGGTTTGAACCGAGGACCTCCCATGTGATAGATGGATGCCCTAACCACTGGGCCAAGTCCGCTTCCCCTGCTGGGAGATTTTTGATGATGGATACAATCTCTTCAAATGAGATTGTTTTGTAAGTTCTTTTATTTCTTGCAGTGTCAGTGTAGGTTCTAGAAATTTGTCTATTTCTAGACATTTCTAGAAATTTGTCCATTTCATCTAGGGTTGTCTAGTTTGTTGGCATTCAGTTTCTCATACTATTCTCTTTTTAAAAATATTCTGAAAATTTATTTTAAAAAGATACATAGTTTACACAATGTTACATTAAAAAATATAGGAGGTTCCCATATGCCCCACTCCCCACACCCCCCACTTTTCCCATGACAATAATTTCTTTCATTAATGTGGCACATTCATTGAATTTGATGAATACAATTTAGAGCACTGCTATACAGCATGGATTATAGTTTACTTTGTAGTTTACACTCTCTCCCAGTCCGTTCAGTGGGTTATGGCAGGATATATAATGTCCTGCATCTCTCCCTGCAATATTATTCAGGACAGCTCCAAGTCCCAAAAATGCTTCCATATCACATCTCTTCTTCCCTCTCTCTGCCTTCAGCAACTCCTGTGGCCACTGTCTCCACATCAATGATATAACTTCTTCCATTGCTAGCGTCACACTAATTCTATAGTAGAATACCAGTAAGTCCACTCTACTCCATATTTTTTTCCCTATCCTGAGGACCCTGGAATGGCAATGCCTACTTCGCCTGTCAATGGAGAGGGGTCTTCAATTCCACATGTATGATGGATGAGACTCTCCTGCCCACAGCTGGAGTGGTGGTGTGGTGGTTGTCTATCCTCACCTCCCTGTCAGCTGACCTGAGTAAGTCGAATGAACTAGAAAGTAAGTAGGTGCTGCAACACCATGGAGGGTCAGGGGCCAGCTGGTACAAGGACAGCTCAGAGATTCAAGTGTCCTGGGCATACACCAACCCCAGCACCAACCACAGGTTTAATAAAAGGGGCAGAAGAGGTATATGTAGGGAAGCCATATCTGAGTCCAACTCCATCACACTCAGGAGCACAAATTCCAAAGTAGGGACCAAAGGCACCAAACTCCAGAGCCATCTGCCATGACTTTAGGACCTGGTTGTCTCTGTAGTCCTCAGGAGCACCTCTACCTGGGATTATATATACTTTGGCTGTCTATGAGATCCTGCTGAGATGTGCATAAGTGGAACCCTCTGATGACTTCCCAACTCATTTTGAAATCTCTTAGCCATATAAACTCATTTGTCTTTACCATTTCCTGCTTTTATTCAAGGTCTTTTTCTAGTTGCTTCACCAGCCAGTGCTTGGTAGTAATCCCTCTGTGCCAGGAAGGCTCATTCCCAGGAGTCATGTCCCATGTTAGGGGGAAGGTAATGCATTTATATGCTAAGTTTGGCTTAGAGAGTGGCCATATTTGAGCAACATAGAGGCTCTCATGAGGTAACTCTTAGGCTCCTTGCAACACTAGGCAAAGTTGAAATTTTAATCACAATAAGCTCATAAGCATAGTCATCAGTATTAAGGGCCCATCATTGGACCATTCTTGTTTACTGGTCATTGCCCTTGCACTTGGGGGCTGTTGGTGTCCAATGGGGAATGCAGCAGAGCTCCCCAGGATGGAAACCCAGCACTCCCTCAGTTGACATGTGAATCTCTACCCACTATATCAATATCCAATGAATATCCAAACATATCTATATACCCTATAGGCATGCCCAGGCAAACCCCCTCCCATGCATCCCCCATCAATTACATCCCACAACAATACTCCTCCCCTGCTATAGTTGAACCCCTCTGTGATTCAAAACTTCTTCAAAAATGAAGCCTAATATATTGCCAATTCAATTAATAGAAAAATGAAATAGTAATGATAGGTTTAAACATTAGAAGTAAAATACATAATTTAGAAAAAGCAAAATAAGTTAAAAATTGGGATATTAAAAAATGAAAAATATTATAAAACTTTTTGCCTTTCATCACTGTAGTCTGTGTTTTTGTCCTGTATGTACAGTGGCAAGGCAATGTCTCCCATTTCTTCCTCAGTGTCTTACCTTTTTGTTTTCATTATGCCTTCAGAGAAGTTTTAGGTCACAGTAAAGTCAGATACAGAATATAGGGTACTCCCGTATACCCAGCATCCTCCCCATTTTCCCCTTCCCCAACAATGATTTTTCACATGTGAATGTTACATTTGCTACAACTGATGTACAAATATTGAAACATAGCTACTAACTATTGTTAGTAGTTTACATTATGGTTTACATTTTAGACTGTATGCTTTTATAAATTTTGGTGAAATGTAACATGGCTTGTATCCATCATGGCACAAACATGCATAACACTTCCATTGTCCCCCAATTAGCCCCTCTTCCATCTATTCTATCCTCTCTACCCCTTCCCCTTGGGGCCCACAGTGACAAAAAAGTTTCACTGCTTGAAGGATAAGATTCTTAGATACTTGCAACAATGCTAAGGGCTTGACACACCAATTTGTCCTCTCTCACTAGGAGCTACCCATGCTCTCAAGAAACACACTCCCCTCTGAGAACATTGGACCTCCCCAGGATGGGGGTACAACACCTTCCCACTCATTGTATGGGTCTCCGCCTACTGATATAACACACTATGACAAGATGAGCACTCATATACTCTTTAGAAGCCTGCCCCAGGTGAACCTTGTGCTGAATACCCCCCATCCAACATCCTGAACCAGTAACCCTTCCTTATATTGTCAAAAGAATTTTCTCAGTATTACAGTTTCAACATGTACCTGCCAATCCCCTGTGTTCACCTGCTCCCCCCAACTTTCCCCCTAATTCCATGAACCATCTGACCTATCCTCCCAATGCTAGCCCCAGCCAAGCCTGAACAGTGCAACCCAATAATATCCTATATTACTGGATTTCAGGTAGGTTCTTTGACTATGCTCGAGAATTGAATTTCAAGAGCATATTGGGTGATTTAGGCCGGTAATTTATTCAGGTAGGGAGGGAAGAGAAATGGGAGAAAATAACAGAACAGGGGTCCCAGGTAGAGAGGAAGAGGCTGAAAAGTGATAAAGAGGGCTGATTTACAGGCTACAACTTCCCATTATAGGTTATAAATGCCCAGGTTTTACTTGCATGGTAATCCAAATGAGAGAGAATCAGCTGGAGCCCAGGTCCAGAGGCAAGAGAGCACAAGAGAGTGAACTCAGGCCCAGTGTAGCTTTTTAAACTGTTAATTATTCCACCCCTTTGCTAATGGCAGGAGAGGATTTTCAGCTGTTCACCACTTTGATTGCTTATTTCCCCCATCAATCTCCCAGGAGGGCCCAATGATAAAGTCCTTGGAGGAATATCCAGGGCTACTCCTGGTTCCAAAGGAAGTCTTATTCTGAGTGGGAGAATCTTGGGGGAGGGTCTTCCAGCAGCCATCTTGGGGTTGCTGTGGTCCACATGGACTCTCTGCCAGGTTCCAGATCCATCTATTAATTCTGTATCTCACTAGCCTGCTCCACCTATATCTCTGTCGCATGCTTTAACTGCACAAATACCTCCACTTTATCACAGATTTTGCCCATGTGGGCATTGGCTCACAACCTTCATCCCCCCCCCCTTTACTGTAAGCTTATCTTCCAGACTCTAGCTCTGAGTTGGATCAATTTGCTTAATTCATATCAGACAGGTTGTAGTAGTTTGATATTATTGATGAATTCCAAAAAGAAATACTGGATTATGTTTGTAAACTGATCTTTTCCTCTGGGCATATTAGATTATATTGGATTCATAAGTTTACTTGATTAAGTAATTATGTAAACCTCTTGTGTCAGTAAGGTGTTGAGTACCTGCCCCTCAGTGGGTGAGGAGTCCCAGATAAAAGGCATGGCAAAGGACAGAGTTAAGGGTTTTTGATGTTGGAGCTTTGATGTAGGAGTTTGATGCTGAAGCTGTAAGTTGGAGCCCCATAAAGTAAGCACACAGGGGGAAGAGAAGCAAGCCCCAGGAAAGGAGGAACCGAGAAAGCCTGAGCTCTCACACATGATGGCAGCCATCTTGCTCCAACATGTGAAAATAGACTTTGGTGAGGAAAATAACTTATACTTTATAGCCTGGTATCTATAAGCTGCTACTCCAAGTAAATACCCTTTATAAAAACCAACTAGTTTCTGGTATTTTGCATCAGCACCCCTTTGGCTGACTAAGTGAGAGGTCATGTAGTATTTGTCCTTCAATGCCTGGCTTGCTTCACTCAGCATAAGGTCCTCAAGATTCACCCATGTTATCCTGTGAATTAGTACTGTATTCCTTCTTACAGCTGAGTAGTATTGCATTGTATGTATGTACCACATTTGGTTTATCCATTGATCTGTTGATGGGCATTTGGGTCGATCCCAACTTTTGGCAATGGTGAGAAATGCCATTATGAACATTGGTGTGCATATACAGGCTCATGTCCTTGTTTTCAGTTCTTCTGTGTATTTAGCCAGGAGTGGAATTGCTGGGTCATATAGTAAATCTTTAGCTAGTTTTTTGAGGAACTGCCAAACTGTCATCCACAATGACTGGATTATTCTACACTCCTACCAGCAGTGGATGAAAGTCCCCATTCCTCCACATCCTCTGCTACATTTGTAGTGCCCTTTTTCTGGTAGTCCCAGTCTAATGGGTGTAAGATGGTATCTCATTGTAGTTTTGATTTGCATTTCCATGATAGGTAGGGTTGTTGAGCATCTTTTCATGTGCTTTTTAGCCATTTGTATTTCTTCTTTGGAGAAGTGTATGTTCAAATCTCTTGCTCATTTTTTAAATGGGTTGTTTGTCTTTTTATTTTTGAGATAGAGGATTTCTTTATATATGCTTGATATTAGGCTCCTATCAGATATATGGTTGCCAAATATTTTCTCCCATTGAGTAGGCTGTTTTTTCACTTTCTTGACAGAATCCTTTGAGGTGAAAAAAGTTTTAAATTTGAGGAAGTCCCATTTATCTATTTTTTTCTTTCACTACTCATGTTTTGCTTATGAAGTTCATAAAGCCATTTCCTATTACAAGGTGCTGTAGATGCTTCCCTACATTATCTTCCAAGGTCATTATGGTCTTTGATCTTATATTTAGATCTTTGATCCATCCCGTATTGATTTTTATGTAAGATGTGAGATGGTGCTCCTCTCTCATTCTTTTGCATATGGATATCTAGTTCTCAAAGCACCATTTGTTGAAGAGGCCATTCTCTCCCAGTTGAGTGGGCTTGGTGGCCTTGTCAAATATAAGATGACTGTATCGCAAGAATCTATATCAGAACTCTTAATTTGGCTCCCATTGTTCAGTATGTTTATCCTTGTGCCAATACCGTGCAGTACTGATCACTGTAGATTTATAATATGTTTTAAAGGGAAATGGACTTGGCCCAGTGGTTAGGGCGTCCGTCTACCACATGGGAGGTCTGCGGTTCAAACCCCGGGTCTCCTTGACCCGTGTGGAGCTGGCCCATGCGCAGTGCTGATGTGTGCAAGGTGCCGCGCCACGCAGGGGTGTCCCTGCGTAGGGGAGCCCCACATGCAAGGAGTGCGCCTGTAAGGAGAGCGGCCCAGCACGAAAGAAAGTGCAGCCTGCCCAGGAATGGCGCCACCCACACTTCCCATGCCGCTGACGACAACAGAAGTGGACAAAAGAAACAAGACACAGCAAACAGACACAGAGAACAGACAACCGGGGTGGGGGGGAAACAAATAAATAAATTAATTTAAAAAAAATCAGGTAATGTGATTCCTCCCATTTCATTTTTCTTTTTCAATATGCCTTTGGCTGTTCAGGGCCTCTTTGCTTCCAAATAAATTTCACAGTTAGTTTTTCCAATTCAGTAAAAAAAAAAAAAGCTGTGTTGAATTTTATAAGGATTGCATTAATTAGATTAGTTTGGGTAGGATAGACATCTTAATGATATTTAGTCTTCCTATCCATGAACGGGGAATATTCTTCCATTTATTAAAATCTTCTTTGATTTCTTTTAACAGTGTTGTGTAGTTTTCTGTGTATAAGTCTTTTACATCTTTAAATTTATTCCTAGGAATTTGATTTTTAAAATTTACTATTGTAAATGGTATTTTTTTCTTGATTGCCTCCTCAGACTGCTGATTATTGGTGTAAAGAAATGCTACTAATTTTTGTGCATTGACCTTATAACCTGCAACTTTACTGAACTCATTTACAAGTTCTAGAAGATTTTTGTAGACTTCTCAGGGCTTTCTATGTATAGGATGTCATCTGCAAATAGTGAAAATTTGACTTCTTCCTTTCCAATTTGGATCTCTTTTATTTCTCTTTCTTGCCTTGGTGCTTGAACAAGTACTTCTAACACAGTGTTAAATAGGTGGGGTGATAGTGGGCAACCTTTTCTTATTCTCAATCTTAGAGGGAAAGATTTTAGGATTTCATCATTGTATAAGATGTTAGTGGTGGGTTTTTCATATATAACCTTTATCATATTCAGAAAGTTTCCTTCTATTACTATCTTTTGCAGTGTTTTTAAATCAGGAAACAGTGCTGTATTTTTTCAAATGTTTTCTCTGTGTCTATAGATATGATAGTGGTTTTTTTTCTTTCAAACTGTTTATGTGGTGTATTACATCGATTGATTTTCTTATATTAAACCATCCTTGCATACCAGAGATGAAACCCACTTGGTCATGGTGTATAATTCATTTGATGTGTTGTTGAATATGATTAGCAAGTATTTTCTTGAGGGTTTTAGAGTATGGGTTCATTAAAGAGATTGGTCTGTAATTTTCCTTTCTTGTGGCATCTTTGGCTTTGGTATTAGGGTAATGTTTTCATCATAGAATGAGTTGGGCAGTGTTCCTTCTACTTCTATTTTTTGGAAGAGTTTAACAAGATTGGTGTTAGTTCTTCCCGGAATGTGTGGTAGAATTCACCTGTGAAGCCATCTGGTCCTGGGCTCTTCTTAGTTGTGAGGTTTTAATGACTGATTCTAACTCTTTTCTTGCATTTGGTTTGTTGAGATCATCAATTTCTTCTTTCATCAATGTAGACTGCTTATGTGTTTCTAGGAATTTGCCCATTTCCTCTAAATTGTCCTTCTTGTTGGCAGATAGTTTTTCAAAGTATCCTCTTATGATACTCTTTATTTCTTTGGGGTCAGTGGTGGAATCCCCTTCCACAATCTTATTTTGTGTATTTGAATCTTCTCTGTTTTTCTTTGTTAGTCTAGCTAAGGGTTTGTCAATTTTATTGATCTTCTCAAAGAATCAGCTCTTGATTTTGTTTACTTTTTCTAGTGTTCATTATTTTCTATTTCAATTAGTTCTGCTCTGATCTTTGTTATTTCTTTCTACCTCCTTTGAGGTTAGTTTGTGTTCTTTTTCTAATTCCTCCAATTGTGCAGTTAGGTCTTTGATTTTAGCTCTTTCTTCTTTTTTGAAATATGAATTTATGGCATGAATTTTCATCTCAGTACAGCTTTTGCTGTATCCAATAAGTTTTGATATGTTGTGTTGTTATTTTCATTAGTTTCAAGGCAGTTACTGATTTTTTTTTTGAGATTTCCTTCTTGGTCCACTATTTGTTTGAGAGTGCGTTGTTTAGACAAATGAGTTTATATGGCTAAGAGTCTTCCAAAAAGAGTTGGGAGGTCATCAGAGTGGTCACACTTATGCACACCTCAGCAGGACCCCAGAGAGAGACAAAGTAGATACAACCCTAGGTGCTGGTTCTTCTGAAGGCTATGGAGATCCACAGGGTATATGGTCACGGCTGATGGATTTGGAGTTCTGTGCCATGTCAGAGGGCCCTACTTTGGAATTTGTGTGCCAGAATGTGATGGAGCTGGACTCAGATGTGACCTTCCTACACATGTCTCTTCTGTCACTTTTACTGACCCTGTGATTGGCATTAGGGATGGTGACTTGAATCTCTGGACTGCCCATGTCCCAGCTGGGCCCTGAGCCTCAGCAGAATTGCAACTCCTACTCTCTGGTTCATTGGACTTCCCAGGTCAGCTAACAGGGAGGTGAAGATGGTCATCCACCACACCAGGGAATCAAGGGTACCAACAACTGCAAGCAGAGGAATTACATTCATCATCCATTTGGAATCTAAGCCCCCTCTCAATATAGAGGTGGAATGGAAATCACCATCCCAGGGTCCACAGAATGGAGGAATAAAATATGGATTAGAGTGGACTTACTGATATTCTACTACAAAACTATTGTGACTAGTAATAGAAGAAATTGTAGCATTGAGGTGGAGATAGCGGCCACAGTAGTTGCTGAGGGCAGGGAGAGGGAAGAAGAAATGGGATGTGGGGGCATTTTGGGGACTTGGAGTTGTTCTAAATGGTATTACAGGGTCAGATGCTGGACTTTATATATCCTGCCATAACCCACTGAATGTACTGGGGGAGAGTGTGAACTATGGGGTAGATTGTTGTCTATGTGGTGCGTTAGTGCTACAAAATGTGTTCACTGAGTGTGATGAGTGTGCCACAAGGATGGAGGAGGTTGTTGGTGTGGGAGGAGTGGGATGGGGGATGTGGGGGGTATATGGGAACCTCATATTTTTTAATGTAACATTTTTTTGTGATGTACATATCTTTCAAAAAATAGTATTTACAAAAATGATGGGTGGGGGGTGGGGAGTGGGGTATACAGGAACCTCTTATGTTTTTTATGTTTTTTAATGTAACATTCTTTGTGATCTATTAACTTTAATTTTAAAAGTGTAAAAAAAAAAGTGTGTTGCTTAGCTTCCATATCATTGTGTCTAATCTGGTTCTCCAGCCCTTGTAGATGTCCAGCTTCATTCCACTGTGGTCACAGAAATTACTTTATTATTTCAAATTTTCTGAGTTCATTGAGACTTTCTCTGTGGCCTAGCATGTGGTTTATCTTAGAGAATGATTCATGTGCACTTGAGAAGAATGTATATCCTGCTGTTATTTGGGTGTAGTGTTCTGTATATGTCTATTAAGTCCAGATTCTCTAATATATTATTCAAAGTCTTTGTTTCTTTATTGATTCTCTGTTGACATGTTCTAATGGTGATAATGGTGTATTAAAGTTCTCCAATATAATTGTAGAGGCATCCATTTCTCTACTTAGTTTTTCCAGTGTTTGCCTCAGTATTTTAAGGTGACCTGGTTAGGTGCATAAATGTTTATGATTGTTCTTTCTTCTTGAAAGATTATCTATTTTACTAATATAGAGTGTTCATCTTTGTCTCTCACAATACTTTTGCATTTAAAGTCTATTTTGTCTGAGATTAGCACAGCTACTCCAGCCCTGAGGGTGAGGCTTAGCTTTCCTACAGCTCCAGCCTCAAACACCAGAAAGTCATGCTTTTACCTTGATAAATCAATCTTTTTGTCATGCTCTCTCCTGATCAATGCCCTGAAACCTTCTGCTTTGTGAGTTCCCAAAAGAGCTCACTCAGGCAGGATTTTGCCCCCACTCAGTCATTTTTTGTGAGAGAGATGATGAGTGTGCACTTAATTCGACTCCATGTTGCCCCTCCAATCTCATAATATCCTCTTATGATTCTCTCTATTTCTCTGGTTTCAGAGAAATCTTCTCTCTTTTTTTCTTTGTTGGTCTAGCTAGGGATTTGTCAATTTTATTGATCTTTTCAAAGAAACAGCTTTTGGTTTCTTTGATGTTGTTCATTGCTTTTTTTGTTTTCAATTTTATTTATTTCTGCTCTAATCTTTATTATTTCTTTCCTTTTGCTTCTTTTGGCATTGGTTTGCTATCTTTTTCTAGTTTCTCTAATTGTTCAGTTAAATCTTTAATTTTTAGCTCTTTCTTCTTTTATAATATAGGCATTTAGAGCTATAAATTACCCTCTCAAGACAGCCTTCCCTGTATCCCATAAGTTTTGATAAGTTGTGTTCTTGTTTTCATTTGTCTCAATATATTTATTGATTTCACTTGCAATTTCTTATTTGATCCACTGATTGTTTAGGAGTGTGTTGTTTAGCCCACACACATCTGTGATTTTACTTTTTTCCTGTCTATTATTGGTTTCCAATTTCATTTCATTATGATCTGAGAAGATGCTTTATATAATTTCAATCTTTTTTATATTTATTGGGAGCTGCATTGTGCCCTAAAATGGAGAAAGATCCATGGACATTTGAGAAGAACATATAACCCACTGCATTTGGATGCGATATTCTGTATATGTCTGTTAGGTCTAACTTGTTTATCATATTGTTCAAGTTCTCTGTTTCCTTGTTGATCTTCTATCTAGTTGTTCTATCTAATGATGGGAGTGGTGTGTTGAAGTATCCAACAATTATTTTATTTTATTTTATTTTATCTTATTTTTTTCTCTCCCCTTCCCTCCCCCCTGTCCCAGTTGTCTGCTCTCTGTGTCTATTCGCTGTGTGTTCTTCCTCATCCGCTTCCATTGTTGTATTGTTGTCAGTGGCACCAGGAATCTGTGTCTATTCTTGTTGCGTCATCTTGCTGCCTCAGCTCTCCATGTGTGTGGCTGCCACTCCTGGGCAGGCTGAACTTTCTTTCACACTGGGCGGCTCTCCTAGTGGGGCACACTCCTTGTGTGTGGGACTCCCCTACACAGGGGACACCCCTGCATGGCAGGGCACTCCCTGGCGTGCATCAGCACTGTGCATGGGCCAGCTCCACATGGGTTAAGGAGGCCCAGAATTTGAACCGTGGACTCCCTATGTGGTAGGCGGACTCCCTAACCATTTGGCCAAGTCCGCCTCCCCCAATGATTATTTCAGAGATGTCTATTTTCCCTTCAGTTTTGCCAGAGTTTGTCTCATGTATTTTGGGGTGCCCTGGTTAGGTGTATAGATATTTACCACTGTTATATCTTCCTGGTGGATTGTCCCTTTTATTAATATATAATGATCTTCTGTATCTAATAACTCTTGTATTTAATGTCTATTTTGTCCAATATTAATATAGCTACTCCTGCTCCTTTTTTGTTACTATTTGTGTGGAGTCGCTCTTTCCATCTTTTCACTTTCGCTGGTTTGTATCCCTGGGTCTAAGGTGAGTCTCTTGTAAGCAGCTTTGGGATGGCTCATGTTTTTAAAAATCCACTCTGTAAGCCTATATCTTTTGGTTGGGGAGTTTAATTCATATCACATCCAATGATATTACTGTAATTTGCATTATATACTCCCACCATTTTATTCTTTGATTTTCATATGTCATATCATATTTTTGTCTGTCCTTTTACTCTTTTCGTTATCCTTTCTGCTATTCTTTCTTCTATACTTTCCTCTAGACCTCTCTCTCCCATCTTTTTCTTTCAGTTTCTAAGCTTTCCTTTATTATTTCCTGTAAAGGTGGATTCTTTTTTATGAACTCTCTTAGTTTCTGTTTGTTTGTGAATATTTTATACTCATCTTCATATTTGAAGGAAAATTTTGCTATATAAAGAATTTTGACTGGCAGTTTTTCTCTTACAGTATCCTAATTGTATCATACTACAGTCTTCTTGCTTCCATGGTTTCTGAGGAGAAAACCATGGTTTGTTTCTCCCTTGTTGCTCTCAGAATTTTCTCTTTATCTTCAATATTTTACATTCTGAGTGATATGTGTCTTGGAGTAGGACTATTCAAATTTTTTCTGATTGGGGTACAGTGTGCTTCCTGGACATCTAAGTGCATTTCTTTCATGAGATTTGGGAAATTTTCTGCCACTATTTCCTCAAATACTCTTTCTGACCTGTATTAGTCAGCCAAAGGTGTGCTGAGGCAAAATACAAGAAATCTGTTGGCTTTTGTGAAGGGTATTTATTTATTTAATTACATTATGAAAAATATGAGGTCCCATTCAACCCCACCGCCCCCGCCCCCCACTCCCCCCACAGCAACACTCTCTCCCATCATCATGACACATCCATTGCACCTGATAAGTTCATCTCTGAGCATCACTGCACCCCATAGTCAATGGTCCACATCATAGCCCAGACTCTCTCACGTTCCATCCAGTGGGCCCTGGGGGGATCTATAATGTCCCGTAATTGTCCGTGAAGCACTATCCAGGACAACTCCACGTCCCGAAAATGCCTCCACATCTCATCTCTTCCTCCCGTTCCCCACACCCAGCAGCCACCATGGCTACCCTTCCCACACCCATTCCACATTTTCTCTGTGGACATTGGATTGGTTGTGTCCATTGCACATCTATGTCAAGTGAGGGCTTAGATTCCATATGGGTACTGGATGCACTCCTCCCGCTTCCAGTTGTAGACACTCTAGGCTCCATGTTGTGGTGGTTGACCTTCTTCAACTCCATGTTAGCTGAGTGGAGTAAGTCCAATAAATTAAAGTGTAGGAGCTGAAGTCTGTTGAGGCTCTGGGCCTGGGTGTCATATTATCAGTCCAGAGATTCAAATCCCCTACATATATCTTAAACCCAGCACTGACTACAATTCCAATAAAGTAGCATGCAAGTCTTTTGAAAAGAGATCCCCTCTGAGTCCAATTCCATCACGCAGAAACACCAGCTCCAAAGAAGGGCTATCTGTCATGGCAGTGAACCCCTTGTGAAGGGTATTTATAAAGCATCTTTATAATTGGAGCTTACAGTTACCAGTCCATAAAGCATAAGTTAACTTCCCTCACCAAAGTCTTTACCATGTGTTGGAACAAGATGGCTGCTGACATCTGCTAGGGTTCAGGCTCTTCCCAGGTTCAGTTCCTCTGTTTTCTGCACAAGGTCAGCTATAGACTATCAGGCAAACAGCTCTTTCTCTCTCCCTGGGGCTTCTGTCATGTCTAAGGAGCTGTCTCTGTTCCTCTGCATTCTTCTGTGTGTTCACTTCCCAGGCTCCAGCTGAAAACTCCAATATCAAAACCCCCAACTCTGTCCTTTGCCATGTCTTTTATCTGAGTCCCCATCCACCAGTGTGTTTGGACTCACAGATAAAAGATGTGGTCCAATCAAAGCCCTAATCATAATTTAATCGTACCCAGGTACAGACCAGTTTACAAACATAATCCAGTATCTATTTTTGGAATTCATAACTATATCAAACTGCTAGATGCCCCTTTTCACTTCTCTTCTCCTTCTGAAACTCCCATGACATGTATGTGGTTGCATTTTGTGTTGTCATTCAATTCTCTGAGCCTCTGCTTAATTTTCTCCATTTTTTCTCTCTGTTCTTTTCTTTATTCAATTTCAGCTGCTCTGTCTTCTGTCTCACTTATTCTTTTTTTCTATTATTTCAAATCTGCTGTTGCATGCCTCTAATGTGTTTTTTATCTCACCTATTGTCTTTCATTCCCATGAGCTCTGTTACTTTTCTGTTCAGGATTTCAAAGTCTTCTTTGTGCTCACTCAATGTCTTTTTTTTTTTTTTATTGATTTTGTAAAAATATTACATTAAAAAAATATGAGATCCCATTCAACCCTACCACCCCCACCCCCCTACTCCCCCCCCCCCCCCCAGTAACCCTCACTCCCATCATCATGACTCATCCATTGCACCTGGTAAGTACATCTCTGGGCATCTCTGCACCCCATGGTCAATGGTCTACATCATGGCCCATACTCTCCCACATTCCACCCAGTGGGCCCTGGGAGGATTTAAAATGTCTGGTGATTGCCCCTGAAGCACCATCCAGGGCAACTCTAAGTCCCAAAGGCGCCTCCACCTCTCATCTCTTCCTGCCATTCCCCATACCCATCAGCCACCATGTCCACTTTTCCCACTCCAATGCCACCTTTTCTCTGTGGACCTTGGATTGGTTATGTCTGTTGCACCTCTATGTCAAGAGGAGGCTCAGATTCCACATGGATACTGGATGCAATCCTCTTGCTTTCAGTTGTAGGCCCTCTAGACTCCATGGTGTGGTGGTTGTCCTTCTTCAACTCCATCTTAGCTGAGTGAGGTGAGTCCAATAAATCAGATTGTAGGAGCTGAAGTTTGTTGGGGCTCAGGACCTGGCTATCATATTGTCAGTCCAGAGATCAATGTCTTTTTGATGTCATTTATCTCTTTAGCCATATTGTATTTCAACTCATTCATTTGATTTTGGAAATATGTGTGTGTCTCACTAATTACTTCTCTCAAATCCTACATCTCTTCTGGGGCTTTGATATATTTCTTTTCTTAGGCCCTGTCTTCCATTTTCTTAGTTTGGCTTATAAATTTTGCTTATGTTTAGGCATCTGATTAGGTTGTAGTTTACTCAGATGTTCAATTTCTTTCTCTGTTGTAGGAATTTAGTAGTGGAAGGCTGTGTGTTACTGCTGCTCTTTGATTCTTGGCTTGACCTGGATCATTAGGATTGTCCCTGCTATTTTTTTTAAAGATTTATTTATTTATTTCTCCCCAATCCTTCCATTGTCTGGTCTCTGTGTTCATTCACTGTGTGTTCCTCTGTGTCTGCTTGTATTCTCTAGGTAGTTCTGGGAACCAATCCTGGGATATTCTGAAGTGGGAGAGAGGTGATCATTCTCTTGCACCACCCCAGCTCCCTATGTCCCTGCTATTTTCTCAAAACTGGGTTCTGGGCCCACTAATTGGTTGCAGACCCACTTCCTAGGGCCTTGGAGAGGCTGGGAAAAGCCTCTTACTTATTTTCTCACATGCACTTCCTGCATTGGCCAGCAGATGGCACTCCCCAGCTCAATGCCTGGTCAGAGTATATTTGTTGCAACACAGACTGGATCAATGTGATAGAGCTTCCTTTCTGGAGGCTAAGAGCCTATTAATTCAAACTTTCTCAGAGACAGTTTTCCAACCTTCTCTGGCAGTGCCTTCCTTTTTCCCAGGTAGGAAATATTTCTACAACCCTCTGCATCCTCATCAGTCAGTCCCAGTTAGTAGGGAAGGTGATTGAGAGGGCCATATCTCTTTAGCCCCTTGCTGGCTCCCAAGGCAAACAATGGTGTGTCTCCACCCAGCCTGGAAGGGCTTGCTGACACAGCAGACCAATTTGTGGGTGAAAAGCTGAGTCAGCCTTAGGTTTTGTCCTTCTCTCTGTCCTTTCATGGGGAGGTGTGTCCTCAACAATCACTCCTGGCTAGATGGAGAGGGTTGAATTTCTCCATTTCTGTGCCAGCTCTCAGGGCAACCCACAGCATGGTCCTAGCTGGACTAGAAGGGCTGGTGGGACACAGCAGAACAAGTCTGTGGGTCAGAAGCTGAGTCAGCCTTAAGCTGTGTCTCTCCCTCTCCCTTCTCCTGGGGTGGTGGATGATTCCTGGAGCTCCCTTTGTCTATAGCCACAGGCTGAGAGGCCTGAGATTCAAAAGTGTCTTTAGTGTTGGGGAGGGTGCAGGCAGCAGCAGCTGCTGGTTTCAACTCACAGTTCTGTCATGATTCACCTCCTTTGTCCCTCTCTCCTCTGGGCAGTGTCCAGCCTTTACCCAGTATCCTAAATCCTAGGAGATCTTTTTTTCAGGCTGTTTCAGCCTGTCCTCTAGTTATTTTTCTGAGTGAGAAGAAAGTCCCATGTCTTTTTAGTCCACCATCTTACAGGAAGTCCCCCTGGCCTCAAGCAGTTCTTTTCTTTCAGCACCTTAACTATGTCATACCACTGCTTTCTCACTTCCATGTAACATCCACATGTAAAAAGATCATTGTTAGGGAAGAGGAAAGAGAGGAGGATGTTGGGTATATGGGAGTACCCTATATTCTGTAGTGACTTTACTATGACCTAGAACTTGTTTGAAGACATAATGAAAAAAAAAAAGAAAAGAGATAAGGCACTGAGGAAGAAATGGAAGAGATTTCCTTGTCACTGTACATACATCTTATTCCTCCATCCTGTGGACCCTGGGTTGGTGATGTCCACTCCACCTCTTTATTGAGAGGGAGCTTAGATTCCACATGGATGATGGATGCATTCTCCCACTTGCAGTTGTAGACTTTCTCAGTTCCCTGGTGTGGTGGTTGACCATCTTCATCTCCCTGTTAGTGGGCCTGGTTAAGTCCAATTAACCAGAGGGTAGGAGTTGCAGGTCTTCTGAGGCTCAGGGCCCAGCTGGCACATGAACAGTCCAGAGATTCAAGTCTCCTGAGTATACACCAACCCTAGCATCAACCACAGTAAAAGTGACAGAAGAGGCATGTGTAGAAAGGTCACATCTGAGTCCAACTCCATCACACTCAGGAACAAAAATTCCAAAGTAGGGCCAACTGACATGGCACTGAATTCCAGATCTTTCTTATTTTTTTAATATAGGCATTTATAGCTAATAAATTTTCCTCTCAGCACTCCTTTGGCTCCATCCCATAAGTTTTGATATGCTGGGTTCTCATTTTTATTTGTTTCAAGGTAGTTGCTGATTTCTTTTGCAACTTCCTTCTTGACACACTGATTGTTTAAGAGTGTGTTGTTTATTTTTTTTTAAATTTCTCTCCCCTTCCCTCCCCACCAGTTGTCTGTTCTCTGTGTCTATTTGCTGCATGTTCTTCTTTGTTCATTTCTGTTGTTGTCAGCAGCATGGGAATCTGTGTTTCTCTTTGCTGCATCATCTTGTTGTTGTGTCAGCTCTCCGTGTGTGCAGTGCCATTCCTGGGCAGGCTGCAATTTCTTCTGCACTGGGCGGCTCTCCTTACAGGGCGCACTCCTTGCACGTGGGGTTCCCCTACACGGGAGACACCCCTGCATGGCACGGCACTCCTTGTGCACATCAGCACTGTGCGTGAACCAGCTCCACATGGGTCAAAGAGGCCCAGGGTTTGAACCACGGACCTCCCATGTGGTAGATGGATGCCCTAACCATGGGGCCAAGTCTGCTTCCCAAGAGTGTGTTGTTTAACTTCCATATATTTTTGCCTGTTCTTGTTCTCTGCCATTTGTTAATTTCCAGCTTGATTCCTTTGTGGTCAGCGAAATTACTTTGCAAAATTTAAATCATTCTAAACTCATTTGGACTATTCTGTGACCTAGCATGTGGTCTATCCTGGAGAATGATCCATGTACACTCAAGAAGAATGTATATCATGCTGCATTTGGCTGTAATGTTCTCTATATGTCTATTAGGTCTAGTTCCTCTAGCATATTATTTGAGATCTCTGTCTCTTTATTAATCCTCTGTCAAGATGTTCTGTCTAATGCTGATAATGATGTATTAAAGTCCCCCTTTATTACTGTAGAGGCCTCTACTTCTCCCATTAATTTTGCTGTTGTTTGCCTAATGTATTTTGGAGCACCCTGGTTAGGTGCATACATATTTATGATTGTTCTTTCTTCTTGGTATATTACCCCTTTTAAAATATATATATATATATATATATATATATATATATAGTGTCTTTTACAATAGTTTTGCACTTAAAGTCTATTTTGTCCAATATTAGTATAGCTACTCCCCATCTCCTCCCCGCCCCCCATTTTTTGGATATTGTTTGCATGTAATATCATTTTCCAGCCTTTCGTTTGCAACCTGTTTGTGTCCCTGGGTCTATGGTGAATTTCTTAGAGAAAGACTGTAGATGGGTCATATTTCCTTATCCATTTTCTTTTTATCCTTTTAATAACCTTCCTTTCTACACTTCCCTCCAATTCTCTTTTTCCTGTTTTTCCTTTCAACCTGCAGAACTCCCTTTAGTATTTCTTGAAGGACAGGACTCTTGTTGACAAACTTTCTCAATTTCTGTTTTTTTTGTGTAAATATATTGAACTCTCCCTCATTTTTAATGTGACCTTTACTGGATATAGAATTCTTGGCTGGCAAATTTTTTTCCTTTCACACCTAAACTATGTCATACCACTGCCTTCTTGCCTTTCATGATTTCATGAGAAATCAGCACTTAATTTTATCAAGCTTCCCTTATATGTGATGATTTTTTTTTCTCTTGCAGCTTTCAGAATTCTTTGTGTAGAGCAATTGACATTCTGGTATGTATATGTCTTGTAGTAGACCTGTTAGGATTCATTCTGCTTGGAGTATGTTGAACTTCCTGGACATGTAAATCCATGTCCATCATAAGACTTGGGAAATTTTCAACCACTATTTCCTCCAACACTCCTTCTGCCCCTTTCCATTCTCTTCCCTTTCTGGGATGCATCTAATGAATATATCTGTGCAGTTCATGTTGTCATTCAATTCCCTGAGATCTTACTGATTTTTTTCTATTTTTTAAATTCTTTCTGTTCTACTATCTGTGCTATTTTAGATGTTATGTCTTTAATGTCACTACTTCTTTCCTCTTACTGTGCAAATCAGTTCTGTGCTTCCAGCATATTTTTACTTTCTTGCATTGTGCCTTTCATCATTGGATCTGTTATCGTTTTATGTATGTTTACAATTTCTTCTGTTTGTTCCCCCAGTGTCTTCTTAATATCCTTTATCTCTTCCTTCACTTCATTAAGTTGATTCATACTTGTTTAGACATCCTTGGTTCCATGTTCTGCATGGAAGATGTTCCATGTTCTGCATTTTCTCCTGATATATTAGTTTTTTCATTAGACTGGGCCATGTTTTTTTGTTTCTTACTATGGATTTAATTTTTTGCTGATGTCTAGGTATCTGTTTATCTTGATGGGCTTTTTCAGTTGGATACCTTCTCTTTCAGTATAGGGTTTTATTTCATTTTGTTTTGCATTAAGGGTCCTCTTTGACTCTGGGTTTCACTTATTCAATATCTTCTCTCAGTTTCTGCAGGAATAGTGCAGTCTGCCAACCCCACTCTGCCAGAATGTTTCTTATTTCAAAAACTGAATAAAACACATGCTCCATTCACTTCTATGCTATTATCTTGACTTAAAGACCATGTTAAAACAGAAGATGCATCTAGACACTTATGAGTCCAATACGTTAGTTTCCAAATAGAATGAGACACATGCTTCAGTCACTTCTAGGTGCTTATCCAGACATAGAAACTATTTTAAAACATGAAATTCATCTAGAAACCTGTGGATCAGATATATTACTTAGTTTCCAAATTGAATGAAATACATGCTTCATTCACTTCTATGCACTTATCTGATATACAAACAATGTTAAAACACAAGTCTCATCTAGAGAGCTGTGAATCTGGTATGTTACTTAGTTTGTAAAAGTGAGTAAAATAAGTGTTTCACTCAGTTCCATGCATTTATCTTCACTTACAATGTTATAACATATGTCTTGTTTAGAGAGCTATGGGCATGTGATGTTGCTTAGACTATGAAATGTAGTGAAATTTATGCTTATTCACTTCTATGCTCTTATCCTGACCTACAAAAAATACTAAAATACAGGATTTATCTAGAGAGCTCCGAATGCCGTATGTTCCTTAGTTTTGCAAACTGAGTGAAATACATGCTACTTTCAAGCACTCATGGTGGCTTACAAACAATGTTAAAACACAAGTTTCATCTAGAGAACTGTGAATCTGGTATGTGGATTAGTTTCTAAAAGTGAGTAAAACATGCCTCATTCATTTCTATGCTTTTATCCTGACATTAAAACAATGTTAAAACACAGGTCTTGTGTGGAGGACTGTAAGTCCAATATGTTACTTAATTTGTGAAACTGAGCAAAATACATGATTCATTTAGTCTATGCACTTTTCTGACTTACAAATAATATTAAAACACAAGTCTCATGTGGAGAGCAGTGAATATGGTATGCTGCTTAGTTTTTCAAACTGAATGAAATATATCCTTCTTTAAATTCTATTCACTATCCTGGCTTACACACAGATAAAAAACATGTTTCATCTAGAGAGCTGTGATGCCACTATTTTGCTTAGTTTAATAAACTGGGTGAAATACATGCTTCATTCACCTTTATCCACTTATCATGACATATTAAGAAGGTTAAAGCACAAGAGTCATCTAGACAGCTTGACTCTGGTATGTCGCTCAGTTTCACAAACTGAGTAAAATATATCCTTCATTCACTTCTGTACACTTATCCTGACTCACAAACAATGTTAAAATTCGAGTTTCATCTAGAAAGTGGTAAATTTGGTAGATTGCTTAGTTTTACAAACTGAGTAAAATACATGTCTATACCCTTAGAGTGACTTACAGTGTTTTAAAAAAAGTTTCACCTAAAGAGCTGTGAATACAGTATGTTGCTTATATTCACAAACTAATGAAATACATGCTTCATTCACTTTTAGGCACTTATCCTGACTTTCAACCAATGCTAAAACACAAGTTTCATTGAGTGACCTGTAAATCTGGTCCGTTACTTTGTTTTGCGTATTGGGTAAAATACATGTTTTGTTCCTTCTATGCACATTTCTTCAACAGAACTGTGAATCTAGTGTGTTGCTAACTTTTATAAACAGTGTGAACTACATGCTTCTTTCACTTTATTGCATTCACCCTGACTTACACACAATATTAAAAACAAGGTTTATCTATAGAATTCTAAAACCTCTATGTTGCAACCTGAGTGAAATACATGGTTCATTCACAATCATGTACTTATCTTGCCTTACACACATTATTTTACATAAGATTCATCTGGAGAGCTCTAATTCTGGTAAGTTCCATTGTTTAACAAACTGATTGAAATACATGACTTATTCACTTCTAAGCACTTATCCTGACTGACAATGTTAAAACATAAGTTTCATCTAGAAAGCTCTGAATCCACTATATTGCTTACTTTCAAAAGCTAAGTAAAATATATAATCCATAGTCTTCTATGCCCTTATCCTGACTTACAAACTATGCTATAACACAAGTTTCATCTATAATGCTGTGAATCTGGCATGTTGCTTACTTTCAAAAACAGAAAATAAATACTTCATTCACTATTATGCCTTTATTATACTTACACTGTTATAACACAAGTTTCAATGTTATAACACAAGTTTCACCTAAAGAACTGTGATTGGTAAATTGCGTAGTTTAGCAAACTGAGTGAAATAAATGCTTCCTTCACATCTATGCCTTATCCTGATTTACAATGTTAAAACACCAGTTTCTTCTACAAAACTGTAAATCTGGTTTGTTGCCTCATTTGTGAAAGTGAGTAAAATACAAGTTTCATTCAATTCTATGCATTTATCTTGATTTACAAACAATATTAAACACAGGTTTTAACTAGAAAACTTAGAATCCAATATATTCCTTTGTTTCACAAACTGATTGAAATACATGCTTCATTCCCTTTATGTTCTTATCCTGACTTACAAATAATGTTAAAACACAGGTTTCATCTATGGAATGGTGAATATGATATGTTGTTTATTTTTGCAAGCTAAGTAAAATACATGCATCATTCATTTCTATTCAATGATCCTGACTACAAAGTTACAACACGTTTCATCTAGAGAGTTCTGAACCAATATGTTGTTTAGTGTCTTAAACTGAGTGAAATACATGCTTCATTCACTACAATCCCCTTATCATTATTTATAAACAATGTTAAAACACAAGTTTCATCTTGAGAGCTGTGAATCTGGTTGGTTTCATATTTTTGGAAACTGAGTTTATTCATTTCTACAACATCTCTTGACTTACAAACAATATTAAAACACAAGTTTTAACCAGAGAGCTATGAATCCAGTTTGTGGCTTACATCTTTTTATATTTATTTTTATTTTTATTTTTAAAGAAGCTTTAGATTACATAAAGGATACATTGAAAATATAAGGGGATTCCCATATACACCACCCCTTCTCCCTCCCACACTTTTCCCCATTAATATCTTTGTGTGATACATTTGTTAGAATTAATGAACACATATTGAAGCATTGCTAGTAACCATGGTAAATAGCTTACATTATAGTTTACACATTGAACATCACATTTTTATAGGTTTTGACAAATTGTATAATGGCCTGTATCCACCATTACAATATCATTCAGAACAAGTACAATGTCCTCAAAATGCCCTATGTTACACCTACTCTTCCCTCTCCCTCTCCTCAGAACCTCTGGTGACCACTGCCTTTATATCAATGTTACATGTTATTCCATTGCTAGAATAATAAGTCCACTTTAGTCTATAGTTGCATTCTCACCTAATGTGTGTTCATTCCTTAATCTTGAGAATTTTCGGATGATGATACCCACTGTGTTTCTGATTGCAATGGGGATCAGATCCCATGGGAAGATGGATGGACCTGTCTTGCTTGCAGTTGTAGATACTCCCTGTTTTTTGGGATGGGTGTTATCATTTTGTGAGTTGTCCTGAGTCTGATGAACTGGGAGTAGGTGTTAGCTACAACTCTGCTGAGATTCAGGGCTCAAGAGGCATATGAACAGGCCAAAGATTTAAGTCTCTTGTACATATGTTTAATGATTGTAGTGTTAATTGTATGTTCAAGTAAAAGGGGGCAGAAGAGCTAGGTATAGTGAAATTACAAATGAATCTAACTCTGTTACATTGAGGGAATGTATATTGCAAGGTAAGCATCACTGACAGGGTGAGATCACAAAATCCTGAGATTTTCTGCCTTGCTGAGAGGGTCTAGGTGTCTCTAGAGTCCTCAGGAGCACCCCTAGCTTGAGGCTTTGTTTACTGTGCCAGTCAATGAGATCCTCTGCAATGTGCATAAGCATAACCACTGGAATGATCTCTTGACTCACTTTGAAATCTCTTAGCGATAAAAAACTCATTTGTATTTAATATTTTCCCCTTTTGGCCTATGTCTTTTTCCAAATGCATTGCTAGCTGGTGCTTGGTAATAATTCTTGCTGCCAGAGAGGATCATCCTTGGGAGTCATGTCCCATGCTGAGGTGAAATGTAGTGAGTTTATATGCAGAGTTTGGCTTAGAGAGGGACCACATTTGAACAAGGAGGCTTTCAGGAGGTAACTCTTAGGCAATATATAATACTAAGCTAAGTTTCAATTTCACATGAACAAGGTTCATAAGTACAACCATCAATGTCAAGGGCCTGGCATATTGGTCTTCCTCCTTTGCTAGGCATTGCCCATATACTCTAGGGATTCTTGCTACTCTATTAGAAAATGTAGCAGGACTACACAGGATGGGAATTAAGTAGTCTTTCAGTTATTGTGTGGGTCTCCATCTACAGAGACAACACACCATGACCACTTGAACATATTCATATTCCATAAAGGCATGCCCCAGGTGCACCTCTCCCAGGCATACCCCATTACTGACACCCCACACCAGTGATCCTCCCCTGCTATAGTTGTGTTCCTTCTGCAATCCAAAACCTTACTAAAACAAAGCCCAAAAAGTTAACAAAAATAATTTGAAAAATCACTTCTATGCCATTATTGGGACTTAAAAAATAATATTAAACACAAATTTCATCTAGAGAGCTGTGAATCCAGGTTGTTTCTTTTTTTGAAAATTAAGTGAAATATATACTTCATTCATTTCTAAGCCCTTATCCGACCTAACAAACAATGTTAAAACACATGTTTTGGGGAACAGATGTGGCTCAAGCAGTAGTAGTTGTGCCTACCTCCCACACAGGAGGTCCTGGGTTTGGTTCCTGGTGCCTCCTGTAAACAAAAGTTAAAAAACAACCAGCAAGCAAATGAGGAAGACAACCCAGGGAAGTCGATGTGGCTCAGTGGTTGAGGTCCAGCTTCCCCTATATGAGGTCTTGGGTTCAGTCCCAGGCCCTGGTACCTCAAAAGAAACATACATACACACACACACACACACAGTTTCATACAAAGAGCTGTAAATCTGCTAAGTAAAATATATGATTCATTCACGTTTATGCACTTGGCCTGGCTTATTCACAATATCAAAATACAAACTTCTTCCAGAGATCTGTGTATCTGATTTTTGCTTATTTTTGCAAACTGAGTGAGATACATGCTTCAGTCACTTCTAGGCATTTATGCTGACTTACAAAAATGTTAGAATGCAAGCTGCATCTAGAGTGCTGTGAATCCCATATATTGCTTACTTTCACAAACTGACAAAACAAATGTTTCATTCATTTCTATGTGCTTACCTGACTTTAAAAAAATGTTACATGCACAGGTTTCACCTAGGGAGCTGTGAATCTGGTAATTTGCTTACTTTCACAAACTGAGTGGAATATATGCTTCATTCATTTCTATGCATTTATCCTGACTTACAAACAATGTGAAAACACAAGATTCATCCTGAGCACTCTGAATCCACTGCGTTGCTTACTTTTGCAAGCTAAGTAAAATACAGATCCACATTCACTTCTCTGCATTTATCTTCCCTTACTCACTCTGTGAAAACACAAATTTAATCGGGAAGGCTGTGAAACTATGTTGCTTAGTTTTGCAAACTCAGTAGCATACTTACTACATTTACTCTACGCAGTGAGCCTGATGTCCTAATAATGTTAAAACACAAGTTTTATCTAGAGAACTCTGAATTTGATATGATGCTTATTTCACAAACAGAGTAAAATGCATATTTCTTTCATTTGTATGCACTTATCTTCATTTAAAATGTTATAACACATTTTTCATCATCTAGAGAGCCATGAATCTGCCATGACCCTTAGTTTCACAAAAATAATAAAGTACATGTTTCATTCACTTCTATGAATTTGTCTTGAATCATTAACAATATTAGACACAGGTGTCATCTAGAGAGCTGTGAATATGATATTAAGCTTAGTTTTGAAAACTGAGTAAAACACAAGTTTCATTTATGTCTATACACTTGCTTGAATTACAACAATATTTAAAAAGGCTCTATCTGTAGAAATGTGTATCTCATATATTTACTCAACTGAGTAAAATACATGTTTTTTTTTCATATATACACTGATTTTGCTTTACTAACAATGTTAAAACCCAAGTTCCATTTAGAGAGCTGTAAAACCAATGCTAGTTTATCAAACCGGGTAAAATGTATGTTTCATTCACTTCTATGCACTTAACTTACTAACAATGTTAAAACACAAATTTGTTTTGAAGAGCTGTGAATCTGGTATGTTACATTAGTTTGCATACTGTGTAAAGTACATGTTACATACACCTTTTGCAATTATCTTGACTTACTAAAAATGCTAAAATACAAGTTTCATCCTGACAACTGACAAACCAATATGCTCTTCAGATTCACAAAGGAGGAAAAATCTTCACTTATTAATAATGTTGAAACACAAGTGTCATCTAGAGAGCTGTGAATCTGATATATTGCTTAGTTTCCCAAACTGAGTAAAAAAATGTTTCATTAATGTTAATATATATATACTTACTAAAAATGTTAAAACAAGTTTCATATATGTATAATTCTGTAGCTGATTTAATGCTTACTTTCCCAAACTGTGTGAAACAAATGTTTCATTTACTTCACTGTCCTTTTCTAGATTTATTTACAATGTTAAATCCTGTTTCATCTAAAGATATGTGAATCTGATATTCTTAGATTAGCAAATTGAGCAGCATACAGTTTTTGTTTACATCTATATACTTTTCTTTACTTACTAAGTTGTTCAAAATCAGGTTTCTTCTATAGAGCTATGAATCTAATATATTTTCCAGTTTCACAAACTGAGTAAAATACATGTGTCATTCACTTCTTTGCATTGAACTTTCCTTACTAACAATATTAAAACCCAAGTTTATATACAGACCTGTGAGTTTATAAATTACTTAGGGGAAACGAACTTGGCCCAGTGGTTAGGGCGTCCGTCTACCAATATGGGAGGTCTGCAGTTCAAACCCCGGTCCTCCTTGACCCATGTGGAGCCAGCCCATGCGCAGTGCTGATGCGCGCAAGGAGTGCTGTGCCACGCAGGGGTGTCCCCCGCGTAGGGGAACCCCACGCCCAAGAAGTGCGCCCGTTAGGAGAGCCGCCCAGCAGGAAAGAAAGAGCAGCCTGCCCAGGAATGGCGCCGCCCACACTTCCCATGCAGCTGACGACAACAGAAGCGGACAAAGAAACAAGACAACAAGACACAGCAAAATAGACCCAGAGAACAGACAACCGGGGGGCCGGCAGGGGGGGCGAAATTAAATAAATAAATAAAATCTTTTAAAAATAAATAAATAAATAAATAAATTACTTAGTTTCACAACCAGAGTAAAATACATGATTCATTTACTACTATGCACATAACATCACTTAATCACAATGTTAAAATTCAACTTCCATCTAGATCTTTCAATCCAATAATGCTTAAATTCACAAATTAAGTAAAATACACATTTCATGCTCTTGACTTGCTAAAAATGTTAAAATGAAATTTAATCTAGAGAACTCTGAATATGAGATTAACCTTAGTATTGAAAACATGTTTTTTTTGTTTTCTTTTTAAAGATTTATTTATTTTTTTTATTTAATTCCCCCCCCCTCCCCTGGTTGTCTGTTCTCTGTGTCTATTTGCTGCGTCTTGTTTCTTTGTCCGCTTCTGTTGTCGTCAGCGGCAGGGGAAGTGTGGGCGGCGCCATTCCTGGGCAGGCCACATTTTCTTTCCCGCTGGGCGGCTCTCCTTATGGGGCGCACTCCTTGCATGTGGGGCTCCCCTACGTGGGGACACCCCTGCGTGGCAGGGCACTCCTTGCGTGCATCAGCACTGTGCATGGGCCAGCTCCACACGGGTCAAGGAGGCCCAGGGTTTGAGGCGCAGACCTCCCATGTGGTAGACGGACGCCCTAACCACTAGGCCAAGTCCGTTTCCCTGAAAACATGTTTGATTCACTTCTATGCATGTGTCTTGAATTACAAGAATGCTAAAATGCAAGTCCTATTAGGAGATTTGTGGAACTGAGATGAGCTTATTTTCACAAACTGTAAAACATATGGTTCATTCAAATTTATTTGCATATCTTGACTTACTAATTTGTGTTAAAACACAAATTTCTTTTGGAGAACTGTGAATCTTGTATGTTTTGCACACTGAATAAACATGATTTATTCATTTCTGTGCACTTATATGGATTTACTAATGGTTAAAAATCAAGTTTTGTAAACTCAAAACTTCTTGAACTAAAAGCATGAGTTTCTTCTTCAGAGTTGTGAATCTGCTATATTGCCTAATTTCACAAACTGAGTAAAACACATGTTTCCTTCATGTTTACACATAAATATGTATTTACTAAGATATTAAAACACAAATTTCATTTATATAGCTTTGAATCTATGATGCTTTGTTTTGCAAGTTGTTTAAAACACATTCATTAACATCAGTGAACTTGTCCAGACTTACTAAAAATGTTAAAACATTATAGACTGCATTGAAGCTTGACTGTGTCCATACAGGTAGTATAGGAAAGTGGAGGTTGAAAGAGACTCCTCCATGGTAAGACCCATTGAAAAGCACCCGCTCCTGGCAGGTCAGGAAGTGTCAAGAGGAAAAAAATTATTTTTGGTGTCTCTCATTCCAAACAACTTATATTTGATCTGTGTCCTATCAGTGAGTCCTTGGCCCTATTTGATAACCTAAGCTGCATGATTTTATTTATTTATTTTTACAATTTTCTTTATTTTCTTTTAAATGTTACATTCAAAAAATATGAGGTTCCCATATATCCCCCACCCCACCCATGCCACCCTTCCCATATCAACAAACTCTTCCATCATTGTGGCACATCCACTGCACCTGGTGAATACATTCTGGAGAAATGCTGCAGCACATGGACAGTGGTCTACATTGTAGTCCACACTCTCCCCCAGTCCACCCAGTGGGCCACGACAGGACACACAATGTCAGCATCCATCCCTGCAGCACCACCTAGGACAACTCCAAATCCTGAAAATGCTCCCACATCATATCTCTTCTTCCCTCTCCCAAGCATCAGCAGCCACCATGGCCACCCTTTACACAACACTACTACAATTTCTTCCCTTACTAATCACAATAGTTCCCCAGCAGAACACCAGTTAAGTCTACTCTAATCCATACTCTATTGTGGACCTGGGATGGCTATGTCCAGTCCCCCTGTACATCAAGAGGGGGTTTAGATTCCACATAGATGATGGATGCAATTCTCCTGCTTGAAGTTGTAGGCATTCTTGGCTCCCTGGTGTGGTGGTTGACCCTCTTCACCTCCCTGTCAGCTGGCCAAGGTAAGTCCAAAAAACCAGAGGGTAGGAGCTGCAAGTCTTATGAGGCCCAGGGCCTGGTCGTCACATGGACAGTTCAGAGACCCAGGTCTCCTGAGCATACAACAACCCAAAGGCCAACCATAGGTCCGGTAAAAGTGACAGAAGAGGTATGTGTAGAAAGGTTATATCTGAGTCCAACTCCATCACACTCAGGAACACAAACTGCAAAGTATGGCCAACTGACATGGCCCTGAACTCCAGAGCCATCCGCCCTGACCATAGAACCTGTGGGTTACTGCAGCCCTCAGGAGAACCATCTACCTTGGTTGTCTCTGGTATCCTGCTGAAGCATGCATAAGCATCACCCCCTAATGACCTCACGACTCTTCTTTGGAAACTCTTACCCATATAAACTCACTTCTCCTTTCCATTTCCCCCTTTTTATCCAAAGTCAAAATGAAGTTTTTAACACCTGATATTACATGTAGGCTGAGATATTCTGCCGTCTGAATTGACCTCTTTGTTCATGGTCTTTTTGTAGTTACATCTTCAGCTGGTGCTTGGTAGTAATCCTCAGTGCCAGGGATGCTCATCCCCAGGAGTCATGTCCCATGCTGGGGGGAAGGCAGTGCATCTATATGCTCAGTTTGGCTTAGAGAGTGGCCACATCTGAGCAACATGGAGGCTCTCAGGAGGTAACACTTAGGCACCCCACAGCTATAGGCCTAGTTCATATTTCAGGCACACAGGCTCATGATCAGAGCCATCAGTATCAAGGGCTCATCGTTGGACCATCCATCTTTATTGGTCTTTGCCATTGCACTTGGGAGATTGTTGTTGTTCCATTGGGGAATGTGATAGAGCTCCCCTGGTCGGGAATTCAGCACTCTCTCATCTTTCATTTCCAACTGAAACCACTAGGAAAATATCCAAACCTTTCTATGTACCCTATATACATGCCCTGGAGAACTCCCTCCCAACCGTGTACATCCCACCAATGACAACCCACACAAGTGCTCCTCCCCTGCCATAGTTGAACCTCTCTGTAGTCCAAAACTTCTTCAAAGAAGAAGCCCAATATATTACCAGATTCCATTAATAGAAAAATAGAATATCATGGTGGTTTTAAGGGTTAGATATAGAATACATAGAAATTTAGAAAAATTATAATAAAGGAAAAAAAATGGGGTATCAAAGAAATGAAAAAATGAAAAAGCTTTGTTTTTGACATTTTGCCTTTCATCACTGCTACAGGTGTTGCCCTGTATGTACAGTGGCAAGGCAATTTCTTCCATTTCTTCCTCAGTGTCTACCTCCTTTCTTTCTTTTCTTTTTTTCCTGATTATTAAGTTTCTCTTGACATAAGTTTTTGGTCACAGTAATTCTAATTCACATATACAATATATGGTACTCCCACATATCCAACATCAAACCCTTTGTCCCTTCCCCAACAGTGATCTTTTTACATGTTCATATTATATTTGCTGCAGCTAATGTACAGATATTGAAATGATAGCTTTCAAACATGGTTCCATTTGGGTTTACATTATGGTTTATATTTTAGACTATACAATTTTCTAAATTTTTAGTTATCTTATGTTTTACATTATGGTTTACATGTTAGCCTATAGACTTTTATACATTTTTGGTGTAATTTAACATGACCTATATCCATCATGGCATGATCATGTGGAACACTTCCATTGCCCCACAGTTACCCTGATTCCATGTATTAAACACCTCTTTCCCCCTCCCCTCAGGGCCCACAATAACAATCAATCTCATTACTAGAGGGATCATATTCAGAGATACTTGCAAAAATGTTGAGAGCTTCACATACTTGTCTGCCCTAACCCATTGGAAGCCAACAAATCTCTCAAGAGAAACAATTCCCTCTGTTAAGACTATCAGTCCTCCCTAGAATGTGGGTATACCTTCACTCTCATTGTATGGGTCTCCACCCAATGATATAATCCACTATGACAAAATGAGCACTCACACACTCCCCAGAAGCTTGCCTCCCCCCTTAAGCATCCCAAACAGGCAACCTTCCATATTACATTCTCTAAAGAGTTTTCTCTGCACAATTTCAACCACATACCTGACAATCTCCCAAGATCAAATGTTCCCCTCACCCTATCCCCAATTTCTTGGGCAATCTTACCCATCCTTCCATCCCCAGCACCCCTAAAGCCCATGCAGCCCCACCCTAAGTTATCCCTATGCCCCCATTTTATCCCTTCCCTGTACAAATACTTACCTCCCACTTACCATAGCTTTCACCCAAGTAGCTGTCAGCTCACAACCTTCCTCTACTCTCCAACTACCTTAAATTTATCATCCAGTCTCTAGCTCTCTGAGACAGCTTGGTTTACTTATTTCATATCAGATAGGTCATGTAGTATTCGTCCTTCAATGCTTGGGTTGCTTCACTCAATATAAGGTTCTCAAGATTCATTCATGTTATCACATGTGTTTGTACTGTATTCATTCTTATAGTTGAGTAGTATTCCATTGTATGTATATACCACATTTTATTTATCCATTCATCTGTTGATGGGCTTTTGGGTTGATTCCAACTTTTGGCAATAGTGAATAGTGCTGCTATGAACATTGGTGTGCATATATCAGTTTGTGTCCTTGTTTTCAGATCTTCTGGGTATATACCCAGCAGTGGAATTGCTGGGTCATATGGCAAATCTATAGCTAGTTTTTTGAGAAACCACCAAACTGTCCTCCTGAATGGCTAGATCCTTCTGTATTCCCACCAACAGTGGATAAGTATTCCTATTTCTCCACGTCCTCTCCAACAATTGTAGTCTTCTGATTTTTTGATAGCTGCCAGTCTTATGGGAGTAAGATGGTATCTCATTGTTGTTTTGATTTGCATTTCCCTAATAGCTAGAGATTTTGAGCATTTTTTCATGTGCTTTTTAGCCATTTGTATTTCTTCTCTGGAGAAGTGTCTGTTCATATCTTTTTCACATTTTTTAAATGGGTTGTTTGTCTTTTTATTTTCAAGATATAGGAGTTCTTTATATATGCAGGATATAAGTCTCCTATCAGATACATGGCTACCAAATATTTTCTCCCATTGTGTAAGCTCTCTTTTCACTTTCATGACAAACTCCTTCGAGGTGCAAAAGGCTTTAATTTTGAGGAGGTCCCATTTATCTATTTGCTCTTTTGCTGCTCATGCTTTGGGTGTGAAGTTCATGAAGCCATTTCCTATTTCCAGGTCTTGTAAATACTTTCTTACATTGTTTTCCAAGGTCTTTATGGTCTTGGTTCTTATATTTCAGTCTTTGATACATCCTGAGTTAAGTTTTGTGTAAGGTGTGAAATGGTAATTCTCTTTCATTCTTTTGCATATGGATATCCACTTCTCCAAGCTCATTTGTTGAAGAGGCCACTCTCTCTCAGTTGAGTGGACATGGTGACCTTGGTGAATATTAGATGACTGTATATGTGAGGATCTATATCAGAACTCTCAATTTGGTTCCTTTGGTCAGTATGTCTATCCTTGTGCAAAGACCATGCCATTTTGACCATTGAAGTTTTGTAGTGTGTTTTAAAGTCAGGTAGTGTGATTCCTCCTATTTCATTTTTCTTTTTCAATATGTCTGGCTATTTAGAGCCCCTTTCCTTTCCATATAAATTACTTAGCTAGTTTTTCTAGTCCATTAAAAAATGCTTTGTTATTTTTTATTGGTATTGCATTAAATCTGTAGATGAGTTTTGGTAGGATAAAGATCTTAATGATGCTTAGTCTTCCTATCCATGAACAGGGAATATTCTTCCATTTATTTAAGTCTTCTTTGATTTCCTTAACAGTGTTGTGTAGTTTTCTGTTATACGTCTTTTACATCTTTAAGTTTATTCCTAGGTATTTTATTTTTTTAATTTACTGTTGTAAATGGTATTTGTTTCTTGATTTCCTCCTCAAATTTTCATTACTGGTGCACATAAATGCTACTGACTTTTGTACATTGATCTTATAACTTGTGACTTTACTGAAGTCATTTATAAGTTCTAGAAGCTTTTTTGTAGATTTCTTCGGGCTTTCTATGTATAAGATCATGTTGTCTGCAAATAGTGAAATTTTCACTTCTTCCTTTCCAGTTTGGATGCCTTTTATATCTGGTTCTCACCTCAGTGCCTGAGCAAGTAATTCTAATGCAATGTTAAATAGGAGGGGTGATAATGGGCATCCTTGTCTTGTTCCTGATCTTCGAGGGAAAGATTTTAGGATTTCACCATTGCATATATGTTAGCTGTGGGTTTTTCATATATACCATGTATATATCATGTTCAGAAATTTTCCTTCTATTCCTATCTTTTGCAGCACTTTTATCAAGAAAGGGTTTTGCATTTTGTCAAATGCTTTTTCTGCATCTATAGCTATGAGTATGTGATTTTTTCCCTTCAATCTGTTTATGTAGTGTATTACATTTATTGATTTTCTTAAGTTGAACCATCCTTGCATACCAGGGATGAAACCCACTTGGTTATGGTGTATAAATCATTTAATGTGTTCTTTTTTTTAAAAAAAGATTTATTTATACCTCCCATGTGGTAGACGGACACCCTAACCACTGGGCCAAGTCCATTTCCCTTAATGTGTTCTTGAATATCATTAGCAAGTATTTTGTTGAGGATTTTAGCATCTAGGTTCATTTAGAGAGATTGGTCTGTAATTTTTCTTCCTTGTGGTGCCTTTGTTTGGCTTTGGGATTAGGGTAATGTTGCCATCATAGAATGAGTTAGGCAATGTTCCTTCCATTTCAATTCTTTGAAAGTTTAAGCAAGATTTGTGTTAGTTCTTTCCAGAATGTTTGGTAGAATTCACCTGTGAAGCTGTCTGGCCCAGGGCTCTTCTTAGTTGGGAGGTTTTTAATAACTGATTCTATCTCTTTACTTGTGATTGGTTTGTTGAGATCATCAGTTTCTTCTTTCATCAATGTAGGCTTCTTGTGTGTTTCTAGGAATTTGTCCATTTCCTCTAAATTGTCCTTCTTGTTGGCATATATGTTCATTTTTATATATAAGGTAAAGCATGTTTCCATACAACTAAGTCTAGGGGCAACTGTCCCGTTTGCCACAGCTGCTCATTTAGAAGGTGTACTGCCTATGGTAGGTAGCCCACCCCTGCAAGTTTGGCTCCTTTGAAGAAATCATGCGTAATTTGTCTTTTGACAAACCATTATATCATTTAATCATGCCTGCAGCCTGTGGAAAATATGACACATGTAAACGCCAATTAATGTCTTTATTTTTTGCCCAGGTCTGCACTTTGGAACCTGTGAAATGGGTGCCTCTGTCACTCCACACTTCAAGTGGACATCTATACTGGGCACTTAATATATTCAATGCCACAATGGTACTCTTTTGGTTGGCTATTTGGAATGGAGGGCAAAAACTAAACTTGTATTGGTATCTACAGCTGTGAACAGGAACTTATATCCTTTATCAGAGGGCAGGGTTCCACTATAATTTACCAGCTCTAGCTGTAGGTGTCTGTCTTTTCACTTTATGACCCCTTCTTTCATGGGCACCTGACATCTACGTGGGTATTGTTTAGCACATAGCTTACAAGCTGTTAACATGTTCATTGCATTTGCAATTGTTGATGAGATACTATATTGCCTGGTTATCTGCAGGAGGGTTCACACTTCTATCTGTCCCATGTGCCTATGTAACTAGGGGGTTCATTCACCCATCAAATTGTATAAAGCTCTTATTTGTGCTAGGCTGTCTGCAGCATCATTTCCTGGGCTGATGAGAGGTTTAAGCACTGCAACATGATAAACAGTTATGCTGCACTCTTGTCTTTTGGGCTACAAGTTCTACAAATTTTGTCCCCAGAGAGCTCTTTTACTAATCATCTATTCTTGCTGTTTCCACTGGGGCAGCCAAAAAGTTAGTCTTTTATACTGGCCCAACTGTCTGTATGCACAGTAAGGGGGCCAGGTTCATATATTATAACTAGCCAAATGGCTCTCAGTTCAGCCCCCTGGCTGCTTTGACTAAATCTGGTTTTAAACAAGATACCTTCCGTATCTACTCAGATACCTACAGCAATCTAAGACATCACAATGCCTTTGCTGGAATCGTCTGTATACCAGGCATCAGCTGTTATAGTGCCCACTCCATCCTTGTACAGGCTAGGTTCTACAGCCTGGAGACCAGGAAGCTCTCTGCCTTGAGGGGTCAACTCAACACTCTACCAATCCTAACATTTTCTGCAACTCTGCAGACAGGGGGCTAGTACTAAAAAATGCCTGCTATTTTAGATATGTGCCACATTTGGCTAATGTGGGCATCTGAGCCCCCCAGTTCTGGGGGCATTCAACTATAAATGTACCCATTCTGCCGCAGGAAGGGAGGTTCACACCAGGACTCGTTGTGGTCTTGTAAGCACTTCACATGCCTGAAGGGCAGCATACACTGCTGCTAACTGGCACTCAGTGAAATAACAGTGGGGTTCTGTCCTTTTGGGACAAGAACCTTATGGGCACTTTGCATTTCCCATGTGTTTTTCAGATGCCCCAGCCATACCTGGCATCATGCCAAGTGACATTAAGTTGGAAAGGCAGGAAATGATCAATAATTTGCAAGGCCTGAGCCTGACCAACTGCATGCTAGACAGTTTGAAAAGCATGTTCATGGGCATTGGTCCAATCCTAAACACTTCTCTTCTTCTGGAGGGCATACAAGGGGCAGCATATCTGTGCCAAATGAGGTATAAACACCTTCCAATATCCTAATAGGCCAGTAAATGCTTGTAACTGTTTCACAGCAGTAGGTGGGGAATACAATTGTACCTTATCTATAACTGCCTCCGGGATAACTTTTGTCTTACCTGACCAAATGACTCTCAAGAATTTGACAGAGCGGCATTGGAGACTCTTTGGGACCGGGCTGTTTCGGGATTTTTGCTGGTCTGGAGGTGTCTGGACATCGATTTGGAGGGAAGGTAACAGAGAGGGTCCGTCTGTGAAATATATACGAACATCCCAGCTACGTGTGGAGGATTCCCTCCTTGGGTAGGCGGAGCCGAGGCAGCTAGCACCGCAGCGGCGGGGGGGAGCCAGCCGAGCCCGGTGGCGGGGTTTTTTTTTGGAGGCTCTGCAGTACTGGGGAGTTCATGGGCCCTGGGCGGCCTATTGGGGGTTGCTGGGAAGGGAGGTGCTTGCAGACCCATTTGGGCAGACAGACGGGGATTTTAGGGCAAAGTGGGGGCAATTTTTGATTGCGGACACAAACAATAGAGTTTCCGCCTAGAGCCACACACCCGCCCCCAAGCCTGGCGGCTGACCTACAGCAGTCTCAAAGTGATAGCAACAAAGAGACGCTACCAGGGTCTCGCGGGGTAGCAGAAGTTTGGAAGCTGATTAGGGGAATATTTTGTGAAGCGTGGGAATTTCGGGTTTGGACTCTGTTATTAGCGTTTCTGGCTGGAGCCCCTCCCCCGGACCTGGATATTGATCTGAGTCATTAAATTGGCTGCAGCCTAGAGGAGCCCCCAGGTGGACGTTCCCAGGGACCACAGGGTGGGAGGGTTTCTGAAGTCAAATGGTGATATATCCACACAATAGACCCTAGTAAGTAAGTGAATTGTAGAACACAGAACACAGGATAGAGCTTGTGGATGAGACCTCACCCATAGGGCTGGCACCCAGCTGCGGGGATCCCTGAAGGCGGTGATGCACTGTAGTGCTCCCAGGCTTCCTGTTAACTGGACTCGAGGTTGCCAGGTCTGAGTTCCCTGGACTCTGGCGGCCCACATGCCAGAGACTCACACCTCTTGAGGCCTCAATACCTCACACTGTCCATCCCTGAATCCACCACGCCCAGAGGTTCATCTGAGGCCCTTGAATGTCCTAGCCCTCAACATTTGCGCTTTTTCTTCTTTGTTTTATTTTGTTTTGTTTTTATTTTTATTCTATTTCTATTTTTTATTCTAGTTTTTTAATGTTCTGATTCCTGGGCTGCATTATCCCCTAATCTTTTCTCCCAGTGTATCCCCCAAAGTCTCTCTCTTTTTTTTTTATCCTCTCTTTCTTGTCCCTGATCTTCTTCTTAATCTATTTTATCTTAACAATACAATAGGTCCTGCAGGAAACACCTCACATTTGCTGGGTTTCCTCATCCTCCACTGCCTCATTTCTCTGTGAATAGATTTAGGCTATCTACACTATCCCCTTTCCCCTACAACTTGATATCCTCCACCATCTGCTATCTCTCCTATATTCCACCTCCCTTTCTTTGACCCACAAAGTGTCTAACTCTTAATTTCTAATACCTTTGTTTAGTTTTCCATCTGGTATCCGCCCTTGAAACTATTACCTCTCTTTTCTCTTTCCCTCTCTTACGAAAACAATAGCTTCTTAGTACGTACCATATTCCTTCCATATTCAGTCATCTACCTCATTATAGGTACTTTCCTACTACTATAACTCTACACAATTTACACGATCTAACCTCCATCCTCCCAGAACTCATATTGTTGCTTTGTTAACATATATCACCAATACTACTTTACACTTTTTCCTTCCTTACACAATTGCCTTTCCCCAGCACTAATACTCTCCTTTAAAGTGAACTTAACCAGCAATAAGAAATTGGAATAAGAAGAACAAAGTGACAAAGAGAAGATATAACACTTACGCAAAAACAACAGCTAATTAATCTCCAAGACTAGACAAAGAAGCTAAGGAACTGATTAAACCTGTCAAGAAAAAATGATGACAAGACAGCAACAAAAATCTACAAACCAAGCTAGTAATCAGGAAAACATGGCTGAATCCAATCAACAAACTGAAAATCAGGAAGGGGAGCAGATCTTTGCACAAGCAATGAAAGATCTCAGA
Organism: Dasypus novemcinctus; assembly: GCF_030445035.2. Taxonomy (NCBI): domain Eukaryota; kingdom Metazoa; phylum Chordata; class Mammalia; order Cingulata; family Dasypodidae; genus Dasypus; species Dasypus novemcinctus. The sequence continues at coordinate 16,582,111 of NC_080680.1, read as the reverse complement.
ACATTTATCACCGACAAATTTGATGAAGTAATGAAAGAGGTTAACAACATGAAGACAACACTTGGAGGGGAAATTGCAGACATACACAAAAAAATAACAGATATGATGGAAATGAACACCACAATTCAAGAAATCAAAAATACACTTGCAGCAAATATCAGCAGACTAGAAGAGGCAGAGCAGAGAATTAGTGATGTGGAAGACAGTACATTGGAAATCAAACAGATAGTAGAAGTGGTCAATAAAAAGGTAGAAAAAATCCAGATAGGACTTAGGGACCTGAATGATAATGCAAAACGCTCAAACATACGTATTATAGGCATTCCAGAAGGAGAAGAGAAGGGAAAGGGGTCAGAAGGAGTGTTGCAGGAAATAATGACTGAAAACTTCCCAAATCTACTGAAAGAGACAGATGTACATATCCAAAAAGCAGAGCGCACTCCACTGGTCATAAACCCCAACAGGCCCACCCCAAGACATATACTTGTCAAATTATCCAATGCTCAAGACAAAGAGAAAATTCTAAAAGCAGCAAGAGAAAAGAAAACCATCACATACAAGGGAAGCTCCATAAGATTAAGTGCTGATTTCTCATCTGAAACGATGGAGGCAAGAAGGCACTGGTATGATATAGTCAAGGTACTAAAGGAAAAAAATTTCCAACCAAGAATACTCTATCCAACTAAACTAGCATTCAAAAATGATGGAGAGTTCAAAATATTCACAGATAAACAGAAACTGAAAGAGGATATCAACAAGAAACCTCCCCTTCAAGAAATTCTTAAGGGAGTTCTGCAGAAAGAAAGGAAAAAACAGGACAGTCAGAGATGGAGGAGAGGGAAAGAGCAACAAAAAAGACAAAAATAGAAGGGGAAGATAAAATATTACAAACAAAATATAACAAACACAAATCCAACCAAAATATGGCTACCACAAATAATTCTCTGAACGTAATAACACTGAATGTCAACGGATTAAACTCACCTATCAAAAGATTCAGGCTGGGTCACTGGATAAGGAAATATGACCCATCTATATGCTGTCTACAAGAGACACATCTTAGACCCAGAGACTCATGGAGGTTGAAAGTGAATGGCTGGAAAACAATCATACAAGCAAACAACAACCAAAAAAAGGCAGGAGTAGCTATATTAATATCAGACAAAATAGACTTTAAATGCAAAACAATTGTGAGAGACAAAGAAGGATACTACATTTTAGTGAAGGGACAATCTGTCAAGAAGATCGAACGATCATAAATATTTATGCTCCTAACAAGGGTGCCTCTAAATACGTGAGACAAATGCTGGAAAAACTAAGTGAAAAATAGAGGTATCTACAATTATAGTGGGGGATTTTAATACACCACTATCAACTCTGGACAGAACATCTCAAAAGAGAATCACTAAAGAAACAAAACATTTGAACAGTATATTAGAAGAGCTGGATCTAATAGACATATATAGATCATTACACCCAAACACAGCAGGATATACATTTTTCTCAAGCGCACATGGAACATTCTCCAAGATAGACCATATGCTAGGCCACAAGAAAGGCTTAATGAATTCAGGAAGATCGAAATCATACAAAACAATAACTCTGATCACAGTGGAGTGAAGCTGGAAATTTGCAAGGGACGGAGGCCCAGACTTCACACCACAATTTGGAAATTAAACAGCACACTCTTAGAAAAACAGCGGGTCAAAGAGGAAATCTCAAAAGAAATCAATGACTACCTTGAATCAAATGATAATGATAACACAACATACGAAAATTTATGGGATGCAGCAAAAGCAGTACTGAGAGGGAAACTTATAGCCATAAATTCACATATCAAAAAAGAAGAAAGAGCAAAAATTGAAGAACTAACTGCACTTTTGATGGAATTAGAAAAACAACAACAAAGTAACCCAACAGGAAGAAGAAGGAAGGAAATAACAAAGATAAGAGCAGAACTAAATGAAATAGAAAATAAGAAAGCACTTGAAAAAATAAACAAGAACAAGAGCTGGTTTTTTGAGAAGATCAACAAAATTGACAAACCTTTAGAGAGACTAACAAAGAAAAAAAGAGAAAAGATGCAAATACACAAAATAAGAAATGAGAAAGGTGATATCACCACTGACCCCACAGAAATAAAGACTATCATAAGAGGATACTTTGAAAATCTATATTCCAACAAAAATGACAATTTAGAGGAAATGGACAAATTCCTAGAAACACATAAGCAGCCCATATTGATGAAAGAAGAAATTGAGGATCTTAACAAACCAATCACAAGCAAAGAGATAGAATCAGTCATTGAAAATCTCCCAACTAAGAAGAGCCCAGGGCCAGACGGCTTCACAGGTGAATTCTACAAAACATTCCAGAAAGAACTAACACCAATCCTGTTGAAACTATTCCAAAAAATTGAAACAGAAGGAACATTGCCAAACTCTTTCTATGAGGCCAACATTATCCTAGTACCAAAGCCAAACAAAGACACCACAAGAAAGGAAAATTACAGACCAATTTCTCTAATGAACCTAGATGCAAAAATACTAACAAAATACTTGCTAATCATATTCAACAACACATTAAACGAATTATACACCATGACCAAGTGGGATTTATTCCAGGTATGCAAGGATGGTTCAACATAAGAAAATCAATTAATGTGATACACCATATAAACAGATTGAAGTAAAAAAATCACATGATTATATCTATAGATGCAGAAAAGGCATTTGACAAAATACAGCACCCCTTCTTGATAAAAACACTCCAAAAGATCAGAATACAAGGAAACTTTTTGAACATGATATAGAGTATATATGAAAAACCTACAGCCAACATTGTTTACAATGGTGAAATCCTGAAATCCTTTCCTCTAAACTCAGGAACAAGACAAGGATGCCCATTGTCTCTGCTCCTATTTAACATTGTCTTGGAAGTACTTGCACGAGCACTGAGGCAAGAACCAGATATAAAAGGCATTCAAATTGGAAGGGAAGAAGTCAAAATTTCATTATTTGCAGATGACATGATCCTATAGATAGAAAACCCTGAGAGATCTACAACAAAGCTTCTAGAACTCATAAATGAGTTCAGCAAAGTCGCAGGTTATAAGATCAATGCGCAAAAATCAGTAGCATTTCTGTACACCAATAATGAGCAAGATCAGGAGGAAATCAAGAAACAAATACCATTCACAATAGTAAATAAAAAAATCAAATACTTAGGAATAAATTTAACTAAAGAGGTAAAAAACTTATGCACCGAGAACTATACAAGACTGTTCAAGGAAATCAGAGAAGACCTAAATAAATGGAAGAATATTCCTTGTTCATGGATAGGAAGACTGAATATTATTAAGATGGCTGTCCTACCAAAACTGATCTACACATTCAATGCAATCCCAATAAAAATCAACACAGCCTTCTTTAAGGAACTAGAAAAACTAGCTATGAAATTTATTTGGAAAGGAAAGAGGCCCCAAATAGCCAAAGACATATTGAAAAAGAAAAACGAAATTGGAGGAATCACACTTCCTGACTTCAAAACATACTACAAAGCTACAGTAGTGAAAACAGCATGGTATTGGCATAAGGAGAGACACACAGACCAATGGAATTGAATTGAAAGTTCAGATATAGAACCTCATGTATATAGCCATATAATATTTGATAAAGCCACCAAACCCTCTCAACTGGGAGAGAACGGCCTATTCAACAAATGGTGCCTGGAGAACTGGATAGCCATATGTAGAAGAATGAAAGAGGATTACCATCTCACACCTTATACAAAGATCAACTCAAGATGGATCAAAGACCTAAATATAAGAGCCAAGACCATAAAGATCTTGGAAAGCAGTGTAGGGAAACATCTACAGGACCTTGTAGGAAATGGCTTCATGAATATCACACCAAAAGCACGAGCAGCAAAAGAACAAATAGATAAATGGGACTTCCTCAAAATTAAAGCCTTCTGCACCTCAAAGGAGTTTGTCAAGAAAGTAAAAAGGGAATCCACACAATGGGAGAAAATATTTGGCAACCAAATATCTGATAAGAGACTTATAACTTGCATATATAAAGAACTCATAAATCTTGAAAACAAAAAGATAAACAACCCATTTAAAAAATGGGAAAAAGATTTAAACAGACACTTCTCCAAAGAAGAAATACAAATGGCTAAAAAGCACATGAAAAAATGCTCCAAATCTCTAGCTATCAGGGAAAGCAAATCAAGACTACAATGAGATACCATCTTACTCCCATAAGATTGGCAGCTATGAAAAAAACAGAAGAATACAAATGCTGGAGAGGATGTGAAGAAAGGGAACACTCATCCACTGCTGGTAGGAATGCAGAAGGATCCAACCATTCTGGAGGACAGTTTGGCGGTTTCTCAAAAAACTAACCATAGATTTGCCATATGACCCAGCAATACCACTGCTGGGTATATACCCATCAGAACTGAAAACAAGGACACAAACAGATATATGTACACCAATGTTCATAGCAGCATTGTTTACTATTGCCAAAAGTTGGAATCAACCCAACTGCCCATCAACAGATGAGTGGATCAATAAAATGTGGTATATACACACAATGGAATACTACTCGGCTGTTAGAACAAATACACTACAAACACACGTGATAACATGGATGAACCTTGAGAATCTTATGTTAAGTGAAGCAACCCAGGCATTGAAGGACAAATACTACATGACCTCAATGATATGAAATAAGCAAACTGCCTCAGAGAGCTAGAGTCCGGAAAAGAGGCTTACAGGAAATCGGGGGGTGAAGGAAGGATGTGAGTTAACGTCTGCAGGGCTGGAATCTGTGATGAGCTGGTGGAAGTTTTGGATCACAGAGTGGTTCAACAATGGCAGCAGAGGAATACTGATATAGGATGTTATTGACAGGATATATATGGTTGACAGGGAGTTATACAGGGCATATGCCCAGGGTATATAGTAATGTCTAGATATACTCATAGTGGAAACAATTAAAAACAACAGCTGGGGGGGTACTGGGCCCCTGGCTGGGGGTCACTCTCATGGACCCTGGGGGAGCAGCGGCAGTCCCCCAGGTACAACGGCAAGAACCAGGAAGGAAGGAGGGCCCAACAGTGGGCTCCTGATACTAATGGCTACGCTTTTGAGCCTATACACCTGCAATAAGAATAAGGCCTAGAGTAGCACTGTGCCTGGGAGTTTCCTCCTGACAGCCTTCATGTTACTCAAATGTGGCCACTCTCACAGCCAAACTCAGCATGTAGATGCAGTGCATTCCCCCCAGCGTGGGACATGACACCTGGGGATGAGCTTCCCTGGCACCGAGGGATCACTACCACATACCAGCTGAAGATGCAACTAGAAAATGACCTTGAATTAAAGGTTCAAAACGGATCAGCAGAATATTCCTATCTACATATAATAACATGACTTCAAAATGCTGTTTGACCTAATGTAAGGGGGAAATGGAAAGGAGAAATGAGAATATAAGGCTATGAGTCTCTAAAAAAGAGTCTGGAAGTTGTCAGAAGGAATGCCCTTATGCACAACTGAGCAGAGTCTAAGAGACAGATAAAGTAGATACAACCCCAGGTATTGGTTCTTTTGAGGGATAAAGAGACCCACGGGTTCTATGGTCATGGCAGATGGGGTTCAATGCCATGGTAGATGGCCCTTCTTTGGAGCTGGTGTTTCTGCGTGATGGAATTGGACTCAGAGGGGATCTCTTTTCAAAAGACTTGCATGCTACTTTATTGGAATTGTAGTTGGTGCTGGGGTTTTAGATATATTTAGGGGATTTGAATCTCTGGACTGATAACATGACACCCAGGCCCAGAGCCTCAACAGACTTCAGCTCCTACACTTTGATTTATTGGACTTACCCCACTCAGCTAACATCAAGTTGAAGAAGGTCAACCACCACACCATGGAGCCTAGAGTGTCTACAACTGAAAGCAGGAGGAGTGCATCCAGTATCCATGTGGAATCTAAGCCCCCACTTGACATAGATGTGCAATGGACACAACCAATCCAATGTCCACAGAGAAAATGTGGAATGGGTGTGGGAAGGGTAGCCATGGTGGCTGCTGGGTTTGGGGAATGGGAGGAAGAGATGAGATGTGGAGACGTTTTCGGGACGTGGAGCTGTCCTGGGTGGTGCTTCACGGACAATTACGGGACATTGTAGATCCCCCCAGGACCCACTGGATGGAACGTGGGAGAGTGTGGGCTATGATGTGGACCATTGACTATGGGGTGCAGTGATGCTCAGAGATGTACTTACCAGGTGCAATGGATGTGTCATGATGATGGGAGAGAGTGTTATGGGGGGAGTGGGGGGTGGGGGCAGTGGGGTTGAATGGGACCTCATATTTTTTGAATGTAATTTTTAAAAATAAATAAATAAATAAAAAGAATTTGACAGATACTCCAGGCCCTTGGACCTTTGCTTCGTTGACTGCCCAACCCCATGTTGTCAGCCTATCTCATAGGTCCTTGATGGCTTTTTCTAAATCTGAAAGAAAATCACAGGTTAGCATGACATCACCAATATAATGAAATAGATGAACAGAGGATTTATGCATCCAAGTAGAGAGATCCTGCACAATCAAACCATGACAGATGATTATGCTATGAATATACCCTTGACGAAGCACCAGAAAGGTCCACTGGTGTCCTTCCCATGTAAAGGCAAATTGTTCGACTCTCAGATAAAATATCTATAGAGAAAATATCATTAGCTAAATCTACCACATAATGATATTGTCTCAACACATGTGATAGCTGATCCATGATCTCAGTCACTGTTGGGACAGCTGTATGTAAAAGTTTATGGTAATTTACCATCATGTGCCACATTCTGTCATGATTCTTGGAAGGCTTCTCAAGGGACTGTGTGTGGCCTCTGGTCCTCTGACTTCCCTAATTGGGTTCTTTGGCCCACTTGTCAATTTTCATAGTCATTGTCCCCTGGTTCTGCCTGTAAAACATCTTGTAAATGAAGAGGATGTTCCATTACTGGGGGCTTTTCCCCTGCAAATTTGTGTACTGCTGTTCTGCCATTAGTTCCTTCCAGAGAGCTAATAGCATTTCATTAGGTTGATGCTTTATCTTATCTGGATCTACACTGGCAGCAATGAGGTCTGCCCACATTTGCAGTCAAGACACTTTCAGTGGCTTAAAGGCCATGCTCCCCCAGGCCTCCTCATGCAGCTCCAGAAGGGGAGGGACATTTTGTACTCCAGGATCCTGTTTACCCATGTGTGAGGCTAAGAAGCCTGCTGTGGAACCAAAAAATCTAGTGGAGCTGTAGTCAGAATCATGTCCTTCACACAGGTGGAAAAGAGTTCACTGTCTGGGCCCATATAATTTGCCTGGAACATCATTCAGTGCGTTCTCACTTCATGCACAATCTGAACCAGGTCCATATAAATGGTCCATTTACTAACAGTCTCTGGGAGCTCCCGAGCACTGTCCCACATCATCTGACACAGAGTCCTGGGGGTGGTATAGAGGTCCAGCCTGGGGCTCATTGCAAGTACTCACAGTACCATCAGCCTTCCTGAGAGTCATCTCTTCCTCTAATGCACTCAGGTGGGCCTCCAGTCCCTCCTTCCACCCTGTAAGTCTCTGAACACAGGCTTGCACAGCCAAAATTTCCTTGTGCTGCTCCTGCAACATAGTCAGGAACAACTAGGGCGCTTTCCCAGCTTATTCTTTCTGGGAAAGGGTTAACATGGCTTCCAAAGATTCCAGTGCCTTTGCAATAAACTTCAGAGTGGGATGAACCATATCCCAGCTCCCTGGAGGGGCCCATTACAGGAGAATTACTGCCACTGGATACTAAAGACCTGAAGGGGGCCACAACCCACCCCCATCATGCACTGTTGGTTCCACCAGGGCTGAAGATCTACTTACCATGCTCAGAGCATCCTGTTGACTACACCAAATGTTGGGGTCTAAGCTGGGCCCCTCAGTCAGAGTGGGGAGTCAGGGCCATTAGCAAAGATAAAGGCACATGGAGCCATGGGGAGTTTATGTATACTGAGTTTATTCTATGTTCTTGTTTTACTTTTCTCTGCTCTCTCTCTATTGGGGCCTGCTCCTTTAAGCTTTTTTTATTCTCTCTGCTCCTCTGTTTACATAGGAGCTGCTTTTATGTTACTACTATTAAAATATATAATTAGCTCTTACAGTGGCATATCTATCATGTTACATATACTGATTAGCTGGCACATGGGTCAGTTAGAACCAAGTCCACCCCAGAAGCTGAGTGCAGTTTTGCTGTGTTGCTGTTCCCCAGAAGTAGCCAAGAAGTATCCAGGATGATCAAGCTGTTTAACTATTGGGCTCTAACTACCTCTACACATAACCACCACTGTGGGAACTGGGGTTGGCAATTTATACCAAATGCAGCATGTCTACCACCATCTTCCTTAGAGTTAACTAACAGCATAGAAGAAATTAGCTAGGACTTAGAGGTCCTTAGACAGCAAACCAACTCTTGCCACTGTGGTGCTGCAAAATTGCAGAACCCTAAATATGCTAACAGGAGCACAGGGAGAAACCTATGTTCCTCAAGGAAAAATGCTGTTTCTATGTAAATTGCTCCAGAATAGTCCTAGACAGTATTAGAAACCTGCATGATGAAGCCCATCAACTTCAGGAGGATACAGCCTTTGGAGGCACCTGGCCTTTCTCACTCTCATGGTCAGTCTGTCATGCCTGGCCCCTTTATGGGCCCACTTATCACTAACTTCTTTATCCTTTTAGTGGAACCATGTGTCTTCAATATTCTAATTAAGTTTATTTCTTCCAGAATCAATGCCTTCCATAACAAGGTATTTGTCATGCAGAGATTTAATCCAGTTCAAGCTATAATGCTGGATCTGTCTTCCCTCAACTTCAATAGAACAGTCAGAGAGTTTCACACCAATCAAGTAGGGACTACTGCCCCTAGCCAGCAGGAAGCAGCTAAGGATGAATGACCATTGCCCTTCAACTCCTCCTAAATAATAAGGGTATAAACTCTCTGAGGAGGAGAGTTGAGGCAGGTTAGTATACGGGAAAAAGGAAGACTAGTCACACTTGGAACATGGCAGAGAACATGGCAGTAAGACCCCACCCAGAAACCCCCTGAGGGAAGGCTGTTACTAAGAACAAAGCCAGAAAGACCCCACCAAGATTCTGGCCACAAGGCCTCATTTGGAAGTCCTGGACCACTCCAACCATGCCTCCCATTGGTCCTGGATAATTCCAAACGAAAGACCTCATCATTGGTCCCCTGAGAGCTAACAGGTGGGGATTGAAAGGCAACCAATTGGAGCAGTGAAGACCTGGGGCCCCTCCCCAACATTAGGACAGGGGAGGAGTGAAGACTAGCTTCAATAAAGGCAAGTTCCTTACCCCAGGTGCTCCTTTTTTCCTGGAGGTAGCTACCATCCACTTCTGGGTATTCTTCTTTATGCTGTCATTTCTCAATAAACTCTTTTTAATGGCCTAACTAAACTGGCATGTTCTTAAATTCTTTTATGTGATATAGTCAAGAACCTAGAGAAATCCAGTACCTTCCAAGTTCAAAAGGACCAATATTTATGATCTCACATATATAATATACGTGAAATAATTTTAACAGGTAAATTCATAAAGTTAGAAATGAGAATGCAGGTTTCCAGAAGCCAGGGTGCAGGTGAGGAAGTGATAGTTAATGCATAATTGGTATGGAGTTTCTGTTTGGGATGATGGAAAAGTTTTGGTAATGGATGGTGATAATCATGGTGTAACATTTTGTATATAATTAATACTACTGAATTATGTATCTGAATGTAGAAATTATGGAATATTTTAGGTTGCATATAAGTTACCAGAATAAAAATAACACCCCCTATCCCCCAAAAAAGTGAGATCAGATGCAGTCTATATATTTTATTTAGGCTTTGGATTTTGATAAGAAGAGGGACATACTTTTCTAGTAAAATGGGATGAGGAAGGATGGGATTGGTGTAGTTCTATACACATTTTTTGGGGGGTGATGGGAAGGTAATTCATTTCTTGACTGAAGGGATCTGTTTTCTCAGTAATTTTTAGGTAAGGTCATTGTTGTGGTTTGGAACTATGTGCCCCAAGAAAAATGTTCTTAATCATAATCCATTCCTGTGGTTGTGAAGCCATTGTATTGTAAGTAGGACTTTTTGATAGTTACTTCAATTAAGGTATGGCCAAACCCCATCAGAATGGGTCTTAATTCTATTACTGGAGTCCTTTAAAAGCACATTAAATTCAGAAAGAAATCTAGAGTGAGCAAGAGGAAACTGAAAATCCATTGAACCTGGAAGAAGAGAGGCCAGGAGAGGCCTCCATGGGCATTGTCTTGTGACAGAGATGTCCAGGACAAAGGATTACAAGCAGTCAGCCCCAGAAGGTCAGTCTCCAGGAAGAAAGCATTGCCTTAATGACACTTTGATTGGGATTCCTCCTAGCTTCCAAACCATGAGCCAATAAAATCCCAACACAGTGTGTAGTATTTGCTTTAGCAAAGAGGAAGCTATGACAATCATCAAGTAAAGGAATAAGGATTAAAAGAATGTGGAGAAAAATAATTTCTGAGGAAATTATTATTAGAGAGACGTGAACTCTGTGATTTTTGAACAGTTTATTACCCATTTAGAATGTGTATAATTTTGAGTTTAACATTATAATGTTGTGCCACTTTCTGATATTTCCTCCTCCAGTGCTCAGCCATGTGGAAAAATGAGTAAATTTGAAACAAATGGTGGGGCTCATTCATTGATAGAATTTTTCTAGACAAAGGAGAAGGCAGTAGTGGAATTTAAGGTTTTTGTTTTGTTTTTTAGAAAGTGACAATCTAAAGATGATGAGGTAGGAGAGTTGGATTTTTTGTTGTTGTTGGATATTTGTTGTTTTGGATGTTTACTTCAGAGGGAAAGGGATGGGATGAATAGACTGTAGACCCAGATAAGATGAAAGGACTCTTTAAGTTGCATGAATTTGTACAGGTAGTCTGGCAAGATAGGAGGGTGTAGTCAATTCATTTACCAGGGAATCAAGAAAATCTGTAACACCAAGAGGATGGAATTTAAATAATAGAAGATAATCACTGGTAAATGAGTCAACTGGCCCCTTAGTAGTAAGGAATGTTCCCAAAGTAAATAGAGTGAGAGGGCTCATGCAAGATGAGGTCTTCATTTATCTGTGAAATTGTGCTCTATTATCTTTTTTCAAGATTGTTTTAAGAATTGAAGAAGATAATAGTGGCAATTTAACATTTAAGTGCAATGTGCCTGGGCCTGTTCTAAGCATGCTACAATATTAATCTTCTTACAAACTCTGAGATTGACACTATAATCAATCCCACTTTCTGAAGAGCAAACATGGAGGGAAGGAGAGGATAAGCAAATTTCCCAAAGCGACTCATCTAAGAAGTGACAGACTTGGGGTTGAAAGCAGGCAACGCAGCTACAAGAACAGAGTGTTTAGCCCTATGCTAGGAAGAGTCATCCCAGCTTTTCTTTTATTGCCAAGTCAGGAAGACCTTTGAGAGAGAAATCTCCAGGCATGACTTGGATGGTCCAGCGATTCTCAGTTAGGTTTGGAGAGTGAAAACTTCAAATACATCCATTGCATCAGTGGAAATGACCTCTATTAAACTCCTCATTTTAAAGAGGTCAACACTCCTCTTATAAAAATGATTCCCTATTTTGTTCCAAAATACATACTGTGAAGTTGGAATGATAAATGATTTTACTGTTACTGGATTGTGTCTGTTTTTTTATTTTTAAAAAATTTATGGAAGTATTTCACTAACATATAGACATACATAAACAAAAAGTGTATAGTGATAGTTGTGAACTTACAAAACAAACATACAGAACATCATACAGGACTCTCGTACTTCACTCTACCACCAATACCTTGCATTGTTGTTAAACATTTTTAACTAATGATTAAAGAGCATTGCCAAAATACTAATACTAACCAAAGTATTTTCCCCCAACCTGCTGAGACCAGCTCAGCAATAGGTTGGCTTGAAGGGAAGGCAATGCAGAACTTAAGAAATAAATGGACAGAAAGAAAGACACAAGAGAGGAAATAAAGATGGGATGAGGGGACTCACAGCTTCTGGAACTGAGAGCTTCAACCCTAGTTTCCACATTGTATTTATTAGAAATTACAAAGCAGTAGCTATCTATGTTTACTTTCAAGGCTGTTTGTTATTAGAATGGCAACATCTACAATAAGAGGGAACAGGCCATACAAAGTTCAAATGTCTCCTCATGCAAACAATTTTCATGCTGACAAGACAGTGTTCCATCTAGTCAAAGCCCGGTGTTCCTAAGCCCACACTTCTTATCTGTGTTATAGAAACATTTCAACTTCAAGTCAGGTTCCCATGTTCAAATTCAAGCTATTTTCCCACATTTCCCCTTTTGTTTTTGCAAAATAATGGATACAGCTCTGGCAGCTTCTTGTTGTATTAATCCCTGGAGGGTTTGTTGTATGCATCGGAGGATTAAACACATACAAAACAGACAGAAACAGATATTTAATATACCTCCTAGAAGACCCCCTCTCCAACTCTTAATCTATATCATAGGATTCAGGGATCTTAATCCATCTGCAATTCCTGTCATAGTTTGTGAGGCAGGAAGCAATTGCAAATCAACATGTTGAATGCTTGTTACTTGGGCTTGTAATTGAGAAACATCTAAGCTTAAGTTGTTTCTATGTTTATGCAAAGATGTTTCACTGATTCCTAAAGAATATCACTGCTATTATATACATAGGGGGTCACACAAAATCTAGATATATTCCAATCACATTGCAGGCATAAATGCATATTTATACTTTATAATTTTTCTTCCAAGCTTAGAACAGCATTTTATACACAATCCATAACTGCAGTAGATTATACAACAACAAACATTAAGAATTGCAACTAGTAAACATTTAACAAATACTTTCATTTCTCATGGACTTAAGATTCCCAACCAGCAAGGCTATATAGACCAGTACTTGATCAAAAATGACCTCATTTCCCCTAGTTTGTATAGTTTGAGGCATAGGCAGTGACAAATTATTGTTACTCGACTGTTTTGGGCTGTGGGGCAGCTGGAAGTTTATCTCATAATTTCAATGCCTTCATCGGTCCTGCTCTTAGCATCTTCACTGGACTGGGTACACAACTCAATGTTGAATTTAAACTTAGTCCATTGTTGTGACAATTCATTTTCTAGTCAGAAAACAGTAGCTGTCTTGTTATAACAGCCCTGAGGCAGTGTCTGCAGCAGTGAAAGCATACCTCATCCCTCCCAAGAGCAGGAAGGGTCTGATGTCAGTCATTGGAGTGAGCATGAAGGGCATTCATGGGTGATGTCTGAGCTGTTGGCAAATAACAGGCAGTCAGAATTGCTGGGCTAGGCATCCTGGTACCCAGGATGTTTGCTTTCCAGTTGAATGACTCTGCTTCTTCTCAGGTCTCAATGGTATGGCTCTGGATCTTTACAAAAGCATCTGCCTCAAAAGTCCTAAGAGAGACTTTAGAGGAGTGGGTAGGGACATGATAGACAGTTACCTGTCATGGCCAGCAGGCATCCCAGATGTTCTTCCACAGATCTCTCCCCCATAGAGGGTGATTCACAACAGACCATCATTGCTGTATTATTTTAGTATTTGCAATCCACCACTAGATAGGGATGGCACTCTTCAGAGTAACTGACACTATTGGGTTAAATCTTTCACTTTCAGCAGGGCTTGGTACACTACACACAGTTTTTTATATCATGCTTTTGGTCCCTTCCCAGAATTGTGATTAAAACCCCAGGGGTACTTGTTTAGAATGTTGCCTCTGCCACAAACCCCACCCAAAGCCAATATTGGTGCTGGCCACATCCAATTCACAGACTAAGTCAATGTCCACGTTCTCCCTCCCTTTTTAAAATTTTTTAAAAGCAGCTTGCCTCCTACTCCCATGAAGGGCCTTTCCCAATTAACACATGCAATGGTTTTAATATTTGAGCTAAGTGAGGGATGAAAGATTTTTAGTATTCCAACAATATTACCAAGTCCATTAACATAAGAAAGCATTGTATTTTATTAATTACAGCAGAGGGTATAGTTTTGTCTTACCCAATCAATAACATTTAAGAATTTGATAGAGCAGCAGGGACCTTGCAGACTGTCCCAATTGTTTGCCTATTCTAGGCTCTTAAGATATTATTATCTCTGATGTTTCTTTTAATTCTGATTACTGCTTAATGTAATATCATCAGTAGGGTTTCAGCCACAGATTTCTTCTCTGCAGCCAGATTCTTTGCCACCAGGCCATGAAAGATGGTTGGGCTATGCACACAGCCTTGGGGAATTACTGAAAAGTTCATTATTGGGTTTTCCACAGGTAGGGGAAGGCGGGCTGACTTGACTTGCCTAAGGAAATACTAAAGATAGTCTTAGCAAGTTTTAAAACAAAGTGATAGTGACACAGTTGGATATTAATTTTTTTGCAACAAACTAGCAATATTTGGGACTGCTGTACACAGCAGTGGTGTTACTTTAATTTACAATAAGAGGTTATTTCTGTGACATATTTTTTTTCTAAATAATTAAAACCATGATAAACAACATTGTACTTTTGTCTAGTATTATGCTGAAACATTGGTAAATTTCCAGGAATTTTATACACTCTTTTAGTATTCATATGCACTTTTTACTCATACAACTTTAATTAACAGAGAGTTAAAGAATTTTTTAAAATTTGTAACACTTTTTTAAACATTTCCCATTCAATTTATAACATATTAAATGAACTCAACTATTTTATTGCTTTACTTTGTTTTAAGGTAAAAGAACAAATTTTTGCAAGAGTTTGAAATAAAAAGATACTTTTCAGGATCTGATTTTGAGAAAGCAGGTTTGAACATGATGTTCCTTTAAAAGAGATAAGACTTGTTTCTTCTTAAAAAAACAAGGAAATGATATGGTTAAACTACAAGAAGCTATTTTGATAAAACAGACTTTCTTTGTATACTGATTATTCAGAAGAAAAACTCTTTATGAACTTTTACTAAAACAGACTAATGAGGTGTTTCCTGAGAACCGTCGGGTGTGTGGTGGCATTCCTGTGCCCCGTGGTCCCTGGATGCATGGTCCTCAGGTCAGCCTCCCCTGGGCCCCAAAGCCTGTGTTCTATGGACCTATGTGCCCTGGGTCTGCAGAGTCCTGGACTTCCCTTTCCCAATTCCAGCCCTCCCGGAGTTCTGGGATTGCCTTAGCCCTCTGGTTTTGGACTGACTCCATGTGTGGGAGGGATTCAGTGGGCGTGCAGTAGGGGGGCCTGGCTAGTATGGGTTCGATTTTCTGGTGTTCCCTGAACTCCTTTTTCTTTTTTTCTTTTTTTGCTCTTGGAGGAGCATACCAACTAGCTTGGGGAGAGTCTGGGAAGAGAGGAGTGGTGAATCTGCTGAGAAAGCCTGGTTCACTTAAATACCCTGGGATAGGAAACTTGGCCTGGGAGAAGGTGGAATCAGAAAATCAACTATCCCTCTCATAACACACCTAAAGTAGAGGAACTGTAGGAGGTGCTTTCCAAGCCTCCAATAGCATACTTGGGGTTCCTAGTGAGGTGTGGGTGCTCTCTCTCTGAAAATTAATAGTCATTGTTTTCTGTGCAGAGCT